>NC_053155.1:69371382-69684299 GCF_016835505.1 Polypterus senegalus
TCAGTTTTTTTTTGTTTTTAATAAATTTGCAAAAACCTCAAGTAAACTTTTTTCACGTTGTCATTATGGGGTGTTGTGTATAGAATTCTTCGGAAAAAATGAATTTAATCCATTTTGGAATAAGGCTGTAACATAACAAAATGTGGAAAAAGTGATGGGCTGTGAATACTTCCCAGATGCACTGTACATGTTCAAAGGGAATTATGACCAAAATAACATTCTAAAAGTCTTGTCTTCAGGGTGAAAAGCAATTATTGCATGTGAATGAAAAAATATTTGTGAAAGAAAAATCCTGAAATAAAATGTTGTTTATTGATTTACTACAAATCTTCAAGGAGAAGAACTTGCAATGCTAGAAGACATGAGCATTGGAATTATGGATTTGAGGAATGTGACCTTTAAAGTAACACAAGCCACTTCAAGTTCTTCCTTGGACATGCTGCCAGTAATCACTGGAAATCGGTATGATTGATCTTTAATGAACAATTTTTTTTGTACCTGGGTATGTACAATACAAATGTTTTGCGATAACATCAGATTAGTTTTAGTGCTGAACAATATTACAAAGAAGTGCAATCTGAGTTGCTAGATATTATTTTTTAAACCTTATTTTCTTATCTTCTGAATAGCTGTGCTGAAGTGAGACGTGAAAATATATTGAATTCCAATAGACTGCAGCTCACTGTTCTTAAAGAAATCAAAAAGAAATGGCAGTATTTTTGATGCTTGTATCATGTTATGTTTCACAGCCAAGTTTTGTTTTGATGAAGCCTTCCTTAGACTTTTTGATATGCCAAGTTGATTAGTTGGTCTTTCACGTTACTTGTGTAAAAAAACACATCCTTTAAGAAATTCATTCTTTTATGTAACCACTATTTTACTCAAACATTAGCAACAAAATAGAAGTTAATTTTTGCTGCTGTTAAATTAGTTTCACTTTATATATATGTTTCTGTATAGCACTGTTTAGAATAGGGGCACAGGGTGTGCAGCTATAATGCAGCTCTAATGTTTTAATGTGAAAATTAATCAAGTCTTCAAAGATTGTTTGAAACATGATTCTGATTCTCTTTTAAAGAAAATTGGGGTATAGTGTCTCCTACTGGTCCAATACAGGGTGGTCCAGATCTAATTATGCAGATCCAGATCGTCTGGATGACTTTGATTTATATGGGGATGATTCCAGTTTGGCGCGAAGACGATTCTTCATGTCGTCAGTTCACACACTTCTCAATGGTCCGGGATTTTTCGGGTGATTTTCCATCTAATAAACTTAATAAGTTATAGCGTAATGAAAATTGCATAATTAGATCTGGACCACCCTATATATATATATATATATATATATATATATATATATATATATATATATATATATATATATATATTCCTGTCACATGTAGGGAGGAAATTGAAATAACTAAAACGAACAACAAAATATCTATACATTTTCAATACACTCCTATGTGTATAACCAATTAATTGATGATGTTTATTTGGAATAAGAAAAAGCAGAGCAAGATTTTGCCCTGTGAAATGGCAGGTTGCTTTACAATTTGTTGAATATTTGGGCTTTATGACTCTGGTGCGAGTTTTGTGCTGTATACTTTGCCCAGCATAACTTATTGTTTACTCTCTCATGTATACTTCTATCCCTAATCTACTGTAGTTATTGCAAAAATCCAGTGGTTTAGAAGTTACTATTAATTTGGTACCATTGCAGGTAGTACTTAACTTATGGAATTTCCCTTCATTGGCAGTTTTGAAGACAAATCGTGTTTCATTTATTAGTGAAATGTTTAATGATACAATGATATATATTGAAATACTTTCAGGCATACTATTTGTACTTACAAATAACACTGCTGCAACATTTGAGCAACTTTTGGCATAAACATATCTTGCCACAAAACATAACCCATTAGAGAACACAAACCAGTAAAAAACAGCATTGTCTATATTTTCTGAATGTATAAATGACAGCTTCCACTTACTTTTCTTAAAGTGACTTTGGGAGAGGGCTTTTATAAACTCATTCTCAGAAAGTGAGTTGAAAACTGTGCTTCAAAGAATGCACTCATCCTCCATATGTACTAGGCAGGCTTTTAATTCAACTTAAAATTGTACATCGTTTTCATTTTTCCAAACTTCGACTACACACTTTACCAGGATTGTATCTGATTTGCAAGAATTTCTGCCAATATTTATTTTTCTCCCTACTTTACATGTTTCACCATATATATATATATTTAATGGCGCATTTAACCCTAATCTTAGAGCCCATTTATGAAATTGTACTGGATAGAATCACAGAATATTTATCAACTGTTAAGACTCCACTTCTACTTCCAGGATATCTTCCACACCATCTTATAGAAGTGTTATATTTCCTGATATTGGAAAACTTAAAAGGTACTGTATACACTGGACCAGACACTTATCAAATATGATATTTTTATACTTAAAGTCCTTCACTTTTGTTTACAGCACTGCTGCAGGTCTTTGAATTTCATTAGACATATTGATACATAATTATAGCCTACTAGGAGATGATGGAAGAGCTTAGTGTAGGACCCGTGTGTATCAAAATGTAAACAAAATTGTGTACTTAATGTAATTTCTACAAACTGTGTTATTCTCTAAAAAATGAATGCTATAAGTAAAACAGTACAAACTATAGTAGACATTCTTCATACACAGTAAATAGGTATAGTATATGCAGTATCAAATTAACCTATTTTAAAAAAAATTTTTTTCATATTTATAATTAATAAAGAAAAGACTGAACAAACCAGGCACTCTTGAAATAATCCCTTTCCATTTCATTTAGTACCATTCTCCCACCTTTATTAAAAAAATCTGTTTGATACATATATATGGTGCATATATATAATATATATTATTTCACTATTGCAGTGATGGATTTAATGTGAGAGTCCCTTTGCCTGGAACCATGTTTGATGCACTGCCAAGAGAAATACAGAATGGTATGCTGTTGCGAGTACAGCCAGTCTTATTCAACGTTGGAATCAATGAGCAGCAAACACTTGCAGAAAAGTAAGTCCTCAGTGGACCTATTATCTTAGAAAATCCACAAAACCTAACAACAGTATTTTATGGCAAGCTACCTGTGCTATTAAGAGTGAAAACATGACTGCTAAAAGATGAGTTGGCAAGTCTACACTAGTAAAAACAAAGGAGCAGAAAAAAACTCATCCAAAGAAAGTTACTCTAATGTTTTGTGCAAATAAGATATACACGTCAAATTGAAAAAGAAATAAAACTAACATTTTTTTATCATATTACTTTCTATGTGTTCTTCTTTTTATAATAAATATTACTATAGTAACTGGTTAATAATCTAACATGAAGCTAGCAAACATTTCATTGTTGTCAAGAACTGAAAAAAAAGTTCCTAAAATCATTATGTTAAATAAATTATAATTGCCAACCAATTACCTCTATAATGAATCTCTTATTAATTATACAAGTACTTTAAAAGGATAAACAGTAATCATATGCCTCTGAATGTTACTTTTTTGTTGGTAGAGTTGAAAATCAACATCAGTTGTTTACACTATTGAAAATGTAATTTAAGTAATTTGCTGTCTAATGTCCACATTTTTTTTCTCCTCAAGGTTTGGAGACACATCATTACAGGAAATTGTTAACATGGAAAGCTTAGCCCGCTTGAATTCTTATTATGAACAGTTTAAGGAAGTCTTACCTGAAGATTGTAAGTACATCTAAAATGTGCCTATCAGTTTTTGCCATTAGTGATTGCAGGCCGAATCCAAAAGTAAACAGCTATGTATAGACCATATAAAACTGCACTTCAATTGCAGTATGTGTATGCATATTCTAGAAATATACCTTGTAAATAGTATAGTAACTAACCCTAAGAAATATTAAATTACATATGCCATATTTAACATATTTTATGTTTGAGGGTCAAGGGTCTATGGAAACAAACTCTTGTTATTTATTGACACCTGAAAAGTATTCTAAAGTGTACTATCAAGACTGCCAACCCAAGCTACAGTTAATGTTATAAGTTTCAGATAAAGTATATAAACTACAAGCACACATTATGCAAATTCTGCTCCGTTTTTTATCCCACTGGGCAAATGCATTGCATTTTAATGTACTGTATATATAATTGAAAGTATATATATATTTGAATTAGTATTATACTGGAAAAGTTAGAATAACTTTTTTTCTTCTTTTAGGTCTACCTCGATCACGCAGCCAGACATGCTTGCCAGAACTATTGCGATTTTTGGGACAGAATGTACATGCAAGGAAAAACAAGAATGTTGACATACTTTGGCAAGCTGCAGAGGTATGTATCATGTGTATTTAGCTTTGACTTTTAGAATGACAATTTTTAAACACAAAAATAATAATTTATTGCTGTATTATTAACATTAATAGTAATTAATATAAGTTGTTTATTATTGGACAAGTGCAAATCACTGTAAATGATCATTTCCCATCAGCCTCGAAACAACCAGTTTAATAAAACATTTAAACATACTTTATAAACATACTCTTAAAATACACATATCTTCCAAATTATGAAACATACATCTTTTTTCTCTTTTTCATTGTGATTTTTAAAAAAATCTTGTTACTGTGCAGTACTATAACTGAAGCTCCCTAGTTTTGAAAATCAGAAATCTGAGCAAAAACATTGTATACTGCACTTTAAAATATTTCTTCAAGTGACTAATATAACTTTTATTGCCAATGAAATCTACAGAAATACTAGTGGTTGGTTAAAGTAATGATATATTAAGTACCTGTTTTTGCAATACTGCAGATATGTGGTAGACAGGAAATGTGGCAAATTAGCCTACGTTTTGGCTTGTAAAGCAATAGCTTTCTTGATTAATTTCTCTCATCTATGTCCATATGTTGCTGTGAGTGCATTGCTTCAACTTCCAATTACAGAAATATGCCACGTGCAGTCTTATTTCTCTGAACATTATTGTTAAACCTCATTTAAGATGTTTCTTTTCAGTTGTAAAGATACAAGTTACTAGACACTAAACCAAACCATACTTTAAAATTTGAAGTTATTTCACAAATTTCATTTTGAGTGTGCATGTGGCACATATGGTTTAAAACAAAATGGCTCCTATGACAACAAAGCATACACATAAAAAATAATATGGCGACTTGTGTTAATGTGCATATATACATTTAAATATACAGTGTGTGTGTGTGTGTGTGTATATATATATATATATAATATATATATATACAGTATATACAGTGAATCCGGAAAGTGTGTAGAATTCTGAGGAAAAAAAATTAATTGAATCAATTTTGGAATAAGGCTGTAACATAATAAAATGTGAAAAAAGTGATGCACTGTGAATACTCTCCGAATGTACTCTATATGTATGTATTTATATATGTTTATATTGTTTGTGCATATATATATTTATATATACAGTGTGTATATACTGTATATGTATGTATGTATTTTTATATGTTTATATATACAGTTAGGTCCATAAGTATTTGGACAGAGACAACTTTTTTTCTAATCTTGCTTCTGTACATTGCCAAAGCAACCCTGGAGTTTATTAAAGCAAAGAAGTGGAAAATTCTTGAATGGCCAAGTCAGTCACCTGATCTTAACCCAATTGAGCATGCATTTCACTTGTTGAAGACTAAACTTCGGACAGAAAGGCCCACAAACAAACAGCAAATGAAAGCCGCTGCAGTAAAGGCCTGGCAGAGCATTAAAAAGCAGTAAACCCAGCATCTGGTGATGTCCAGGAGTTCAAGACTTCAGGCTGTCATTGCCAGCAACGGGTTTTCAACCAAGTATTAGAAATAAACATTTTATTTCAAGTTATTTAATTTGTCCAATTACTTTTGAGCCCTGAAATGAAGGGATTGTGTTAAAAAATGCTTTAGTTGCCTCACATTTTTATGCAATCTTTTTGTTCAACCCACTGAATTAAAGCTGAAAGTCTGCACTTCAACTGCATCTGAGTTGTTTCATTTAAAATTCATTGTGGTAATGTACAGAACCAAAATTAGAAAAAAGTTGTCTCTGTCCAAATATTTATGGACCTGACTGTACAAGTACAGTCTTAAGTGTATTACAAATAATGCACAAGAACTACTGATTTTCTTTTTGTTCAGTGCATGTTAGTAAAAGGAAGTGCAAAAGTGTTCTAAGAAATGGCTGGCTGCTGTCTTTCAGATTTGTCGCCGACTGAATGGTGTCCGTTTTACAAGCTGTAAAAGTGCTAAGGATAGAACTGCAATGTCAGTGACACTAGAACAGTGCCTGATTCTACAGCATGAGCACGGAATGGCCCCTCAAGTGTTCACACAAGCCCTGGACTGCATGAGGAGGTAGGTATCAATGTGAATGGAACTCCTCATATGGGACAGTGCAAACTACAGAGTGATGTACTAGCTGCTTATTTAAGTTAGTTGTGTCCATCTCGGAATTGCTCTAAGAAATTAAGGGAGATGCATATGTTTTAGTTTGCAATTCTCATGGGTACATTTCCTATTTCTGTCCCAAAATAATATGTGTACATTATACACAAAAACGGTATATAGATAATAAAGCAGAAACTTGAATATTTTGGTAAAGCTTTGCAAATTTCACAAATTAACCTTACACTAATGTATTTAAAATGACAAAAAATCATTATAGTCAATTTAATGTATTTAATAAACATTTGCTACACAAGATTTTCTAATAGATTATTCACAATGACCCATACAATTTTAGCTGTTCAGCAGTTTCTTATAATAATACAGTTAATTTGCTTAAGGCTGTTCTGTATATTCCTACATTAAAAAGAATTTTTTAAATATTCATTTTGTCTGTTTGTCGTAAGGAGAAACTAAAAAATATTTTATTAGTCAGATTAAGCTACAGCAATAAAACATACAGCTCTTTTCTAGTTGTTGCCTACGTTGACATAACTTCATTTGTCCCCAGTGAAAAATTTGGCTTTTTACAGAAGCTCTTTAAATAAATAAATACATAAGATCGGAAAAAAAGAAAAACAGAAATAAGGATACTTGCTATTTCAAACATGAAAGGTTATAATACTATGTCAGTCGCTGCATTTAAAGGTTAATATTAAAAGAGAGATAATCTAGAGCAATTGAACACTAAAAAACAAACTAACTTAAAAAAAGTAATAGTACTTTGTATTTTCTATTTGCAGTGTAGCCTTGTTTGAATACATTTTAACCAATAAACTAAATAAAGTATGATGCATGTATCCTGTGCTACACAATACCTTTACAGCAGATATATATGGTGCTGTTTTATATTTCTGTCCAAGTTCATTATTTTTTAATTTTTTGTCTCCTAAACAAAACATGCATGAAATATACAAACTAATGAAAATCAGGATATAAAAATGTGTCAGCATTATTCACATCATACTGTATATTTGAGCAGCTTATAAATAACAAAGTGACAAATACATAGTAAAGATTGTGCCAGTATTAGCACATACACAACTAGATATATGTTAATATG
Source organism: Polypterus senegalus (assembly GCF_016835505.1). NCBI lineage: Eukaryota > Metazoa > Chordata > Cladistia > Polypteriformes > Polypteridae > Polypterus > Polypterus senegalus. Next base: position 69,378,914 of record NC_053155.1, read on the forward strand.
TAGGCTTTTGTTAAATATAAGCTAAAGAAATATCTTTAAAAAAATAGTCCTGCAGTCCAGGATAAAAATAAGAGAACAAACTATCACCCCCAATCAATGTTTGGAAGAATAGGCAAAACTATACCTGAGAGTGACAAAAAGTGAAATACCTTACATGAATAGTCAAAAATTATAGTTCAAAGAAGAAAATGCATGAAACAGCTATCGGACGTGAAGTAAGAAATTTAAGGCTGACAATTCCTTGTATGATAATTTTATACTACTTGGAAAATAATTAAAAAAGAGATATTTTGAACAGTGAGCATATTTACTGCTACATCTCATTATTCCAGTTACCAAAGTTCCGACTAGGTCATTTTATGTTAATGTGTATTCTTCCTGTAAGACCTTTGGGTTCCTTTAGCAGGAAAGAATTCTTTGTTCACATCAGAGAAATATTAAGAGAGATCTGGTATTCTGAGTGAAAATGGCAAACAATATCCTCGGTCATTTATTAGAATGCTTCTGATTCAAGATTTATAACCCCTAAATATTCCTTTAGATAAAGTATTAGAGCACTTAGAGCACAGTGCAGCAAAATAACTTTTAGAATTTGGATTTACCTATACAGAGTGTATAAATGAGAACAGGAATGTAAATGTATTTGAAATGAAACTGTGCTTTCAGAAAAAGGACTATCGCAATAAAATTAAATGGTAATTCAAGTTTCAACTGACATTTTAGTTTTTGTATTCTACCATGTTTGTACCACTTTAAATGTGAGTGAATCAAACAAGAATGTCCACACACATTTAGCACTGCTTTGTCCAAACAGTCTAGTACTCTAAGCTTATTTACACTCATACATTTATTCACACTTCAAGGGAATTGAGCTTTTTTATTTACGTAGAAAAGCACTATATTTTCTAAATCTGTTTATGCATTTATTTGTTATTTGAACTTTATTGGATACTTTAATTTGAGATTCTTCAAATGAAAAATTCCTGGATTTTTTTCACATTTGTCAATATTTAAATAATCTACATCCCCTTCTATAGGTTTAGTTCTTATATTAAATGCTTTTATTTTATGATATATTAATCAGTATTTATTTTAAAATGCATATGTTAATTTCACTTATATATCTGTACTAATATTCTTCAAAAATAATTCTGTTAACAGTATATATTTATTTATAAAACACTAGCTGAAATACCCAGCGTTGCCCAGGAGGAAAATAAAGGTTTTTTTTTTTAATTTTTTAAGGAAAACATCATTAAAAAAACACACCTTTAAAAATTAGAATAAATTAACAAACAATAAAGACTCACTAATGTGCTTGTCTTGCGGTCTTGTATGTATGTTATCATTCAGTTGATACTCGGAACCAGCCAACTCTATTTAATTTGAAAAGCAACAGGGGTGCAGTGCTGCACAAACATAAAGAATGCTGGCAGTCACCTCCGGTTCAACGTCTGGTGGTTCTTCCGAGTGTCAACTGGATGATAACATGCATACAAGTCCGCAAGTTTGAGCCCCCCACCCTACCCAGAAGGGGTGCGTTAGGGCTGATTTCACCCAACAGTATTTTTAGTCGACCATTGAGAAACATCTGTACCAAGTTTATATATATATATATATATATATATATATATATATATATATATATATATATATAAAAAATATAATATATGTATATGTACACAGTGCATCTGGAAAGTATTCACAGCGCATCACTTTTTCCACATTTTGTTATGTTACAACCTTATTCCAAAATGGATGAAATTCTACACACAACACCCCATAATGAAAACGTGAAAAAAGTTTACTTGAGGTTTTTGCAAATTTATTAAAAATAAAAAAACTGAGAAATCACATGTACATAAGTATTCACAGCCTTTGCTCAATACTTTCTCGATGCACCTTTGGCAGCAATTACAGCCTCAAGTCTTTTTGAATATGATGCCACAAGCATGGCACATCTATTCTTGGCCAGTTTCGCCCATTCCTCTTTGCAGCACCTCTCAAGCTCCATCAGGTTGGATGGGAAGCATCGGTGCACAGCCATTTTAAGATCTCTCCAGAGATGCTCAATCAGATTGAAGTCTGGGCTCTGGCTGGGCCACTCAAGGACATTCACAGAATTGTCCTGAAGCAACTCCTTTGATATCTTGGCTGTGTGCTTAGGGTCGTTATCCTGCTGAAAGATGAACCATCGCCCCAGTCTGAGGTCAAGAGCGCTCTGGAGCAGGTTTTCCTTCAGGATGTCTCGGTACATTGCTGCAGTCATCTTTCCCTTTATCATGACTATTCTCCCAGTTCCTGCCGCTGAAAAACATCCCCACAGCATGATGCTGCCACCACCATGCTTCACTGTAGGGATGGTATTGGCCTGGTGATGAGCGGTGCCTGGTTTCCTCCAAACGTGGTACCTGTCATTCACACCAAAGAGTTCAATCTTTGTCTCATCAGACCAGAGAATTTTGTTTCTCATGGTCTGAGAGTCCTTCAGGTGCCTTTTGGCAAACTCCAGGTGGGCTGCCATGTGCCTTTTACTAAGGAGTGCCTTCCGTCTGGCCACTCTACCATACAGGCCTGATTGGTGGATTGCTGCAGAAATGGTTGTCCTTCTGGAAGGTTCACCTCTCTCCACAGAGGACCTCTGGAGCTCTGACAGAGTGACCATCGGGTTCTTGGTCACTTCCCTGACTAAGGCCCTTTTCCCCCGATCACTCAGCTTAGATGGCCGACCAGCTCTAGGAAGAGTCCTGGTGGTTTCAAACTTCTTCCACTTACGGATGATGTAGGCCACTGTGCTCATTGGGACCTTCAAAGCAGCAGAAATGTTTCTGTAATATTCCCCAGATTTGTGTCTCGAGACAATCCTGTCTCGGAGGTCTACAGACAATTCCTTTGACTTCATGCTTGGTTTGTGCTCTGACATGAACTGTCAACTGTGGGACTTTATATAGACAGGTGTGTGCCTTTCCAAATCATGTCCAATCAACTGAATTTACCACAGGTGGACTCCAATTAAGCTACAGAAACATCTCAAGGATGACCAGGGGAAACAGAATGCCCTGAGCTCAATTCTGAGCTTTATGGCAAAGGCTGTGAATACTTATGTACATGTGCTTTCTCAATTTTTTTATTTTTTTTCACTTTGTCATTATGGGGTGTATATATATGTATGTGTGTATATATATTTATATATGTATATATGTGTGTGTGTGTGTGTATATGTATGTGTATATATATATATATATATGTGTACAGTATATATATATATATATATATATATATATTCATATTCATAACATTCGTAGTCTGAAACACTATCTGATTGTATGGGTGGTTACCTACCAGGTGAAGCATGTGGTTGGTCTGCAAGTCAACAAACATCCGCCACGCCCTCACTAACTGTTTAAGCCCAGTTCCTAGAAAGTATTAAAATCGTCAGAACTACTCTGGGCATCTCTCTCTGCTATGAGGATTCGTGTTACCGACGTGCCTGCATCGTTCGTGTATTAGCAGTGACTGTCTTTCTTAGGAGATTTCCTTTTGCCAGTGTGCTGGAGCTGGAATCCTCACCCATGACTCTATATCTCACTTCCGGGCTGGACAGACATACATTTGCACATGTAGAACTCAATTTAATTTCAAAACCAACAGGGGCGCTGTGGTGCTCAAACATAAAGAATGCTGGCAGTCACCTTCAGTTCGCCCTCTGGTGGTCGTTCCGAGTGTCAACTAGAAGATAACATGCATACAAGACCGCATGATCACCCCCCACCCTACCCAAAAGGGGACGAGTTAGAGCTGATTTCAGCCTACATCATTTTTAGTCGACCATTGAGAAACATGTGTACCAAGTTTCATAAAAATCGTTCCAGCCGTTCGAAAGTGATGCTGGAACATACATACATATAGGGTGGTCCAGATCTAATTATGCAATTTTCATTGCGCTATAACTTATTAAGTTTATTACATAGAAAATCAACCAAAAAATCCGGACCATCGAGAAGTGTGCGAACTGACGACATGTAGAATTGTCTTCGCGCCAACTGGAATCATCCCCGAATAAATCAAAGTCATCTAGATGGTCTGGATCTGCATAATTAGATCTGGACCACCCTGTACATACACACACATTGACTTTATATATATATATATATAAAATAAAACACATCATATTCTGATGGGAAATTGCAAAAACTTTCTTTTTGCTGGTCTCTCTGCGGGGTCACAAATAAAAGGAAAAAGAGTAAGAGAAGCTGAGTGGAAAGAGCACCACCAGTATGCAACTTAAATTGACACAGACTGTATGCACAGAACTGTGAAATATTAAGAATATTCTTACTGAACTTGTCAAAAAATAATAATAATTTTGCCAAGTAAATGCCAATCTTGCAATACTATTTTTATCAGTAACATGTGTGCATCATCCAAACATCTTTGAATTGTCAATTGTGATAATGTCCTGAGACCATCCATGTTTGTGCACCATGCAGTACTGCATAAGCCATAACAATTGGGTAAACCTTTGTGGGTCTGTACAGCAGTATGCCACCTACAATTCCAAACACTGCCATCTATCTTTTAATGACCCAATGGTCTGTTTTATCACCTATTGTGTACGGTAGTGTCTTTCATTATTTTTTCTGTTTTGTGGTGTACCAACTATCACTTGAAAGATAGATTTTACTAGTTGTTAGTAAAGTACATAAACTTAATTGCAGTCTTATCGAATTGGAATCTTATCAAGATTCCAACCATCACACAGATCATGGTAGTGAAGTCTGCTTCCCACATTGCTATTTGATAAAATAAAGGAATCGTGGGTTGAGCCACAGTAATTTTATTAAGACACATCTGAGCATCACATATTTGTTCTAATTCCATATTAATGGAATGAAAGTGCTTTCTTTTTACAAATGCAAATTGATTCTGTGATGGTAAATTTATCAGAATATGTGTACAGTAAATTACACCAATTACATTAGGAAAATCAGCAATCTCTGCAAATTGCCTTTTGATCTCAACTTGTTCACCCTGATAATATCATAAGGATACTACATGTATGTGGATAGCATCTCAAATATACCATACCGTAGAGATGTTATTACATGGCTCAGGGTGACTGCAAGATTCCTGAACTTTCAGCCAGTTTACACTAATAAGTTCCCATTTCCAAACACCTTACAGTTGCTCAAACCTGACAGAACAGGGACTGTGCAATTTCTGTATGATGGTCTATGTAATGTGGGCATCAGTTCACCAGACAGCTCGAAGAGAATGACTTTAGAAAGTCTAAATCACCTTATAAGATAAATTAATACTTTTTAAACTATAACAAATATAATACAATAGAGATGTAGGTCAATTTTTAGTAAACGAACATAATAAAATATTTTGACCAAAAACTGTATTCTAAATGAAAAACACTTTTATTACCATTAAAGATGCACTGTTAGCCACAAATCATTTGCAATTAATTGAGATTATCAAAACAAATGATTGGTTTTCTTTTGCAATAACTTGATGATATTACCTAGAAGTTACAGGTGAATAAAGCATGTGTACACTGTATTTGCTGATCAAAAAAGTTAAAGGTTGTGTTTTTTATAAATTATTAATGCAAACTGAATACGCAGAGGACTGTGTAGGCTTCAGAGCTTACAGACTCATGATGTCATGATGTTTATACAGTTTATTTAGTAGAAAACAGAGCAAATATAGCTAGCTATATGAGTTAAATATAAAAGACACATTTTTATTTGTACATACTGTGTATCAAAAAAGCAAAACATCACTGTAGTTGCTTAGGTGTTTAATTTATAATCTGACTGCACTAAATCACATGAAATGGCTTAATTGTGAGACAAAATTTTGCCAGTTGATTTCTGTAAAATTGAAGCAATTTGGCAACAACAGTGATGTGCAAATTTGTGACAATAACAAAAAAAATACCAAAAGGGGAAAAGTGTCATGCTTTATTTATGTTATACTGATCATAAAGTGGGTCACATAAATAATTAAGTTAAAAATTCTATTAAGCATAATCTCTGCAGTTAGCACTTGTTCCTTATGCTTATATTTTCCCAGCAATAACACTGCTTGCTGTCTGTCAAAAAAATGACAAAAGGAATGTTTCATATTACAGCAGATCAAGTTCATACCCGTAAATAATAACCATTGTTACTTTTGTTTTATTTTGTTTTCATTCATGACATCCTTTGTTTGTTGAAACACTGCTTTCTAATAATTAAAGTACGGTCAAAGCTTCAATGCCATATAAAGTATTTGATTACTCTAAAACTGTCACAAAAGAAAGGATAAGAACCTACATCTTCTATGCTGTAACACAATGCTGTTTATATTTTGCCTATAGTTTTTGCTTTTTTTTCTTTTCTTTTCCAAATGCTATTTGTGTGCTTTCACACATCTTCTTGTAGTGAATAATCTTATCCTTTCTGTATTTTGGCTTTGATTTTTGTGTGATTTGACCCTTCTTTCTCTGAAGTACTTATTGTCCAACTGAAGTGCCAGCATCAGAAATCAATTGCTCTAACCTGGAAGTCTTTAAATACTTTTTTTCTCTTTTCACTCCTGATGTTAATCTGAAAAATGAAACCAAAGTTAGCGTATATGTTTGGTTTTCTTGAAAACCTGAATGGGTTGCTGGTACTTTAGATGACAGAAGGTGAACTCTGGCATGGTTGTTCATGTTCACATTTTTCCAGCTGCTCACCTGTTGCACGTGAAAGCATGGAGCTGCAGCATGGCGTACCGATCGACTGACCCCAATGTACTGAACATGAAAAACCATAGCTGTTTTTACCTGTTTTTCTTTCAAAATATTACAGACAATTTCTCTTATGTTTCTCTTCTTTTTTTATCCTCTCTCTCTCTTTTGTTTCAATAATTTTTACATGTTATGTTCCCTTTTGAATTTTAATTATTTTTTTTCAATTATATTTTATTATTATTTTTGGTCATGGCATCATCTCAATGCGCTTTTATCTCTTCTTTCAATTGGTTTAATTACTTACTTTTTTCCTTTTCATCTTCTAATTTGATCTTTTTCTATCCCTGGCATGTTGCTTTCATTCTTCCTTTTCCCTTGCTCTCCTTTGACCCTCCAAATTTGACCCCTCCTTTTTCACAGCATTGGAACGCGGGAGATAGTCACGCAGAAGAACTTGAGTGGTCTGTTGCCCATCCGTGATTGCAGGCTGGACCCCAGCCTACTGTACTCTATCCCTTTGTTAGCCCTTAGCCCCAATTTACTTATTGTGTGGCTTTTTCTGAGCGTCGCCTATCTAATTGCCAAAATGCGTTGCAAATGAAATTGATCATGCACAGCAGTTTATTAAAGGGAAAATTATATATATGTGTGTGTGCAATGGAGATTGAATGTTGCAATGCCTGCCATATACCATGCCTTACAGTTATTAAAATAAATCTATTTATATTATATATGAATGTAAATACAAATTTCATTATTTTAGCATCTACTATTAAGAGAGAGATTTATGCTGAATGATCAGGTTTTTCATATAGTTTGCTTTAAAAATAAACAAGAGAAATAGAAATATGGAAACATCTCCCCAGTACCTCATAGTTTTAAACAGCTAACAAAAAAAACCCAGGAGTATTTAACCACTTCTTTTTCCTGCTTTCTATGAATATTTTCTCTCTTGTCTGTTATTTTAATGGATTTGTTGTCTTCCTTGTATGTGCACAGTCATAAAATCAAGTTATATAAATTTTTATTGCTGTTTTTGCTAACTATTTTTATTATAAAAACAATAGGTCATATTTCACAGTCTCTGCATCATGTTACAGAAATCTTGATTGACTCCACTTGAAACCAATATAATTTTCTTAATATTTTTGTGAAGAATGTTACAAATTGTGAAAGCTGTTGCTCTTTTTTATTCATAACCTTTTTAGCCCGATTTTTAATGTAACTGAATATTTTGAATCTTGCATTTTTAGATAAATATCTTAAAGCTGCTATAAACAAAATGGACAGAACTATGCGCTCATGTTCCGATAAAGTTTTTCTATCTTGTATTTCTTCTATCTGAGATTCCTGGTAAATTAGGTGTTTCCATGTTTAAATTTAATTAGAAATGCAAAGAAATAATTACATGTAATGTGTAATATTAAACCAGTATATGGTAACACCCCTGTATATAGCGGTACAAACATACATTAGTAATTGGCAATATTCATGCAAGATCTACTTTTTTGCTTTTGTACTGGTCATTTATATCATTTTGTACCCAATGTAACACAGATGAAGAAGAGTTAGTATTAAAATAGACCAAGAACAGTATGCTAAAACAGAAAATACCTTTCTAAGGCAGTGTTACAGAATTAAAAGGTAAAACAATTTATTCCACTTTAAAAGTAATGGTTATTAGAACTTCCACTGGCGCATAACATGTTTTTTTGATTATAAGGAACCATCAACTGTTAATCTTTCTTTAGTAACAGGTTTTCTGAGACATCATAGTAAGATTTACAATAACTAAGTTTAGTTTTAAAGTTGAAAGTAGTATGCATCTTTGACCAAAGGCCTTTCATTCTATGAAAATGTCAAAAATCTATTAGCAGGACCGTGATTACAACATATACAATAAAAATGATTTAAAAATATAAACTTTGATTTAATTGGTTTTATTATCTTTGTATTATTGGTTTAATACATAACAATATTGATTTTGCTTAACCAGGGAATTTTAATTTCTCTAACATTTTGATTTTAAATTTAAATGGTGATGCTGTTTCCTCTTTATTTTGCAGTGTATGGTGGAATGATGTATACTGCTTGGTATTGTGATAATTATCTATTTATGCATTTACTGATTACTATTTTTATAGTCTCAATCAGAATTATTCTGGACCAAAATCACTTTCTTTTCTTAAATCAGGGCAGTCAAGCTTACATTTTCTCTGTAAGCTATATGATTTTATGATCCAACAATGAAATTTTTGATGCAGCATTTTTTCATGCAATCTTCTTGGAAGCAACCAATGCTCATTCTTCAGGTTTGAAGCCAGTGTCTTATTGATCTTATACAATAGCATCAAAGTCTAATTTTTACTTGTTTAATGATCACATTAAGGCAGTACACAGGTTTGCATTCCAGCCACTTTCTCAATTAACAACCAATTACTACTGCCAATGGAGTCAGCAGATGACCAGGGAACTCACTCTCATTTGCAACTGTGTGTCACACCATACAATATCAGTTTTAATAATATTTCAAAAGAAAAAAGTATGACAAACGACTTTTCTGGTCCAGAAAACATCAGGATTGTGTTCTCAGTAAAGTGAAAAACAACAGTTTTGGAAATGTCTGGTGTGGCAGAATAAGATTTCTATCAAGGTATAATATCAAATAATATATTTCATTGAAAAAAAACAATTAAGAAAGTGCTTGGAGTTTAAGACCCCCTGAGTTAGCTGGTCACATTTTGGCTGACTCATTGGTATTTGGCTGCAGATTAAGAAAAAAGCAAAATAATCATTCTGAATCTTAAAGCAAGACGATTATAGTTAAGGAAGTTAACAGTATTCTCCATTGCCAGCAGTTTAAGGCTACTAATTAAGAAAGTGCAACCACTGTGGCATTCAAGGATCTGAGTTTGACACCCCTCCCTTAATGGTTTACTAAATAAAACTCAAGTAAATGAAGTTCAATGTGGAATGACTTGGGTAGGTGATATTAAGTGCTATCTGTTGATGTTTCATATTGTTACTCTTTCTGGGTGCCTTACAAAAGCAAAAGCACTGCATGATCACAGTCATTGCACTTGCACCACTCAGTACAGAATGGAATAAAACCTCCATCTTGCATAGAAACATTTTACATTATTTTTTATTAATTTGGAAAAAAGGCTCCCCCATTAACACATAGTGTTTTTCAGTAGTGTAGACCAGAGTTAGCACTTTGCATTCATTGACAGAATTTGCAACAGACTTACAGTGTTGCAAAAGATATTAAGGAACTTGGCTTTAACCTTGAAAACAGAATAGTTTAAAAGAATGAGAGAACTGGACATCCACAGATTGCAGAAAACATAAACAGCGTTTTATTTGTGTGTAATAGATTTAGTCTTTCCTGTTGAAAACATCAGTCCACAATAGTTGATATTCTCCTTCATTTTATTCAGAGGTTGTGCATTCTGTACCATCACAAAGAAAGAAAAAACAATAGATTTAAAGTATGATTAAATGTTGTGGTCAACATGTTCTAATTTTCTGTGGTACTTAGCAGTTGTGTAAAGTGATGAAAAACGATTCATTTGTTGTGATGAAATGATAGTAATTTCTGTTTATAAAGCATGAATACAGTATTATTGATCTTCTGCAGTCTGTATAGTATACTGTTAATGCTGCAGTGATAATGGTCACCTATATTTTCCTGTGAAATCGTATCTGTGTGACTTACAGGCTAACACAAAATCCTAGTGTGAAATTGACTGTAGAACAGACTCTGATGTTGATTCTAAGATACAATATCCAGATTTTGTAAAGGTTTTATAATGTTTATCTAAGGATAGCAAAATTTGCTGTACATTAAATATTTTGATACATAGCATTCCAGTTCTACTTATATTCCATCTGATAAGAGTGATGTGAATTTCAAGTACATATGAAATTTCACTCCTTCATATGTTTCCTAGTAATATTGCTTTGCTGGTGTCTAATCTTGTCCTGCACTCCTTTTTCAGTTTCTTTACTTTTTCTTTACTTTTTTCTTGACCCATATTTTGAAAAATCTTTAGTCCACACATGTCTTTGGAAAACTTTGGCCTTGTGCAGGTCTAACACACCAAACTGGCTTTCATCAGTATGAATATTTTACTAGTCTACAAAGATACAATTGATCAATATGAAAGACATACGAGCCAGAGCAAGTTAGCTGTATCAAAACAAGCAACTTCCATCTAAGGCAAAAATATAAAATAGTCTTCCACATTTCTTTGGCTGCTTTTTAGGTAAACTTATTCTTCAGTGAAGAGTGATAATTGTTATTTTAAGAGTATAGCACATAGTAAGATTTAAACAGGAATATAGTGTGTCAAGGGTCACTGATTTAAGATCTGCAATGCTGAACTTAAATACAATTTTAAAATTCAGACACATTGAAAAAAGAATACTGATTTTATATCCCTACATCAATTGAAGATACCATATGTATTCCAACATTGCCATTTTTTTTTTTGCTCAATATCACACGATTGGTGTTGTTCTGTCACAGATTTCACTGTTTTACCTTTATTGATCCAAATTCAATTTTTTACATTAATTCTAAAGATTACCAACAACATATATTTTTACATTTTTAATTTCATTTCCTTAATTATTGTAGTATAGGGGCAGATTTTTTCAATATGTTGTTTTTAAAGAAATCACAGTTTTTGTGATACCATTTAAGCTGCTTAGATATGACCAGCTGTCTTTTCATGAAAGTGTTTTTGGTAACAATACAATGCCTCTTCAGAAATAAGAACCTTATACTCCTATATGCCAGCCTGTTCCAATCAAAATCATTCTTCCCTTGACTAATAATAGTTCTGTGTTTACTGTAAAGTAACTTCTGTCCACATTACATTTAACAACATGCTTCAAAAGTTTTGTTAGTTTACATTAATGTTTAACTTAATCATATCCTTATATCAACACTACAATATATGTAACAACATTTCTCACAAATATACGTTAGGGAATTAGGATTGCTGCAACAAGGTACAAACATAAGACATTGTTTCATGAATTTAAGAAAATAAACAAGAACAAAAATATTAATCTCTAAAAGTAACAATTCAGAATTAGTCTTTAGACTAATAGTCCTTACAACTACTAGAAATCAAAATGCTTATAAATTTGGGGATAAAAGAGTCCTCAGATCTATTTCTCTTTAGCCCTGGGAATGAAATTTAATAAACAGAGGAAAACTACTGTTTGTTAGAATGAAGCAAGACTTTTTTGTAACTTGTATGAGATAAACCTCAGTGACAGAGGACCCTGCAAACAAATAATTTTACTACTACTAAGAGAGGAGGAGGAGGATAGAGAGATCTAAACTTTGCCACCATATCCTTAGTTTTAATTAGGGTTAGGAATGTTCACGTGACTAAATAAATTTATCAAGAAATGTACAAAGCCATCCAAATTCACTCTTTGGACTCAAGTGTGGTTGGTTGGAATCTACACTTTATAACTAATAGAATGCAAAGAGTGAAACACAAAGAAGATTTATCAGCTTCTCAACTAAACTGTTATATTGAAGAGTATTAAAATTGGATGAAAAATCAATAAAGTGCTAAATTATGTTTTGTAGGTTTTTAACCCATATAAATGCTAATAAAGAGGATGTAGCAATGTTTCTATGGAATCCTCCATTCAACCTCTTTCATCGATACGGAAATTGGTAAGGGTCGAGACAGGCCTAATCAGGCCTTATCAGCTCTTAATCAATTTCATGATGTGAACTGTTAAACCAACCAGTGTAAAGCCATTGAATGCTTTTGGATGTGCAGCTTTGACTATTGGAATACAGTTAGGCAGAAACATATCAAAATATGTAGTGAAATATTAGGCAAAGAAGTTGTGCACAGGACTGAAGCAGGTTTCCACTTCAACTTCTTATCCAGGGCTTTTTTGGTTTTAGTTTGTTGAAGGGCAACAGCATTTTGATCAAACCGTGTCAAACTCTGAGGTCCATTCCCGAGTCTAGTCTTTTGCTGAATCATTTCTTAAACAAAATATGTGTCCCAAAAGTGAACACAGAATTAATTGAATTTCGAGCTAGTTAATAGTTAACTTTACTTGCTACTAATCCCTCTTGCTTGTTGCTTTTACAGTGAGTGGCAGTCATCCTTTTTATATCATTTTACAGTAAATCCAGGTTGTTAGTCCACAGTTTACTCTTAGTCCTACCCTTATAATTCAGCTTTGCACACTTGATTTCACATTTCATCTTTTTTCTGTAAACTGTTCTGTTTATTTGTACTTCCAAGTTGAAATGCCCTGTTTTTGCTTGTTAACAATTCTTTTAAATATTTGGTTATTTGTGGCTTGTTGAGAGAATATCCTTTGACCAGCTTAAACAACATTATGGTACCCTCGCAAAATAATATAGAACTGCTTAATGTGCCAGCCAGTTAATCAATATCAGAATTTAACATGGTTTATCTAGTAAATTCAAAATAGCCACACAGACACTCAACAAAGTCATTTTCCCAGAATTGAATTTATTAAATTATAAGTTCTAATGTTCCCTTAGCATTTCTCCACTGCATTATTCTGATGAGCTGTGTAAGTGTTTTATTCAGTGGTCACTGATTAAAATGGCTGCAAATAAAATTTGGGGAGTCTTATTCATTGAATCATGTTTTTGATAATGTCAACTGCTTCACTCACCATCACCCTGTCATGAATGTGTACAATCATAATGCTGGGCTGTTAAAGCATTGTGTAATGCATCACATTAAATAAATGTATAGCTAAATTTTACTGGCTTAATTTCTTAAAGGCCAAGTTGCCCTTTTCCCAGATGTTTTGGGTCTTATTCGATACACATACTGCAATGAGAAGAGAAAAAGTTGCCTATTACTCATAATGCCCAAAAATGCCTAAAAAGATTAAACATTTTACAAAGGCAATTAATTACCACCCATCCATCAAATTTCTGAGCCCATATTCTTCAGGATTGTGAGAAGCAGGAGCCCATTTTAGTAACACTTGGGGCTCAAATCAAGCACTGAAATAGACAACAGTTTAACTTTGGACAAACTCACACAATCAGCCACAGTGGCAATTTATAGTCTTCACTTGGTCTAACCTGTCTGTCTTTAAAATGTAGGGGGAAACCGTACTACCTTGACAGAGACAGCATGGATGGAGAGAATATGCAAACTCTACAAAGACAGTAACTAGACTATAATTTATTCCAGGTTATCTTGTGTTGTATGGCAGGTGCACTAACTACTGTGTCATCATGTCATCCATAAATTTTAGTATATTTATAAATTTACAGTTGGTTGTAAAAAGTTCCTTCTGATATCAAACCACTTATTATTTTTATTTTGCAATGATTATTTTATAATACTTTTAAGTTCAGTAAGGCAAACGTCTGGTACCTGATATTGTTTCACTCTGAAGTCTCCACAAGCATATAAATGAAATTTTTATTTGGAGATTTCACCTTGGTACCAGGAACAGTATATGGTGATATAGACGTAGTAGTAAATAAACATATATTTGATTCTATGGTGATAATATAACAAAGTGTTTTGAGTTTTAATAACACTTTAGGTACTGTAAAATGCATCCATTACTCATTTATTGTTAGGAATTACTTTGCAGATCCTTGCATGAAAATAAGTTACATTTGGAACTACGCACAATTTTTAATTTATTTATATCTTAATTACTATACATCCCATAGCTTTTTTGAAAATGCAACCAATTATATTTAAATAAATGTACGAATAAATGAGTCCTTGCTTTTCAATTCCAAACACAATTTTCACCATACAGCATTACATTACATAAAGCATACTAAATTCCTTTTCGTGATTCGCTTTGAAAAAAATGTTTCTGTAACAAAGGGGAACCATTTAAAATCATTAATATAGCATAATGGATATTAAAATTGCCACTTTTCTCACTTTATACACTACTGTAGATTGTGATATGTTAGTGGAATATGAAATTTAAAAAAACAGATTGCAACATTTGCTGTTTATTTTATTTTAGTGTTTTATTATACTAACTACAAATACTACAGCTTTAGCTGTTCGTGTTTCATCTACTTTAAACATCCATTTGCTCTTGTTTAGTACCTGTTAAAATGGTCCATTTTGTCATTGTCTTAACAGCCATGGTTTCTTTGGTTTCCTTCACTGCTATCATTCTCTGTACTTGTTTTTCCCCCAGTGAGGGATGTCGGAGAGAAAACACCATGAAGAATGTTGGGTGCCGCAAGTATGCCTTTAACACTCTACAGCTCAAGGCTTTTCCAAAATATTACAGGCCTCCAGAGGGAACCTATGGAAAAGTTGAAACTTGATAAGAAATCTCAAAAATAGGATAATAAAACTAGATCACACTGCTAACAAAAATGGTTTTCATTTATAGATGTTTAAAGTTTGTAATTTATTTAAAACTTTATGTTCAAAAAAGAAGTACAACCACCTGTGGCAAAAGTGGTAGTTTTAAAGCATATCAACAAAACTGTGTTGTAGATATTTCATATTTAATCTGCCACTACAGTTTTCATGTATGCTGTAGATAGAGAGCATGCTTTCTGTTTAGTGGAACAGAAACTACAATTGTAGTTATAAAAAGTACTGTACAGTGATTCAATAAGAGAATTTTCTTTAAAAAAAAAAGATCATCACAGAAGGTTAACTAGATGTGGTTAGTGGATGAAATCTATTTTTCATATATACACAGTATATATTGAATTGGTATATGTGCCGTAGGAAGTCCATGAGAGGTTAATTTAGTATAAATATAAGTCAGTCATCATCATATGGTTACTACAGGAAGGAAAGAATAAAATGTAACAGTTCCTGAAATCAAGAATAAGGTCATGATGACTCTTGGCAGTTTAATTTATTAAATATAGAAAATGTGAGCAGTTACTTTAAAGTGTAGAATCAACAACATATGAGGTAAAAATTCTAGTGAAATTAAATGAAAGACCCTACTAAAAAATGTATTATTCAAATATCATTGGTTTATGTGATTAAATAATAACTCATTGACTGATCTCTAGTCTAAATTATATTGCCGTTAACTCTGATTTTAAATAGATTGTTGGATGAACTGATTATCAAAACAGTTTATGCTTCTTTTTTTTTTTTTTTTATAACAAGTATGTTGTTCTGGTGGCATTTACTTCTGAATGTTCTTCGTGCCTTGAACTATAGCACATATGCCTGATTTTAAACTGCATTATTAGTAAATACAAGAAACCACAAAGATCCATGGATATCACGTTCGGCTTTGTAACACAAAGATATCAAGATATAAGCACCTTGCACAACAGCATTAGTAAATAAATAAATAGGATATAACTAAAAATAATGCCAACTAACTGCAGCATGTGAATTCACAAGTAATGTGCCAGTTTTATTTTCCACTGAACACACAATAATGTTATGTTTATATAACAGTAATTCTGTATTAGTTGTTTCTGCCTGTGTAGTTGCACCAGCAGTCCTAAACATTAAGTCATTTATGTACATCTAGCTGGATGATAATATCCTGGACAACTTATTTTGACCCTTGGTCTGGTTTTTTACTATTGAAGTGAACCTTAGATGAACGCAGCCTAGTCAATTTAGAATCATGTGATACTAGCTACTGAGAACATGTCTAATGTTATTGTCTTAACATACACTTTAACATGTGAAAAAAAATGTGTGGAAGGCATGTAGCATGCCGTCTAGACAGCAAAGTAACTGGAAGTAACAAGGGATTACTAAGACTAAGCATGGAAACATAAAAGTCAAAGAAATAAACAAAGTATCATGGAAGACAAATGCTCCAGCATACACGCCTTAGATATATACATGAAATTTAGAATTTGGAGATGCCAAACACTTTAGATTATTTTGTATATATATATATATATATATATATATATATATATATATATATATATATATATATATATATATATAAAAAACAGGATTTGTCACATTTTTTGAGCAATGCAAAATAATACATTTCTTATGTACAGATTCTTAATGTAAACGCTTCGTTTAGTTTCTGTTAATTGCTGAGCTCCAAAATATGTGTGATTTACTTTGATGAAAGTCAGTTATTTTCGTGGAAAGGTATATTTAATGTGACAATTTGAAGCAGTATTGTCTTGATCAGGTAATAAAGGGCTACAAAAATTACATTTTCACAATGCATTTTTCTTGTTCACTAAAAATGTTTGTTTGTCTGCTGCATGCAAACATGGCATACATGGTAGCAGAAACTGATGAATAGAAGCACATTTCACGTACAGAATGTGTAGAACATGTACTGTATTTAATCCTGATATTAGGTTAAACCAATTAATAATTACAGTTCACACGTTACTGACTAAACAATGACCATCATTAACATAATCCATACTTGCACAATGTTAATGCATTATTCTGTTTGTTCCTA
This sequence comes from Polypterus senegalus, assembly GCF_016835505.1. Lineage (NCBI taxonomy): Eukaryota > Metazoa > Chordata > Cladistia > Polypteriformes > Polypteridae > Polypterus > Polypterus senegalus. Next base: position 69,396,090 of record NC_053155.1, read on the forward strand.
CTTCTAGAAATGAAAAAAATAAGTCAGATGCTGGCAGTGTCACAAGAAATCTTCTGTTAGATGAATTGACTGACAGATAAGTATAGTAGAGAATCAAAAAGAGATGATAGAAATGACCTTAGCTTACAGTGTTTACTGCGACAACAGATTGATTCAGAATTTACTAAAGCATAAAATAAGATTTTTTATAATGCCCGCCACTGTCTAAAAATTTATAGCTAACACAAAAATAATTCATTAAATAACACAGCTAACCTGGCTTTGTGTGCTAGATTTTGTACATCTTAAAGTTTCCTTTGAATCCACAACCTCATTTTGTGCTACTTTCTAATTATATAGTATTAGTTATTAGTCTATAATATGTTGAGCTTTTTAAGTTGCCTTTTATAAAAGTCCATTGAAATAAATGTCTCATTCTTTGGGTTTTGAAGCACAAGTCTCCATCTGTACTCTGTTGCAATTTTGTACTTTCTTTATGCATATTTCAAGAATAAGTTACTGTTCAATTTTCATTTGTCAATATGATATAAGCAATTTTAGAGATTAGGAGAATTGTCAAAATATTGCAATTTTAATCAAAATATTCTAAAGCGAATAATGGTTGAATTAAAATGAAAACCATCCCACACAGCAGTTATACCAGAATCACTTTGAATATCATTGTTCTCCTTATTTCAAAATTAAATGGAAAGATATAGGAAAAAGAAATAAATTTAACCAAAATTTCTCTATTTTTATTTTGTGAAATTGTTATTTAAAAGAAATGTAAAGTATTTTATAAATGCATTTCAAAATAACCTTTTTGCATTCAGAAGCTTTTAGTGAAACTTCAAATTATTCCAAAACATCATTTAAAATAAAATAAAAAAATGTATTTTGTACCATATTTGTAACATGAGAATCTTGACTTTAGTCTTGAAATCAAATCACTAAATGAAACTGCCTAGTGGTGAAGGGTTTATGTCAAGTTTGAGTTCTCATAGTACACTTTGGCGAAACACATATTGATGCAAGTCATCATTTCTTGATAATTCCATATTAGTAGTCACAAGAGCAGGATTTTTAATTTTCTTATTAATGTCGGCTGCAAATTAGATTTAAGTGTAATTTAAAAACAGGTATAATAAATTGTTCTGCTCAGTGACCAGTAAAAAGGAAATTTAGAAACTAAGATGACACCTTTATTATTTTCTTGCCCTAAATAGTTATCAAACACTAATTTTTGAATTGATAGCCCCAAGCTTTGGTGTTTTGGTAAATATTAAAACACATATAGGCAGAAATTCTAGTAAACAAGAACATTTCTTACCAATACTCCAACAATGTTTTGTTGAGTTTCTGTTAATAACAGGAGCGTGAGCCCAGGTCAATGTTGCAATAATATTTCAGACATGTTAGGCAAAATCAAACATATCTATATATATTGTGTGCAGTACAGGGTGCTGGTTAGCACCTTTAAAGGGGATCTCAGAGTGAAGTACAAAACAAACAAGTACAGAATTCCAGTGTGGTGATTTGCCTGCCTTATGTCTGTTAAGCTGCCAGTCCTTATGGACTCCTAACACCCACAACAGTGTTTCCAGTTAAGCATTAGGCTTAATCTTTAAACATTACAGTTGAATTCCTACCTGTGCAGCTCTTCTAACTGCCTTTTCTCCAATTGTAAATAGTAAAACTAAACAGCTAACGGGGTCTTGTAAGCCACCCCACTCCTGTTACATTATAAAGTTTTAAAAAAGTATTGAAACAGATCCCAGTGTCAGGCATAACATGCTTTTTGGATTGTTTCAAATAAATAACGGTTTTCTCTAAACTGTTCCTTACCCATTACTTACATCAACAAAATCTTACATTCAATGCTACAAATATTGTACTTGATATGATACAATAAAAAACAAATTATGTCCTTGATAGTCAATTACTTTGTAGTTTCTTTGGGACTATACGTTATTGCGTGTTTTTTGCAGTAACAATACAAGATGCCTTCCCAGACCTTCACACTCAACTGGTAATATAAAGGAGGTCTAATCAGTAGTTTTGGTGAAATACAACATGAGCCATTGGCTAATGAGAGCTGCTGCCACTAATAATATTACAGCACCTTTTTTGATAATAAAAATAATAATAATAATAATATCCTGACCCAGGCATATAAAAGAAATGTTATTGGTCATTCTTAAAGTCAAACCATGCATTTGCTCTATTGTAATAAGCAGCATATTTCTCAAATTTTGTGTTCATTAATAGAAATAAAATCAGCATTCACATGTGCTTTAAAAAGGATATAAAAGAATATGTTTTACATGAAAAGACATGCCAAACAGTTGATCCTATCACACTGACTCCTTCATTAACTCAACACATTTGCAGATAGGCAAGGAATTGCACAAGGTAAGATTATATTGTACTGAGATCAAAGTTAAATATGTATTCCTTGATTTTGAATACGGTTATAAATGAACAACTATGTGTGCATTTTCACCATCTGTAGACCAGCAAAGCTTATATGGTCATCCATGTGATATATTTATCAACAACTGAAGCACCTCCACTTAAATGCATGTAGCAAAGACAAGTCTATAGCTGAACTAGACAGTACTGAAAGACATTTTATTGAAGAACTGATGCGAAATGCACTTTGTTTTATCTGATCATACTGTGTAGTTGTTTTAAGCATAATGTAAATTATGAACATGTGTCAGAGCACCTTGAATTTATTTTGCTTTTATTTTTTATATATATGTATATATTTTAAACACTGTATTACAAGCCTTGGTCACAGTGCCAGCTGCAAGGTTTTATGCATTTGTTTATTTACTGTATTTATGTTTTCCACATTCACCTCAAAACTTATAATTTTGTTATGCTGTAAATGTGCTTTTTCCCAGTACTCTATTATTAAAATTTTAAAAAGTGAGCCAAAATCGTCTTCTCATTCTTTTTGATTTGTGTCTACATCATCTTTAAAAGTTACATAAGAACACTGTTGGATGATTGACTTTGTACAGTCAACTTTGTAGTGAATGATTTTGAGGGAAGCAAAGTTAAAATATCTTAATACTTAAGGAAATACAGGGTGGGCCATTTATATGGATACACCTTAATAAAATGGGAATGGTTGGTGATATTAACTTCCTGTTTGTGGCACATTAGTATATGTGAGGGGGGAAACTTTTCAAGATGGGTGGTGGCCATTTGGAATTCGGCCATTTTGGATCCAACTTTTGTTTTTTCAATAGGAAGAGGGTCATGTGACACATAAAACTTATTGGGAATTTCACAAGAACAACAATGGTGTGCATGGTGTTAACGTAACTTTATTCTTTCATGAGTTATTTACAAGTTTCTGACCTCTTATAAAATGTGTTCAATGTGCTGCCCATTGTGTTGGATTGTCAATGCAACCCTCTTCTCCCACTCTTCACACACTGATAGCAACACCGCAGGAGAAATGCTAGCACAGGCTTCCAGTATCCGTAGTTTCAGGTGCTGCACATCTCGTACCTTCACAGCATAGACAATTGCCTTCAGATGACCCCAAAGATAAAAGTCTAAGGGGGTCAGATCGGGAGACCTTGGGGGCCATTCAACTGGCCCACGACGACCAATCCACTTTCCAGGAAACTGTTCATCTAGGAATGCTCGGACCTGACACCCATAATGTGGTGGTGCACCATCTTGCTGGAAAAACTCAGGAACGTGCCAGCTTCAGTGCATAAAGAGGGAAACACATCATCATGTAGCAATTTTGCATATCCAGTGGCCTTGAGGTTTCCATTGATGAAGAATGGCCCCACTATCTTTGTACCCCATATACCACACCATACCATCAATTTTTTGTTCCAACAGTTCCATGGAGGGATCTATCCAATGTGGGTTAGTGTCAGACCAATAGCGGTGGTTTTGTTTGTTAACTTCACCATTCACATAAAAGTTTGCCTCATCACTGAACAAAATCTTCTGCGTAAACTGAGGGTCCTGTTCCAATTTTTGTTTTGCCCATTCTGCAAATTCAGTGCGCCGATCTGGGTCATCCTCGTTGAGATGCTGCAGTAGCTGGAGTTTGTAAGGGTGCCATTTGTGAGTAGCTAATATCCGCCGAAGGGATGTTCGACTAATGCCACTCTCCAGTGACATGCGGCGAGTGCTACGCTGTGGGCTCTTGCTGAATGAAGCTAGGACAGCCACTGATGTTTCTTCATTAGTGACAGTTTTCATGCGTCCACATTTTGGCAAATCCAACACTGAACCAGTTTCACGAAACTTAGCAAGCAGTTTGCTAACTGTAGCATGGGAGATGGGTGGTCTCGTAGGGTGTCTTGCATTGAAATCTGCTGCAATGACCCGGTTACTGCGTTCACCAGACATCAACACAATTTCTATCCGCTCCTCACGTGTTAACCTCTGCGACATGTCAATGGCTGTAAACAAAGAGAAACTTGTAAATAACTCATGAAAGAATAAAGTTACGTTAAAACCAAGCACACCATTGTTTTTCTTCTGAAATTCCCAATAAGTTTGATGTGTCACATGACCCTCTTCCTATTGAAAAAACAAAAGTTGGATCCAAAATGGCCGACTTCCAAATGGCCACCATGGTCACCACCCATCTTGAAAAGTTTCCCCCTCACATATACTAATGTGCCACAAACAGGAAGTTAATATCACCAACCATTCCCATTTTATTAAGGTGTATCCATATAAATGGCCCACCCTGTAGAATAGTGTAGCAGAGTGCCTTTAGTATTGGACTTTGTGCAGCACTGTAATCTGTTCAGATTCCACTTTAGACCCACTGTGTAACCCCAATTGGCCACTTAACACAAAGAAGTAATTCTACCATAACTGTATATCTGTAAGCGTTTGAGCAAGGGAAAGGCACTCCACAAATAAAATGTATTAATATAATTTTAAGTATATTGATCAATACGACACACTCTTGTATACTGCATGTACAAAAACATAACATCTTAAACAATTAATATATTTCAGTGTGGACAGGACACAAGTCATTTATACAAAACACACTGAGACAATTTGCCATCACCAGTTGTCTTAAGGAGTAAAATATGAGTAAAATCCACACAGATACAGGAACAACACACACAGCAGGAAAAGTGCAGGTTGGTCAAGCTGTGAGGATGCAGCAGATACTCTATGGAACCACTCCATCCTGTTGGCTTTCATGTTAAATAATGTTTACCCAAAGACCAGTTCTTAACTTGATTTTTTTTTCCTCCCTTACTCTTTTATTTAAATCATTTGCTTCAGTATTCTCTGATTCTAACTCTGATTTTAATATACTTTTTGAAAGAAAATGAACAAATGCGCACTTTAGTTGTGACACTTGGTCAACAAAAGTCTTCTATTTTCCTTATTTCAGTTGTGACTTCTTTTAAATCCCCCATTTTAAATATATTAAACAACAAACAACCGCAAAAAGGAGTAAGAATTTCAGTGTAGAAGTCTGAAATTTGTGCAGATTCAGTGCCTTCATTAATTAAATAAGTAATATCATTACTGCTTCACTGTTTGATTCTCCTATCTGAAAATGCAGTATTTTATAAAACCTGCTATATACAGTGTAGCCAACCTTTTGTATGCCTACATTTTATAACAAGGACACTCCATTTTCTGCCCACTTTAAAAAAGACTTGATTTCATTTTTTAATTACAAAAGCAAAAATTTTAAACAAATAACTATTCTGATTAAAATATTTGTGTGATTTTAGAAAAACATTAACATTGCTAAAGAACCTTCACACATTTTAATCTTATTTTCAGCAACACTTTTTTCCAGTGATGGTCACAATGGTAGGCTTAATAGGGAAGAGCAGACTTCACCAGTATCAGTGTCCACGTCCTCCTACATAATTCTCAGGCTTTTCTCCAGCATGTTCTGGGTTTTCTCCCTTGAACAATTAAGTAAGAAAATCCGAAATTACCATAGCTCTCCAGAAAATCCAAATTAGAGGAAGATCTATTGTGAATTCCACCCAGATTATTGGGCTATTCCCTCTCTCATAAAGAGTGTGCCCCACACACCTCAATTCAAGCAGCTGGCACCTTCAGCTTCATTCTTTTGCTCAACTGTGTAGACACATTGCCACCAGTGAGGACTGGACTGTAGGATGGCCTATTAAGTCAAGTGTTAAACCTGAGGCCTCGGCATCCACTTCACCAACATCATCCTGTGCAGTACTCAAAGTGTTACAACGAGTGTACCAATTTGTTTGCCATTGTAATTCATGAGGAAGACTTTGATATGCCTAAACCTCTTCAATTGGGACACCTACTGCCAGCTTACCTGAAGACAGCAAATCACTCTGCTTCCAGAAAGTACTATGGCATTTGATTTGGAGATGTGGATTTTCATCCTACCTTTATTGCTCTTGGCAACACAAAATACGGATATGTGACCAGAATAGTATGGCACAAATTCAACAAAGCAGGTAAACACAATGCTGGCAAAAACTTTAATGGAATGTTCAGTTTTCCAAAGATGTTTCTCATCTAATCATGCAGCCCATGTGACTCACGAAATAGAACCAGATTTGCCAGATACCTTCAGCACTGGGTCTTCTTCTTCTTATGCAGTTCTTCAAACTTAACCTTTTGGCAATCATTCTAGCCAAGGTATGTATTTACCCTGAGGGCCTCAGTGTCTAAAATTCTTGAGTCATAAACTGATGTTTTCTGAATTTAGTCAATCTCAATTTCTTCTTGGAGCCAAGTCTTCACTTCAGCCACTGTTGCCTCTTCTTGGCATGTTTATTGTAACATGTACTAATCCCCTTTTGCAGCCACCTCCACTCCACTATTATCTGATGTCATGTCCTTAACTTTCCTGGTAACATCCTCTAACATGTCTTGGTCTCCTGACCTGTTCAGCCAGTGTCCAGCTATCTGTGTCAACTCATCACGAGTGTTGAACAGAGTTGATATTTTGGTGCCTTTCATTACTCGAGTTTCTAGAACACATAGTCTCAAAACAGATGACCCAACTACAATGATCGCTGGACCTTGGTCCAAGGAGCACTGGTGCATGTTGCATTTGTGAACAATATTGTATTGTATTGTATTGTATTTTGTCTGAATTTACAGACTAGAAGGATGGATAACTAGATGAGTAAGAACTCAGATCAGACAGGCTGGACGTTCTATTCATATCTTACCAGGTTTGTTCGATTTACTATCTCAACACTGAAGGCTCATAGTTGACAAAGTATGTTTTTTTTTTTTTTAAGCATTACAACTATTTTATGTAATAAGGTCAATATCATAATGTTTATGTGCAAACACATAATGATAGTCAAACTACTCCTGTCTTCCCATGCACTGATACAAACTCCAGTAGCAGGACATTCAAAAAGAGACACTCTTGAGGATCATATCTAAAGCACAAGTGAAATCACCAGTGGCCAAGAAACCATGTGCTCAAAAGGCGAGTCAAGCTATAGATGTAGCAGGCACGGTTCAGGGTTGTTCATCAGCTCAAGCTGCTTCTTTCCATATGTGAAGCTTATCAAAAAATTTCTTTTATTAGCTGCAGTATACAGTCGGAGGTAAACTTGGGTTTGAAAAGCATTTTAGCTCATGAGCGGATTTAAAAGAAATCTGTGTTCTTGTACAATTTTAATTTTGAAAAGTCAGTTCCATTTTAAGGCTGTTTTATTTAAAAAAATTAACCCATTGCTGTCTTTCTTAATAGTAGTATATGATCTGCAAAAATGTTCTAAAATTATATACAGTATGAGTAAATGTTATATTTATGCATAGATCAGTTATAATTCTCAGACCTGTTCACTTCTTAGTTCTGCAATTTAAGCTTAAACATTGTAACAGACTATAGCTCGTGGGGTATTTATGATTAAAAAGATTTTTTTTATTCATTGGGTAAAAGATATGTGGTGTAAACTTGCACATGCAAAATAAAACCAGATGCAAATTTCATGAAGGACTTGAATGGCCTGGGCTTCTGCTGCTTTTTGATGAGCGGTGATCACAAACTTTTTGAGTCCAAAGCTGAAAAGGTTTTGTAATGGTAATTTTCTAAGTGCATAAAAGTTGGCTTCTTATTATTAAAATATATGAATGTAAGTTTCTAGCTTTTGTGGTTTATAATGTATGTTTCTTATTTTAGATCCAAATAATTGTGGAAGCTAAATTTGAAAAAATCTAACATCAAGCTGTTGCTGAATTTGTAAGTTTAGAAGTTCATTCACCAAGTTCTGGTTGAACTTCTGTGGCATAAAAAAATGTCAAAAAAAAACAAAAAACTATAAATGGAGAATTGGAGAATAATGGAGCAGGAGATAACAGGCATGAGATTACTTGTGGGTCAGTTGAATCCATTCCTCAAAGAATAATTAAAAAAAACAAGCAAATTATGCACAAAAATGTTGACTGCCAAAATAATGCATTATAACATTCAATATTCAGAAAAATCAAAGAATCTCAAGACTGTAAAAAATTTTAAAAAGTGTTTATAGCAGGAGTTCATCACTCACACCAGGAATTTTTGGTGATTCTCCAACACAAAACACATTCAAGGTCCAGGTCAGTGCTGGCATGATCATATGCACATTTTTTATGACGTTGAGGATGAAGTCCATATTGAAGAATACATTTGGCATGTTTCAGGTCAAGGTTATTTGTCTAATAAATATATAGATAGATACTTTATTAATCCCAAGGGGAAATTTAAATACTCCAGCAACAGCATACTGATAAAAAACAGTATTAAATTAAAGAGTGATAAAAATGCAGGTAAAAACAAACAAAACATACAAAGACAATAAATTTATATAATATTAATGTTTACCCCCCCGGGTGGAATTGAAGAGTCGCTTAGTGTTGGGGGGGAACGATCTCCTCAGTCTGTCAGTGAAGCTGCTCCTCTGTCTGGAGATGATCCTGTTCAGTGGATTCTCCATGATTGACAGAAGCCTGCTCAGTGCCCGTCACTCTGCCACAGATGTCAAACTGTCCAGCTCTGTGCCTACAATAGAGCCTGCCTTCCTCACCAGTTTGTCCAGGCTTGAGGCATTCCTCTTTATGCTGCCTCCCCAGCACACCACCGCGTAGAAGAGGGCATTTGCCACAACCATCTGATAGAACATCTGCAGCATCTTATTGCAGATGTTGAAGGACGCCAGCCTTCTAAGGAAGTATAGTCGGTTCTGTCCTCTCTTGCACAGAGCATCAGTATTGGCAGTCCAGTCCAATTTATCATCCAGCTGCACTCTCAGGTATTTATAGGTCTGCACCCTCTGCACACAGTCACCTCTGATGATCACAGGGTCCATGAGGGGCCTGGGTCTCCTAAAATCCACCACCAGCTCCTTGGTTTTGATGGTGTTCAGGTGTAAGTGGTTTGAGTCGCACCATTTAACAAAGTCCTTGATTAGGTTCCTATACTCCTCCTCCTGCCCACTCCTGATGCAGCCCACGATAGTAGTGTCTTCAGCGAACTTTTGCACATGGCAGGACTGGCAGTTGTATTGGAAGTCCGATGTATATAGGCTGAACAGGACCAGAGAAAGTACAGTCCCCTGCGGTGCTCCTGTGTCGCTGACCACAATGTCAGACCTGCAGTTCCCGAGATGCACATACTGAGGTCTGTCTGTAAGATAGTCCACGATCCATGCCACCAGGTATGAATCTACTCCCATCTCTGTCAACTTGTCCCTAAGGAGCAGAGGTTGGATGGTGTTGAAGGCACTAGAGAAGTCCAGAAACATAATTCTTACAGCATCACTTTCTCTGTCTAAGTGGGAGAGGGATCGGTGTAGCATATAGATGATGGCATCCTTCGCTCCCACCTTCTTCTGGTATGCGAACTGCGGAGGGTCGAGGGCGTGGTGGACCTGTGGCCAAAGGTGGTGAAGCAGCGGCCACTCCATGGTCTTCATCACATGTGACATCAGAGCGACAGGCGGGAAGTCATTCAGCTCACTTGGACATGATACCTTTGGGACTGGGGTGATACAAGATGTTTTCCAAAGCCTCTGGACTCTCCCTTGTTCCAGACTCAGGTTAAAGATGCGCTGTAGAGGACTCCCCGGCTCCAGCGCACAGGCCTTCAGCAGTCATGGCGATACTCCATCTGGACCCGCTGCTTTGCTGGCACGAAGTCTCCTCAGCTCTCTGCTAACCTGTGCTGCTGTAATTGCGATGATGTATACCGTGGGATGCAAAAGTTTGGGCAACCTTGTTAATAGTCATTATTTTCCTGTATAAATCGTTGGTTGTTACGATGATAAAAAATGTCAGTTAAATATATCATATAGGAGACACACACAGTGACTTTTGAGAAGTGAAATGAAGTTTATTGGATTTACAGAAAGTGTGCAATAATTGTTCAAACAAAACCAGGCAGGTGCATAAATTTGGGCACCACAAAAAAGAAATGAAATCAATATTTAGTAGATCTGCCTTTTGTAGAAATTACAGCCTCTAAACGCTTCCTGTAGGTTCCAATGAGAGTCTGGATTGTGGTTGAAGGTATTTTGGACCATTCCTCTTTACAAAACATCTCTAGTTCATTCAGGTTTGATGGCTTCCGAGCATGGACAGCTCTCTTTAACTCACACCACAGATTTTCAATTATATTCAGGTCTGGGGACCAAGGTAATAATCGTAAACTAAAACGAAAACGAAGACTAAAACTATTAATGAAAAAACATTTTTGTAAACTGAAATAAAATAAATAACAAAACTGAGATGAAAAATTAAAACGATACGAAACGATTACAGTAGCTTAAAGACTAACTGAAATAAAATAATAATTTCTAAAAAAAAAAAAAATCCGTTTTCGTGATCATGTCTGAAAGAACGCGGCTGAATCTGTTTTTGCATTTTCATAAACTTCCGGTCCTGCCCTGTAGGTGATGAAATTCAGCATATAAACTTTATCAGACCAGAGGGTATCTGCGATCAACATGTCCGGAAGAAAACGACACAGCGCCGTATGGGAGTTTTTCGAATAAAATGCTGAAAGCAACAGCAGTAAATGCATAGTGTTGGAGCAGGGTGCGTTGTATGCTGTACAGATTAAAGGTAAAAACCCAACAAACCTTAAAGTGCACCTTAATAGCTATCACAAATTAGCCTATGACATATTTCTGGGTAAAGAAAAAGAAAGGCTGAAAAGCGAGTGCAATTTGAGTATACATGCAAGTTCTAGTACACATCATACAAGACAGCAGACATTAACATCGTGTTTGCAGAGGACAGCAAATTGGGGAACGAACTCAGCTGAACAACAAAAACGCGAAGACGCCCAAGTAAACTTATTTATTGACACTGGCATGTCTACCAGGCTGTGTGACATGCCTTCATTCAGAAAATGTGTTTCCTCTCTTGATCCCAAATTTAGCATGCCACGTGCTGCACGAGTAAATGCGTTCATCGTACATAAAATGAATACAGCAACACAGCGTATCAAAGAAATGGTTAATACTTTTTTGTTTCAGGTAGCAAGATTGTGGCATGTATGATAAACGGTCAGCAAACCCATCCAATATGTATCCATTGTCTCTCTAGTCTGTTATATTTTGTGATAATATAACACATTAGCACATTTATACAGCACATTACATTTTAATTAGTCTTGGTAAAATCGTAATAAATTATCATATTTAAAAATTATTTATTTTGTAGTGTTATATTTATAGATTAAACTTAATAGATGATTCTGGAGGCTAGGTGTAAAATAAATAATAAAAATTATTATTTATTTCAAACGATTTAATGCAGCTTTAAGTTTTTTACAAGACTAATTGAGCAGTTATTTTCCAGATTTGGTGTCAATATACAAATTATAAAACTAAATTTGGAAAAATTTTATTAGACTGAATCAGGCATTGGTACATAGTATGGTACACAGTAATAATTTATTAAATATTTTTTAAAAATCACACTTTAAAGCTTTTCTGAATATGAGAAGAGAAAATAAGGCCAGCTTATTAAATGAGATCAGTTACAGAGGTAAGATGAATCTTTGACTGTGAAACTTAACAAAACAAAATCCTGCAACCACAGTGGTAACAGATAGATAGATAGATACTTTATTAATCCCAAGGGTAAATTCACACCAATAGTGAATAATAATAATAAATAATAATAATAATAGTGGCTTTGACCAAAATTATCATTTAGTTATTCTATGATGCACTAGGAATAAGTGATTATTTTGTTTAAACTTCTTACCTTTTTATTAGAATAACATTATTCTCTGTTTGTTTCTAAAAGTGTGGCGAACACGGTGGAACAGTACACTTGACATGCTGAAGCGACTTCAGGAAACTAAAGCTACACTTAATTAGGTTCTTGATGAACTCGGGATAGATACACTGTTGACCAGTGATTGGGCCAAGTTGGAAAACCAACTTAAAGTATTGGAGCCATTTGGCATGCACACAGATCAGCTTCAAACAGATAGCCAGTCTCTGTCAGAGGTGATACCTTCCCTGCTAAACCTGGAGGCACATCTCCAGTCAACTAGTGGAGAGAAAAATTTGGCACAAGCTCTTCTTAAGTGTTTGCCAACGTTTTACATGTCTGTTAGATCCCATTAGTGACCAATTTGATCCAGTCCCTGCAGCCGCATGTCTAATGGATCCAACTGTCTCTCTAACCCTACAGTCTCCTGAACTAATATCTTTGAAAAGACCAGCAGAGTTATTTGTATTAATTGAGGCAGCGAAACACAATCACACCATAGAAGCACAACAAGATGAGTCTACACAAACAGTAGCAGTTTCAGCAAACATCACAGTCCTTCAGAAATACAAGTACTTGGCTAATAAAGTAATTAGCTTAAACCCTGAAAACCAGCCTTGGCCATCTGAAAGTGCTCCACATGAAATGCAGAAATATCAGGAGGAGGTTAGGCAGGGAGATTTTACTGGAAATCCTCTTCAGTTCTGGTAAGCCAGGGTGGCTGTGTATCCTAAACGTAGCCCTGTGGCTTTGGACCTTGTGTGTGCCCCGCCTCACAAGCATTTGTTGAACGCATATTTTCAGTTTGTGGACAGTTGTCATCTGGATTGTGAAACAGAATGACCACTTCTCTAGAGCACAGAGTTTTCTTGAAAATTAACAGAACGATGTATAATTGAATCAGTCAGGCTGTTTTGTATCACTGTTATGGTGGGGCTTTAGTAAATTGTGCAAAGAAGAAAGAAGCATTTGTTGTTTCAATTATACCATTTAAATTAGGATTACTATTTTGCATGCAAAACTGCAGTGTGTTCCACAGTCAGTTCAAATTCAGTATCTGGGTTTATTTTTGTGTTTTTTAACAAGACATACCTATAGGTTTCTACTGACATTAAATAAATGTTATTTCCAAAATTATTAAGTCTACAGTTCTCGCATTGTGGCACAAAATTAACCTCCACAAAATTGCTTTAACCATACTATAATTACTAAAACTAAAACTGAAACTAATATATATAAAAATAAAATAAAAATGACTTTGTGAAATAAAAACTAAACTAAAACTAAAAATATGGCATGAAGGCCAACTAAAACTAAATTAAAACTAAAATTAAGACCTGAAATAATATAAAAATAAAAACTAGCAACAAAAGTCAAAACTATAATAACTCTGCTGGGGACTGAGATGGCCATTCCAGAACGTTGTACTTGTTCCTCTGCATGAATGCCTTAGTGGATTTTGAGCAGTGTTTCGGGTCGTTGTCTTGTTGAAAGATCCAGCCCCGGCGCAGCTTCAGCTTTGTCACTGATTCCTGGACATTGGTCTCCAGAATCTGCTGAACTGAGTCGAATCCATGCATCCCTCATCTTTGACAAGATTCTCAGTCCCTGCACTGGCCACACAGCCCCACTGCATGATGGAACCACCACCATATTTGACTGTAGGTAGCAGGTGTTTTTCTTGGAATGCTGTGTTCTTTTTCCTCCATGCATAACGCCCCTTGTTATGCCCAAATAACTCAATTTTAGTTTCATCAGTCCACAGCACCTTATTCCAAAATGAAGCTGGCTTGTCCAAATGTGCTTGAGCATACCTCTAGCGGCTCAGTTTGTGCTGTGGGCGGAGAAAAGGCTTCCTCTGCATCACTCTCGCATGCAGCATCTCCTTGTGTAAAGTGCACCGAATGGTTGAACGATGCACAGTGACTCCATCGGCTGCAAGATGATGTTGTAGGTCTTTGGTGCTGGTCTGTGGGTTGACTCTGACTGTTCTCACCATTCGTCCCTTCTGTCTATCCGACATCTTTCTTGGTCTGCCACTTCGAGCCTTAACTTGAACTGAGCCTGTGGTCTTCCATTTCCTCAATATGTTCCTAACTGTGGAAACAGACAGCTTAAATCTCTGGGACAGCTTTCTGTATCCTTCCCCTAAACCATGATGGTGAACAATCTTTGTCTTCAGGTCATTTGAGAGTTGTTTTGTGACCCCCATGTTGCTACTCTTCAGAGAAAATTAAAGGAGGAGGGAAACTTACAATTGACCCCCTTAAATACTCTTTCTCATTATAGGATTCACCTGTGTATGTAAGTCAGGGGTCACCGAGCTTACCAAGCCAATTTGAGTTCCAATAATTAGTTCTAAAAGTTTTGGAATCAATAAAATGACAACGGTGCCCAAATTTATGCACCTGCCTGATTTTGTTTGAACAATTATTGCACACTTTCTGTAAATCCAATAAACTTCATTTCACTTCTCAAATATCACTGTGTGTGTCTCCTATATGATATATTTAACTGACATTTTTTATCGTAACAACCAACGATTTATACAGGAAAATAATGACTATTAACAAGGTCTCCCAAACTTTTGCATCACACTGTATGTTAATTTGCTATAAAAGGTTGTGTTCTGAGGCAAATATTTATTTTTTTATATACTAAAAAGATCATGCCTGTTCTTGCAATTAAAACAGGTTTAAAGGGGCACAAATCCAAACCTCAGACCAAAAGCTTTAAAACTTACCAAATGCATCCATTTTTTAAGCCAAGAGTATTATCAGGTATTGATCCACATCTTGAGATTGTACTCGACTTTTTTAAAAGGAGACCAGCTACCTGCTACCTTTGAGCCTTTTGAGTTCCCTCTGGTATTTCCTTTTCATCTGAAAACATTCTCCCCTAGTGCCATTATTGACTTTATGAATATCACTGCCCAGAGTGAATTGCTGCCTCTTTTTGTTAGATTACTTGACAATAATAACAGAAAAAAATGTCTCACTTGCAACTATTTACCTTCTTCCACCATGTGTGATTAAGAGCATTATAGTCAGAACTGAAAACTGTCTCTGTACTTGTTTCAGTCATGGACCACATAAAGCAGTTGCACAAGGGGGGCAACTATGGATATGGAGAGATTACTGCAGGATTCCATTTTAACACTGGACAGGACCAACATCAGTATTTGGTAATACTGAAAAGATTATTAAAATGCATTCAATGATGATTTAAAATTGTTATGAAAAATAACTCAGAACTACCTCATTATATTACTGGCTCAAGTAAATGTCTACTAAAAAACAAAAGAGAAAGTTATTAATTATCTTTCCTCATTTGTTCTCTTATTACCATATCCTGAGCAAGAGCGAGTCGGTGTACACTAAAAGATTAAATAATTGATTTATGGTACACAAATCATGGCTTAACTCTATCACATACAGTAAGGTTTTTTATTTCCCCACAATTTATAGTGTGCCTGTACAGGACAGAAAGTAAATAATGCTGAGTGCTGATTGGCCCTGTGAACTTAGTAACAACGTGCAGGTGATCGTTGCCCTTTCAATAATCTAAGGCTTTAATGAAAAATGCAAGGCAGTGTAATTAGTTCAGATTTACTATCAGTTGTACAAAGTACAATGAAACTATTTATTTGCATGGCTGACCAACAATTACCACACTGCCACTCAGTGTGAATTGTGCTCTGTACACGATGTCAATTATAACAACACAGAATGTAATAGGCAATTGAGGCTGGGCACCTCATGGTTTTTGATTTTAGTTAGGCAAAACCATATATAAAATCACTACAATGTCAATGCACAGACATGGCAATACAGTTGTGCTTGAAAGTTTGTGAACCCTTTAGAATTTTCTATATTTCTGCATAAATATCACCTAAAACATCATCAGATTTTCACTCAAGTCCTAAACGTAGATAAAGAGAAACCAGTTAAACAAATGAGACAAAAATATTATACTTGGTCATTTATTTATTGAGGAAAATGATTGAATATTACATATTTGTGAGTGGCAAAAGTATGTGAACCTTTGCTTTCAGTATCTGGTGTGACCTCCCCCTCTGGGATGCTGGTGGGTTTCCTCACATTAACTGCTCGCTTCAGGTCCTTCCACAACATTTCGATTGCATTAAGGTCAGGACTTTGACTTGGCCATTCCAAAACATTAACTTTATTCTTCTTTAACCATTCTTTGGTAGAACGATTTGTGTGCTTAGGGTCGTTGTCTTGCTGTATGACCCACCTTCTCTTGAGATTCAGTTCATGGACAGATGTCCTGACATTTTCCTTTAGAATTCTCTGATATAATTCAGAATTCATTATTCCATCAATGTAGACAAGCCATCCTGGCCCAGATGCAGCAAAACAGGCCCAAACCATCATACTCCCACCACCATGTTTCACAGATGGGATAAGGTTCTTATGCTGGAATGCAGTGGTTTCCTTTCTCCAAACATAACACTTTTCATTTAAACCAAAGAGTTTTATTTTGGTCTCATCTGTCCACAAAATATTCTTCCAATAGCCTTCTGGTTTGTTCACGTGATCTTCAGCAAACTGCAGACGAGCAGCAATGTTTTTTTTGGAGAGCAGTGGCTTTCTCCTTGCAACCCTGCCATGCATACCATTATTGTTCAGTGTTCTCCTGATGGTGGGCTCATGAACATGAACATAAGCCAATGTGAGAGAGGCCTTCAGTTGCTTAGATGTTACCCTGAGGTCCTTTGTGACCTCGCCGACTACTACACACCTTGCTCTTGGAGTGATCTTTGTTGGTTGACCACTCCTGGGGAGTGTAAGAATGGTCATGAATTTCATCCATTTGTACACAATCTGTCTGACTGTGGATTGATGGAGTCCAAACTCTTTAGAGATGGTTTTGTAACCTTTTCCAGCCTGATGAGCATCAACAACTCTTTTTCTGAGGTCCTCAGAAATCTCCTTTGTTTGTGCCATGATACACTTCCACAAACGTGTTGTGAAGAGCAGACTTTGATAGATCCCTGTTCTTTAAATAACACAGGGTGCCCACTCACACCTGATTGTCATCCCATGGATTGAAAATACCCAACTCTAATTTCACCTTCAAACTAACTGCTAATCCTAGAGGTTCACATACTTTTGCCACTCACAAATATGTAATATTCGATCATTTTCCTCAATAAATAAATGACCAAGTATAACATTTTTATCTCATTTGTTTAACTGGTTTCTCTTTATCTACCTTTAGGACTTGAGTGAAAATCTGATGATGTTTTAGGTCATATTTATGCAGAAATATAGAAAATTCTAAAGGGTTCACAAACCTTCAAGCACAACTGTACTGACAGTGTATGAAAATGGCATACTAAATCGTCATTTTCTTTTGGCTTCATGCTGACAAACATCCTAGATATATACATGGCTGTAGATGGAAGGACCAATGCACCATGGAAGTTGACCTTATATGAAGCACTGCTTAGAAGAAAGTGAAAAAAGATGATTTGAGTATGCATTTGATGTCAAACCACTGTGTACTGTATGTAATTAAATATGAGCACTAGCATTGCGTAGAAAAAAAATATGATTGGAATATGCATGTGCTGCCGGCACATCCCATACAGTAACAAGAAGTTGAAATGAGATGCATGAATTCTCAAATCACACGATTTCCTCACATTTTGACTCTATAGCAAACACACTGTGTACATTTACGTAGAGTATCATTTGTTACAGGCTATGACAGAACATAACTGTTGAAGAAACAGAACTGGAGATACAAAAGTAGCAGAATACTGTATTCTGTCTGAAGCTATGGTGAGGTGGTGAGGCTATGGACAACGGGCGATTGGTGGTACTGTACACCAATCTGTCAAAACCCCACCCAAGATGGCCACTGTGAGCAGACACGGGAACGGGAAACGTAGTAGGACTTTATGAGAATTGTACCAAGAATCTGTGATCAAATTTCTCACCTCCAGGTGTCATAAGCATGCCTCAGAAAATCACAAGGCATATTCTCTTAAATCTTAACCGTTGCTGCTTCAAAGTGGACATATTTGGTAAGTTTTTAAACTGGACACCGATGATGCTGATTATTTGCAACAACAGAACTTTGAATGGTGCTTCTCTCAATAAGTCAATAAACTCGACCACGTTTACTAACTTCGCATAATAACCGAACTTTCACGAAAGCGACTGCAGGCCCGTCCAATCCTGTCATTACCCCGCCACTTTTATTCATTTTGAACAACTGTACACTTGTACAACTCGTCCTTCTGTGTCGAGTATAAATGTCATCTGACATACGCGACAGTCAGTCAGTCGTAGCACATCCACAACGGACCAGTTTGTTTGGTTTGTTTCCTGCCTTGCGCCCTGTGTTGGCTGGGATTGGCTCCAGCGGACCCCCGTGACCCTGTAATTAGGATATAGCGGGTTGAGTAATGGATGGATATCTCTATGATAAGGAAATGAGTTAAGATTATATCCACGCTAAAGAAGAAAGAAAATGAGAATAAGAAGTTTTTATGAACACCCTTTACTATGGGTATGCAGCCGAGACGCTAGGCCTTTTATATTCTTTCCTTTTCAGCGCGGAAATAACGTTTTCTCCTTTGCAGGAGCTGTCGCAGCCTGATGCGGTTTCCCCTGAAAAGAGAAAAATGCACGACACATAGCTAAATAGACAATTGGTTCATTTTTTTTCTACTGTCCATCATATTTATTTTAAGAGAGCAATTTATAGGCGATGGTCTCTCAATACCTTAGCCTTGCGTGGGAAGTAAAATACCTTGCAAACGTACACACTAGCCACGCCCACTCAGACAAATTAAGGATCAATTGGCCTATCAGAGGATAGACATTTACGGGTGTTTGCGGCTTAAAAGTGTTGCAGGGTATTTAGGTGGCAATTAGGCTGCTTGAAATGGATTAATCAATATTGGACTACATTTTGGGTGTAATTTTGACTCTGATTTGGCTGTAAAGTGTATGTAAAATCTGGCAATCCTGGTTTAAACCAGAATTTAAACAAGGAACTCTGCAGCCCTTGCGATAGCTGCACCTCAGCGCTACCCGAAACCGTTTAATGGAACATTTCAACGATAGTTAAAATAGGCAATCACCTCAGATAAACATAATTCTAACAATAACATTAAGAGGAACTGCTGCGTAGTGGTTCGAGTTTTCTTGTCTTTATATACTCCGCAAAAAAAAGAAACGTCCTCTGACTTTCAACTGTTTTTACTTTCAGTAAACTTAATGTGTAAATATTTGTATGAACACTAAAAGAGTCAACACCATAAGACATAAACTAAAAATGTTTCACAATGTGTCCCTGAATGAAGGGAGGCTCAAAATCAAAAGTACCAGTCAGTATCTGGTGTGGCCACCAGCTGCTTGAAGTACTGCAGTGCATCTCCTCTTCATGGACTGGACCAGATTTGTCAGTTCTTGCTGTGAGATGTTACCCCACTCTTCCACCAAGGCACCTGCAAGTTCCTGGACATTTCTGGGGGGAATGGCCTTAGCTCTCACCCTGCGATCCAGCAGGTCCCAGACGTGCTGAATGGGATTGAGATCCGGGCTCTTCCACTGCGAGGATGATCAGCTGTCCTTCCTGTCTCCCTGTAGCGCTGTCTTAGGCGTCTCACAGTGCGGACATGGCAATTTATTGCCCTAGCCACATCAGCAGTCCTCATGCCTCCCTGCAGCATGCCTAATGCACGTTCACGCAGATGAGCAGGGACCCTGGGCATCTTTCTTTGGGTGTTTTTCACAGTCGGTAGACAAGTCTCTTTAGTGTCCTGTGTTTTTAGAACTGTGACCTTAAATGCCTACTTTCTGTAAGCTGTTAAGGTCTTAACGACCATTCCACAGGTGCATGTTAATTCATTGATTATGGTTAATTGAACATGTATGGAAAACATTGTCTAAACCCTTTACAATGAAGATCTGTAAAGTTATTTGGATTTTTAAAACATTATTGTTGAAATACACAGTCCTGAAAAAGGGACGTTTCTTTTTTTGCTGAGTATATATTGCTCATACCTACTTTTGTTTTTCAAGTGTACTTTGGTTTTCTAACGAGGCTGAAGTTGGCAACTTATTCATCAGCTATTTATTCGGATATTCCGATTGGGCAACTCTATATCGCCCATTTGTGAGTGAGTACGGTAATATGCTTATTGTAATTAACGAAATGGTACCCCATTGACTCCGGTCTTGGTGCCGATTCAGGCTCCCGCTATCCGTACTGGATTAAGCTAGTTTATTGATAAAGGATGGACGGCATTTAGATTTTCAGCATATGACCTGTGGACGAAATCTCAGACCCGACAGCAGGTGCGGTTATAAAGCAGCTTTATTTTCAGAGTCACGGTGAGGAGAGTTTCAGAAAAGCAGACAATCAAATATACATGACAGCGTCAGGGCTCTTCTGAACCCCGTCTGTTGGGTGGGGTCCAGTTTTATACCCCTAGAATGCGTAATTTAATATCATTATAAAATGTAACAGTCAACACTTTATTATACACAAACCTTTAGCCCCTTCAACGCCCCTCATGCAACTTGATTTCTTGGCTCCTTTTGTTATGGCGTTCAGATGTAAGCTAAGGGAAAACGTGATAAGGCAGACTCATGTGTGGAATGCTCAGACCTTGAGTTCTTTGCACAAACATTTTTCTGTTTGCTAAAACAAAGCATGCTATTACATGGTTTTTTAAAGCTTACTTCTCAGACATGAATTAGTACAAGGGAACGAAGAGAACATTCGTCTTCCATAGACCGTAAAAAGTACGCATAAAAATGTAATCCTGACGAATGCTGAATGGTTTAAGTAATCTATCATTTTCTGTGTTAAAATCGGAGACTGTAAAAATGCGACTGCATAATGATAAGATAGATAAATAGATAGATAGACTGAACTGTATTTTTCCTTGAGGAAATTTGTTTTTTCCAGGTCAGATCACGTTGGGGAGCATGTACTTGTACAGCGCGTTACCGCACCCACCATACGACGAATTGGATCCAAGTGCAGCCTGCGACACTTCCGCATCATTCCAGTCCCGATTGTTGGACAGGCCTGCGCCCATTGGCTGTCCGACGGTTTTGAGTCTTCCGGGGATGAGGCTCACGAGGGCTTTCCCCCCATCCCCATCGTAATGTGAGCAGCGGAAAGGAGTCCTGTCTGACGTCTCGGAGCTGCGAGAAGTTTTTACGGTAGCTGGAGTGCCAATCCTGCCACCAACCCCCAAGATGCACCTGCAAGTTGAAGAACCGCGTGCAGGACGGATGCAGCTTAACGTCATACCCAGGACACATTTTTACAGAAGCTCAATAAATAAATATTTTTTATATTATGACAAACAGCAAACTTCATTTTAAATACACACCGGAACGACTAAAGAAAGAAAACTAAAAAGAATGGAATTTGTAACTTGGCTAAAGATAAAAGGAGCAGTCCCAGCCTGGCATTATGCAGATGTATTGCAGTTGGTATAAAGGAACACCCGTAACGTTTCTTGGCTCACTTATGCTGAATAGTTAGTTGGCTGAAAGTCTTCAATGTTAGTGTGTCAAAGAGAGGATGTGCAGTTTTGTCTTCCTTCTCCCTTCCACTTCTCCCTCCAGTGGGTCAAAAGTGTGTCTGATAACTGAGCTTGCCTTTTTAACTACAGTGCTGATTTGGTGGGCTTCTCGTGAAGTGATGTTACCAGCCTAACACAGCACAGCATAGAAAATCACAGTCCACCGCAGTATTATAAAAAATGTAAAATATGACACGTGTATGGAGCACAGTCTATATATACAGTGCATTCAGAACAAATTCAGACCCCTGCACTTTCTCAACAACTTGTTCTGTTGTAAATTTAACTTTAAATGGATACATTTCCCATTTTGATCCAATTAATCCACACTCAATAATCCTTAATGATAAAGTGAAAACATGTTTTTAGAAAGGTTTACAAATTTATTAAAAATGAAAAACTGAAATCTGTCTATCATACAAGACAGACCCTTAATTCAGTACTTTGTTCAAGCCCCTTTGACAGTAATTACAGCATCACGTTGTCTTGGGTAAGTCTCTGCAAGCTTTGCACACCTGAATTTGGGCAGTTTATTCCATTCTTCCTGGCAGATCCTCTCAAGCTCTGTTAGATTGGATGTAAAATGTCTGTAAGCTGCCATCTTCAGCTCTCTCCACAAGTGTTGTACGTAGTTTAGGTTTGGGCTTTGACTGTGACACTTAACAACCATCAGAGACTTATCCTAGAAGCCACTCCAGTGTTGCTTTGGGTCGCTGTCATGCAAATATGTGAACTGTTGTCCCAGAGTAAGCTCGTGTGAACTCCACAGCAGGACAAAGAGCTCTATCTTCAGTTCATCAGACCAGAGAATATTTTCCTGGCAATCTTCAAACGGGCTGTCATATAACTTTTATTTAAGAGTGTCTTCTACCACACAGATGGAATGCTGCTGTGATGGACATCCTTCTAAAAGGTTCTTCCATCTTAGCAGGGGACCTCTGAAGCTCTCTTAGAGTGATCACTGGGTTCTTGATCATCTCCCTGCCCAAGGCCCTTCTTGCCTGGTTATTCAGTTTGGCCTGATGACCAACTCTATAGGAAGAGTCCTGATGGTTCTTCCAGACTTCTTCCATTTCACAATTATAGAGGCTGCTGTGTTCCTGGGGACACTCAAAGCTCTCGAAATAGTTTTATACCTTTGCTTTGATCTGTACCTCACCACAATTTGATTGAAGAGCTCCACACAGAGTTCCTTGGAGGTGTGTACCTTTTCTAATGATGCCCCGTCAATTCACTTTGCCACAGTTGGACTCCAGTCAAGTTTTAGACAGTCCCAAGGATAGTTAAAGTAAACAGGATGAACCTGACCACATTATGGAGTGGCTCAGCAAAGGATCTGGATACATAAGTGAATGAGAGCTTTGTTTAAGTTTTTAATAGATTTGTATGCTTTTCTTAATATATGTTTTTACTTTTATGTTTTGGGGGTACTGAGTATGTATTATCTTTTAAAAATGGTAAGTTTATCAATTTAAAATTACAGTAAATCTACAACACCAGAAAGTGAAGGAGTCTGAACACTTTCTGAATCTACTATAGTTCATCCACCCTCTGAATAGTAACTGGGTGTGGAGGCTTTTTGGTCAAAGCCAGTAACCAATTCCTTAGTTTTGCTGATATTAAGTTGCAGATAATTCTTTCTGCACTAAGAAACTAAATCCCCCAATCGTCTCATCCTCCTTCTAAAAACTCCCCATTAGTGCAATCATCGTGACCTCGTGTTATATTTTTAGTCTGAGGTGGACACCGTGTTTAAGCACAATAAAAAGGGATACAACGATACGTATTACATAGGGCCTGACGTTTCAAAAACAAAATACACAGAATGACGGCAATTTCTGCCTAAAGTGTATACCTGCATACTTAACGGAAACAAGAACTGGGCAGCATGATCAGATCATTTATTAAGGTCCGCCCACATTCCAGTGATTGGCTAGTATCAGAATGCTGACCGAACGTGCCTGCTGTTTATCGCACGTTGCGTGTATTCGTTTGTGTCACAATTGATTAACTGGTGGCCTGCCCACTCTGAACTGTAGTGATAACAACGGTAGCGGCAGGGCTGACAGATAGAAGGAGACCTTCTTGATGTGCTCTGCAGGTGTAAGGTTAGTGACAAAGGTCCAGTGCATGCGATCGAGATGTCCGCGTTTCACAACTGACGGGAACTTTTAAGCTTAAATGGCACGTAAATAGCTGGACCAGTTGTGCTTTTGTTATTCGTAAGTGATGACTATTGTGGTTCCAAATTGTGTGTGTCTCGTGACTTTTTTATTTTAAAAACATGATAATAATTATAATGTGGCCTCTTACATGACAGCGAAAACTGCACAGCCTGACGTTTTAAAAACTTTCGATTTATCTTAGCAGACGAGCGTAGAATATAGCGGAGGAAATGCCATATTGGTGACTTTTGAGCCTTTCCCGGCAATTTAAATCTCCAGTCACTTGTTGGCGCATGTGCACATCTTATATGGTGACCGTTTACAGTCCGAAATTCACGCGACTAAAAGAAGAGTACCGGATATCACACAAAGATACAACGATGGAGTCGGAAATGGAACTGAATTCAATAGAGATTTGGGTATTAGCTATAAATTCATCTCCGTGCAACGCGATGCCTAGAATGAGCATGCGCGACACCTTAGGACGCGTGCAGAGGCTCCGCCGTGTAGCCAGCCTGACGAGAAGACAAGGGAGTGCAGCAAAGAGTATGACCTGCAAAGAAGTCGCAGGCCAGCTTCAGAGTGGAGCTATAAAGAACTATTAGGCTAAACCTAACCTGGCTTAAAAAAAGAGACGGGCAGGAGAATATATAACATACATTACCTAGGAAAGACAGAAACGAAGAAGTGGTGGATTCTCTATGTATGTAAAACATAACATCAACGCAAGGCTTCCTCTTTTAAATGATGGACCACAGCTTAGTGAGGATGTCTGGATTCGACTGGACAGAGTTTGGGATCGAGGCTTCATATTAGGAGTGTGTTATAGACCTCCCCGTGCAGACAATTACATTTATGTAATATTTAAAAGGTAGGTTTAGAGGGGGGATATTTACAGTCACGGGAAACTTATTAACTGGGTTAGCCTTACAAACAGCGGACCAAAATAACAGGAGTTTGCAGACGTGTTCAATGACTGTGCTTTTAACAACAGTACTGCATTGTAAAGCATCAGCCCTGGGGACTGTGTGTGTGTGTGTGTGTGCCTTATTTTGGTGGTTTAGATTAATTATGTTGTCATAATGAAGACAGAACTGAAGAGGTGCGGGTCATTGAAACACGAAGGTTAATTGAGCTTAATATAATAGATTTCAAAGTGTTTTCATACAGTGAATATTCTAAATCAAAACAGCTACATTTTATTTTAGCAGGGCATACTTTGAGCATTTGTAGGTAGGCCTCAGTAAGATAAATTGGGCAAAGCTATTAAGTTTGGAAACAGTGGAGAAGATGTGGGGCAGGTTTCAAAGGTTTTTTTTTTACATATAATGCAGGACATGTTCATCCCAAAATTTTAGCAGCAGTAAGAAATTAACAAAAACTCCGAAGTGAATAAATGAGGAACTACAAAGCAAAAAGAAAAAGCAGCTGCTAATGGCATGTTAGTTAAATAACGGCAGTGCCAGCCAGAGAACATATGAGAGCAAACGTCACAAAGGATATTTTGAATGCTAAAAGACAGTTGCGGAGAAATAGTACAGAAAAGATGACCCCAAGAAATTCTTTCAGTATTTTAGTAGAAGGAGGAAGTGAGGTGTATTAGAAATCGTAAAGGTGAGCTAGAATATACAGACAGTGAAACTGCAATGGCTTTGAACTTGCATCATATTGAAGTTTCTACATGTGAATAAGTCAATAACCTCCTAAGAGTAACAAGAACATCCAGACAGTGTACAGAAATGCTCAAAAAAGCTAATAGGGTGTTAGGTGACATGTATGATGTGAGAAGTCCTAGTCAAGATAGTTTATGTTTAAATTATAAAACGCAATATTGGGGTGTCACCTGGAGTACTTTATTCAGCCTTTGTTTCCATATTACATAAAAGACAGAGCAGAGCTAAGAAACAGTCCAGAGAAGAGGATGGAGGCTGATTCTGGGAGTAAGAGGTGTGGGCTTTGAGGAGAGCTGAAAGAAGTTGAGCCTTTTCAGTTCAAGCAAACAGAGATTAAGAGACACCATGACCGAAGTGTTTAACCTTATTGTCAGAAAGTCCTTTGTCAGGTTGAATTGCGACCTCTAAATGGCAGAATATTAGAAACGCTTGTAGAACTTTTCCTACATATTTCCGGGTGAAAGTTCAGGCTTCGCAAGTCTTTTGTTCCTTTGTTTACTTGCTGCACTTTGTGAGAATAGTTTGTCCTTTTCTCCTATCACTTGAGCCATTAATGCTGTGTGTCCTTGCGAAAAACCACAGCAACAGGAATTAAAGTACTTTCAGAGTTCAGATTGTGTTTGAGATTAATCCTTACCTCGATATTGGAAAGGGGAGTTTACAAACAAAGTTGTACCACCGTGGAGTTAATAGCGGCACCTCCCGTGGCCAGACATCTGACCGTGTCTACAGTCTCACCCGCATTTCTTATACCAGCCTGTTGTACTGAGACCAGCTCTCATTTTTATTTATGAAGAGCATTAGTACCGTGGATCCCAGTTGTTACTTTAAACTAAATTTATGGGTACACATGTGAACACTCGTTAAGAGCAGAATTCGCACAAATGTTAAAAACTGTTTCTTCACACAAAGGACCACAGACACATGGGATATATCACCTTGCAGTGTGGTGGGGAGTAGGACTTTAGGGACCTTCATATCTTGACTTGATGTTATTTTGGACAATCGAGATGAATAGAATGGACAAGTTTGTTAGGCTGAATGGCCGTTTCCCGTCACATTTTCTAATGTCCTAAACCGTGCACATCCATTTGAAATAAAGCCTAAATAGACTTAGTGCAGGTGGCGCACTGGGTAGCACTGCTGCCTCACAGTTAGGAGACCCAGGTTCGCTTCCCAGGTCCTCCCTGCGTGGACTTTGCATGTTCTCCCCTTGTCTGTGTGGGTTTCCTCCCACAGTCCAAAGACATGCAGGTTAGGTGCATTGGCGATCCTAAATTGTGCTTGGTGTGTGTGTGTGCCCTGCGGTGGGCTGGCACCCTGCCCGGGGTTTGTTCCTACCTTGCACTCTGTACTGGCTGGGATTGACTCCAGCAGACCACCATGACCCTGTTTTAGGATAAAGCGGGTTGGATAATGGATTGATGGATTGATAGACTTAGTGCATATACTGCATGGCATCCATTCCAAGGCAAGGTCATGGGTAGCTGGAGTCTATTCCAGCAATCATTGTGCACAAGGTAGACAACAATGCCAATAATTGGTAAAGTTCAAACATAGTGGTGCAGTTGGCAGTGCTGCCACCTCATAGATGCAGCATTCTGGTTTAGAATCCCAGGCTCAGTAGTTCTCCGTTTTAATTTTTTATCTTTATATATGTTTTATTTTATATTTTTATATGTTTTATTTTTATGTGTGGTTTGTCCTTCAGGTATCTGATTTTCCTTTTACATCCTCAAAGTAGAGTTGACTAAGTTGGTGTTTCCAAACCAGGCCCTGCATGTGTATAAGCAGGCCCAGCCGTGGACTGGCATCTCTCCTCCAGGGCAGTTTCCTGCTGCACACCCAGTCCCTTACCTGGACCAAGTGGGTTAGAGAATCTTTTGTTAAAGTTACAGAGATACTCAGTAAAAGGCTTTAAAAAGCATGGAGTGAGCAACTAAAGGAACTGAATGACTTTCTGCTCTCAGTTCTTCAAAGTTAGAGCCGAGTTGGGGACAACTCCAGTGCTTTGTGTGTGCATGTGAACAAGAGTCTACTTCACAGAATTAAAAACAGAGATTCCCAGTATACTCCGTTCAGTCCAGTTTTTGTGGTGAGTGCTGCTACAGCTCCTAGGTAAGCAATGTCACGTCAGGCTAATGAACCTCTGCTTGCCACGGACGAGTGATAGGTGCCCATTCTGAGAGCTCCTGGCACACTTCTCTTTCAAACTAATGCGCTTTTCTGTGGTCTGGTCAATCAGAGAGAGGGGCCATCTGACAAAAACAAAATTCCCAGTTGCACACTGTCCTCCTTAGTATGTAAATGTCATTATTGACTGTCACCTCGGTCAGTGTGTATTTTATGTTATCCACTTCACAATGCGCACTATCACAAGAGGCTTTGCAAAGTAAACAAGATGAGTTACAAGATCATTCTAAAATGTGATGTGTTAAAGGAAGCAATCTACCTAAGTGAATGGGGTGGATGTACAGTGTTAGTTAATCATCAAGTAATACTATAATACTGTAAGTCCACTCCCAATTACTCTCAGTGCAACTACCCAACCATCCATCCACTTCAGGGTCGCCATTCATGAATGCTAACGCAACATTGCCAAGTATATTGAGTCCAGCCCCGGGCTCCCCCAGTCCATCAACAAAGTCTCCCCGAGATGTTCACTGTAAAAAAAAAAAAAATGTTAAATTTATAGTAAAATACTGGCAGCTGGGTTGCCAGAATTTTACTGTAATAAATAAGGTGATAGTATTTTTAGATCTACAGTATAACTGTAGTAAAAACTGTTTTTTCTTTGCAACACATTCCAACAGAAGGGAATGTTTAACCATAACCAGAAATTCATGTAGTATATTAAATATGTGAATCAATAAACCTTTAGAAAGTATTGACAGGGTCAAACCCCCGATCACAGCTTCCATCAATAAAGTAATAACATCCAATAGTAAACACGTACCATTTAATTATACACATTGAAAACAATTCAATGTTTAGGGAAGGTATGGCACGTTGTCTGGTGGGGAAGTCAAGTTTGCTTTTGTGGTGTATGGCGTTCAACTTATAGAATACAACCCACCATAAATCAGCTTCCATAACCTCAAAAAACCTTCAGCACGCAGGGAAAAATACGTCCGCGAATTTGGTTTAAGTTTTTGTCCCTACTATTCACAGGTATGCGGTTCACCAGGAACAATATGGTAAAGGGGGCGTGTCCTTATGCAAATATTGTAACTTCGGTTTTACGCAAACAGCGCTTTACCGTTTTACATTTTGCGGTTGTTTACACTCGCTATTTAAGTTTTACACTGTAAAATTAACAGATTTTTTCAGTGTAATTGTAATGCATCAGTAAACGGTATTTAGCATATTTTGAAGGTAGAAAAATATCGATTTTACAGAACTTGGCTGTAAAAACTAATGAAATGTATTGTTTAAGACAGGGGTGCCCAAGACGTCGATCGCTATCGACCGGTAGATCGCAAGGTTAGTGCAGGTAGAACGTGTTGCATTGAAAAAAAATTTTTTTAAATGTTAGTCTATCATAAATCCTCCCTATTCATTTGCCACTTGATTGGAATACAGGGCGGCCAATCTGAGATCTCTTCTCTTCTAACACACTGGTCATCCCGCACGCACGATCAAACACGCGAGCCACTGCAAAACTCCGGCTATCTAAGTGCAAAAATTATGTTGGGTTGATTGAGGGAATGAGCTGGATGTGGAATTGGAAGAGGATTTCTTTCTCTTACAATGTCACAATCGAAGTGCGTTTGTCTGATTTGTCATCTATCATTGCTATTCCAAAGAAGGAAAACGTGGAAAGGCACTTTCGAACTGTTATTAAAAACTACTGTTCAGGAAACTGACGTCCTTCCGAAAAGCGATCTGAGAATGAGAAAGGAGAAGAAACTAAAATCGCAGTTAATCGGACAGCCGTCATTTTTTATTCGGCTGAATTCAAAAGCAAAGGCAGACACACCGAAGCATCGTTCCGCTGTACTTATTTATGCGAGTCAGCCTTTTCCCAGATGAAGATTATTAAATCCAAATACTGTAGTGAATTGTTATTGTGCCATAAAGGTTATTTAATTATGCAAGATATGACAACATATATTTTATGTATAAAGTATACTCAGTATATATAAAGTATACTCAGTACATATATATATATATATATATATATATATATATATATATATATTTATTTTTTTTTAATGTAGGTAAATCATTTTGACCTGGTCAGTTTAAAAGTAGCTCACAAGCCAAAAAAGTATGGACACCCCTGGTTTAAGATATACAGGTAATTTCCAGTAGAGCATAACTTTCTTTTTTTCAGAAAAGGTCTTTTACTTTCACCATTTACAGTATTTTTACCTTTAAATTTACTGACATTTTTTATAGTGTTGTTAAAGATTCAGCTACACTTACAAATTAACAAAACAGGCCCAATTGGAACACATGGAGAATATGGACTCCTGGACTATGAGGCAACAGCACCTTGGTATAAGTAGTAATAAATAAAGGACAAAGATACAGATATACTGTAGGTCACTAGAATCTAAGAAAGAAAAGGTGAGCGTTTAAGTTAAGTCTGGTCAAGTGAGTTCATTGTCATACCATCGATACACTTACTGTACTTTGGTACATTAGACAGTGGTAAGACATTATGTTTCCCAGGGACAGAGTGCAACATGTTGATAATGAATATGACAATATACCAATACAAAGGGGCTGGGGATTTTATATAAGGAAATGTAGAACAAGGAACAACATCTGTTCAATTATGTAGACAAACAGCAATCAGTGATGATGGGACATGTGCAGTGGACAAGGAATGCAAAGGAATTCAGAACAGAAGAGTAGGCAAGAGACATGCAGGATAAGGGGGCACACACAAGGACAGGGGATACCATTGTGTTCGTGAGAATGACTGTCTTTGGGAAGAAGCTGTTGCTCAGTCTGGCAGTGTTGGTCTGCAGGCTCCAATCACCTTCTGTCAGATGGAAAAAGGGAAAAGAGATTGTAGGAGGGATTCTCCACTATGATGGAAGGGAGAGAAGTCCCGATGCTGGTGTGTGCAGTGCGCACTATCTCTTGTATGGACTTGCAGTCAGATGTGTTACATTTCCCAAAGCACATGCAACTGCTTAGAATGTTTTCAATGGTGCCACTTAATAATGTAGTGATTAACGGGTGTGACCGGTGGTGGGGCTTCATGAACAGAACCACAAAGTGTGAGCCACAAAGCTAAATAATGGTGATAACAAGGCAATTCTGCAGCGTGTTTGTGAAAGGCAATAAAACAAGTCAGACCAGAATGCTATTTACACAATGCAATGGACATTTGGACAATGGGCAGCAGGAAATGAAATGTTACATTTTTATTTTTAAATCAGTGAAGAATAAAGAATGATATACTGAACAAACATCTGCTTTTCATGTACAAGTTACAGACAAGAGCTAGCGGTATAAAACTGAATTCAAAAGTCAAAGTCTATCAATAGAGAGAGTTTGAAGAAATGCTATTATTATTAAGTAAGTTTCTTTAAAATTTCAATTACAGATTTGGAATGCTTTTTAAAAAGAGGAAATGCAGCTTGAAATTGATTCACAGACATACTGATTCAGGGTGGTCAACTATTTACGTTGAATCGTCTATGAGTTCATTTACTATTTCCTCAAGAGTATTATCCATCCATCCATTATCCAACCCGCTATATCCTAACTACAGGGTCACGGGGGTCTGCTGGAGCCAACACAGGGCACAAGGCAGGAACCAAACCCCGGGCAGGACGCCAGCTCCAGGGCATTTTCTCAGTTTTATTAATAGCAGATTATTACAAGTAAACTGGTTTGGCTTGAAGCTGCCACTTCAGGAGTTCATAGCCCATGTAAGGTAGGTGTTTGTTTGTCTGTGTGAAGTCTGCATGTTCTCCCGGTGTCCTTCTGGTGATACCGAACTGGCCCAGTATAAGTGTGTGATGGACTGGTACCCTGTCCATGCTAATTTCTTGCTGCCTCCCCACCACAACCCAGATCTGGATTAAGTGGTTTGATTAACTAAGTATTAATTACAGAAGTAGAAACCCGGAGGCATGTCAAATTCAGTAGCACTTTTGAGGACCCCTGCTGGCAGTCCCTCGAGTGTCAAACCCTCCAAGCAGACTGTGCTTTCAGAAATCAGTGCTTTCAGGTGTTTGCCACCTGTGTGCCAAAAACTAAAGTCGCCAGATGCTTCGGGGCGTACATTTCTACAGTCTTCTGTATGGGCGTCAAAAAAGATCATTGGCTGTAGTAATACTGAAGACGTCTTGGTATTAATGGCACAATCTGTGTGTTGTTACATAAATCTACAACATGTGGACATTTGGGAAAAGACTGGAAATAAAAACTACATTCTAAATCGAACAAATGTTATTTTAATCACGCTAGTTGATATTTCTGATTACTCCCTAATATCAGAGTAGTAAGAGCGAAAGTCACCTTATAGCAGGGATTTCTGTCCTTGTGGGATGAGAAACAAAAAAACAAGCACACACATTTTCCATACATTATTATTTGAATGTTTGGTTCTTTTATGTAATTTTTTTTTGTACTCATTTCATTTTTGCCTTTCTTTTTCCCTTGCAATAGATGCCTAAAAAGTTGCTTCTGGTTGATGTTGATTGTGGGGTTGATGACGCGCAGGCCCTCATGATGGCCTTAGCAAAGTCAGATGTTGAAATTCTTGGGATAACCTGTGTCCATGGGAACACGTCTCTGGATAACATCTGCCGGAATGTGCTCAGAGTTCTCAAAATGGGCAACAGACTAGAGGTAACTGCAGCTTACTGACTAAATCAGGGCCTAGCTGCCTAATGAAGATCATGATGCTAATTCTGAAGTTTGTGACATTTCTTTAATGCATCGACGCTTTATTTAGCACAGTCACAAACAAAGTGAATGCAAAATGTTTAGTTAAAGCTTTGAAAATAAAGATGGTGAGACAGTTGTATGGAGACACAGTGACATAGCGGTTAATGGAGAGGTGTTCCATGTGGCGTTGGCTCCTACCTTACACAAGTAACAGTCCTTATAGGCTGTGACCCTTCATTGAAATCAGTGAGATCAGAGAAAAGGAGTGGATGGGTAGAAAGGTACAAAACAAAATTGAGTGGTAGGCTATTCAGCTGGTTGATTCATTTATCTATTGGTGATACCATTGGTGATGGCAGGGGGACACATGCTGTTATAGCATAAGGGTTAGGGAAGAAGACAGGTACAAGCAGTCGAGGTAATGGAAAATGGTAAGGGGTATCCATGGGAGTAAATCTGCTGTCTTGTTGCAGGGGTCTGTAAAGTCTGTCCTGGAGGGCCGCAGTGGCTGCCGGTTTTCCTTCTAACCCTTTTCCTAATCAGTGACCAGTTTTCACTGCTAATTAACTCCTTTTCCCTTCTTTTTAATAGCCTGAACTGATTCCTTTCTTCATTAAATGACAGCCAAACAGAAATGAGATGTGAAACAAGCTAACAGATGACCAGCTAAACTGGGATGTCAGACACCAACCATATTCACTCCACTCTTAATGAGAAGCCGATTCTTGCTGTTAATTAAGCCCGTTATTTCATTCCATGGCTTGTTGGTGCTCTCATTCTGCCACAACAGGCATTTCCAAAACTGTTGATTTTCCTGTTTTTTCTAAGAACAACATCCAAATATTGTGGTGACCTGAGAGATCAACCTTAGTGAGACCTCCACCTTTCTTTATTTTCAGATGTTGTGTGATTGGCACAAGTGAGCTGATCGTGTGGTGGCTTGTTTTGTGTCTCATTGTTGTTGGGCTGCTAATTAAGGAAAAGAAACAACTAAGGGGTCCGAGTCAAGTTAATTAAAACAAAAGCAGAAGTTCATTAGCAGCAAAAACTGGTCACTAATGAAGAAGATGGGTAGAATGAAAACCTGCAGCCACTGCGGCCCTCCGGGACCAGAGCTCGACACCCACGAGCTAGTTGATTCATTTATCCATTGGTGATACCACTTCTTTCAACCAGAGATAGTAGGGGGGCACATGCTGTTATAGCAGCAAAAGGCACAGAGAAGAAAACGGGTACAAGCAGTCAAGGTACTAGAAAATGGTAAGGGCTATCCATGGGAGCAAATCTGCTGTCTTGTTGCAGGGGTCTGTCCATAGTGGCTGCGGGGTTTTGTTCCAACCCAGCTGTTCAGTTATAAAACAATCCTTGCAAATAACAGATGGTATTAGTGTGTTCATTTTGTCATGTCAGGTCATTCTTATAGCGGACATTTTTTCTGTTCCAAAGAGATCATCCAAATGATTTGTGGTCTAAAACAGATAAACTTCTCCCTTCTTCAAAGGTAGTTTCTTTGTTATTTGCATTGTATTGCTAACAAGAAGCAATTAGAAACCGTGAATTCAGCTAACAACAACAACATTTAGAAAAAACAAAAAAAAAACTCCAGACGGCTGGAGAAAAAAAATAAAATCTGTAGGGATTTCAGACCATTAGACTGCCCAGTCCCCTCTGGGCTGTTTAAAATAACTGACTAAAATAAAAAATTAAGGACGGAGAATCTTAACAGGCGACGCAACTAAAATGAAGTGTAAAAACGCAGCTCGAGCAATAAGTGTTTCAACAATAATAATAGATTTCTCATTAAACCTGGCTAAATAACAAAGATGGGGATGAGTGTAACATAGAGGGATACACATTTTTTAGGAAGGATAGACAGAACAGAAAAGGAGGTGGGGTTGCTGTTTATGCCAAACAGAATTTAAATGTAAGACCTCTTCAGTTGGATGATGAGCCCCATCTTAGTGAGGACATGTGGCTTCGCCTGGAAAATAGGGAAAGAGGTCTTATTTTAGGAGTGTGTTATAGACCACCCAATTCAGACAGTAATTTCAACACACATCTTTTTAGTAATATAAAAAAGGCAAATTTACAGGGGATATTATAGTCATGGGGGACTTTAATTATCCAAATATTAACTGGGATAACCTTACAGATGGAGGAGCATAAGAGGTTTTCAGAAGTAATCAGTGACTGTTTTTTAACACAGCATGTTAAAGCACCAACAAGGGGTGAAGCCTATCTGGATTTAGTATTCTGTAATAATCAGGATAGAATTGAGGGTGTAGAGGTGATTGAACCACTAGGGTCAAGTGACCATAATGTAATACAATTCTCAGTATTTTGTAAGAGTACAGATGCAAAGACTAAAATTGTTAAGTTGAACTTTAGTAGGGCTAATTTTGAGCAGATGCGACAAAGTCTAAGTAGGATAGACTGGGATAAGCTTTTAAATGTGGAGACAGTCGAAGAGCAGTGGAACAGGTTTAAAAATGTTTTACATGTAATGCAGGACAGATACATACATAAATTTGGAAGTAATAGGAAACTAAAAAACTCCACATGGATTAATAAAGATTTAAAAAGAAGTTGCAAAGGAAAAACTGCTGTATAAGGCATATAAGACTAATGACTGCAAAGAGAACCGTGAGCGTATGAGAAAATGAGGGCAACCATTAAGAAGGATATCAGAGAGGCTAAAAGACAGTTGGAGAGGAATATAGCAGATAAGGCAAAGAAGACCCCAAGAGATTCTTTCAGTATTTTAGTAGTAAAAGAACAGTTAAGGAGGAGGTCAAGTTCATCAGGAATAGTAAAGGGAATTAAAAGATACAGACAATGAAATAGCAGATGCCCTAAACTTACATTTTTCTGAGGTGTCTACAAGTGAGCAAGTGGATAACCTGCCAGAGGTAAACAACTACTAAGGAGGTACTGAGGGATTTGGAAATTGTAGAGGGAGAAGTGCTGCTCAGATTAAATAAGATGAAATCAAACAAATCACCAGGCCCAGATAATATTTATCCTCGTGTTCTTAAGGAGGCTAGTGAGTACATATATAAACCCTTGACACATATTTTTAGGAAGTCACTGTGCACTGGAGAGATTCCAAAGGACTGGAAAATGGCAAATATCATCCCATTATATAAAAAGGGTGACAGGGCAGATCCAAGCAACTATAGGCCAGTAAGCTTAACAAGCATCACAGGAAAATTAATGGAAGGAATTATTAAGGATAAGATTGAGCAACACATGACAAGGACAGGAGTTATTCTGAACAGTCAGCATGGGTTCAGAAGAGGGAGGTCGTGTTTTACTAACATGTTGGAATTCTATGAGGAGGCAACAAAAGGATACGATCAAAGTGGAGCTTATGATATTATTTATCTGGACTTTCAGAAAGCATTTGATAAGGTGCCACATGAGAGGTTGGGCATCAAGTTAAAAGAAGTGGGAGTTCAGGGTGATGTTTTTAGATGGGTGCAGAATTGGCTCAGACACAGGAAGCAGAGGGTGATGGTGCGAGGAACCTCATCAGAACTGGCGATGTTAAGAGTGGTGTTCCACAGGGGTCAGTGCTAGGGCCGCTGCTATTTTTAATATATATAAATGATTTAGATAGGAATATAAGTAACAAGCTGGTTAAGTTTGCAGATGATACCAAGATAGGTGGATTAGCAGATAATTTGGAATCCGTTATATCATTACAGAAGGACTTGGATAGCATACAGGCTTGGGCAGATTTGTGGCAGATGAAATTTAATGTCAGTAAATGTAAAGTATTACACATAGGAAGTAAAAATATTAGGTTTGAATACACAATGGGCGGTCAGAAAATTGAGAGTACACCTTATGAGAAGGATTTAGGAGTCATAGTGGACTCCAAGCTATCAACTTACAGACAGTGTTCAGAAGCCATTAAGAAGGCTAACAGAATGTTAGGTTATATAGCACGATCTGTGGAGTACAAGTCCAAGGAGGTTATGCTCAACCTTTATAATGCACTGGTGAGGCCTCATCTTGAGTACTGTGTGCAGTTTTGGTCTCCAGGCTACAAAAAGGACATAGCAGCACTAGAAAAGGTCAGAGAAGAGCAACTAGGCTGATTCCAGGGCTACAGGGGTTGAATTATAATGAAAGATTGAAAGAACTGAGCCTTTACAGTTTAAGCAAAAGAAGATTAAGAGGTGACATGACTGAAGTGTTTAAAATTATGAAGGTAATCAGTACAGTGGATCGAGACTTGTATTTTAAAATGAGCTCATCAAGAACACGGGGACACAGTTGGAAACTTGTTAAGAGTAAATTTCACACAAACATTAGGAAGTTTTTCTTTACACAAAGAGCGATAGACACTTGGAATAAGCTACCAAGTAGTGTGGTAGACAGTAAGACGTTAGGGACTTTCAAAACTCGACTTGATGTTTTCTTAAAGGAAACAAGTGGATAGGACTGGCGAGCTTTGTTGGGCTGAATGGCCTGTTCTCGTCTAGATTGTTCTAATGTTCTAATTAAGAAGTTGGGTTTGAATGAAAACCTGCAGACACTACGGCCCTCCGAGCCCTAATTTACAGACCCCTATCTTATTGTGTCAGTGTTTCTCTGAAGCACAAAAAGATTCTGATAATCAGATGATGTACAGTATAATTTTGAAGTGGTAGTTCCTGTAACTTTTTCATTGTCTGTTGACAGACAAATGTCTATTTTCAATGATACTGATACCATATTAAATGCAATGGAGTGGAAGAGATAGCGTCTTTCATTCGTTTTTGTCTCCTTCGTATTACAATGGGTGTGGACTCTTCTGAATAGAGTTTTAACACAGCTCCGTTTATGAGATATCGGGTGGTTGCTGGCGAAGTGTAATATCTTGTCTGCATAGCATTCTTTACGGTAAACACTAGTAGTCAGGGTGGCGTCATTACTTCTTTCAATGTAGATGTCCAGGAAGCTGATGTGTCGGTTCATTTCTTTTTCCATGGTGAATTGGATTGCAGGGAATATTGAGTTGATGTGTTTGTGGAATTCGTTCAGCTGATCAATTTTTAGTATGACGAATGTGTCGTCTACGTAGCGTATCCAAATTTTAGGTGTGAACTGGGATAGAGCCACGTTTTCAAATCGCTGCATTACCAGTTATTATATATTATATAATAACTGGTAGTTATATATTCAGCAAACTTGATACAGAGCAGATGTGAAGCTGGCTGACATTTAACTCAAGGACTCTGATGCACATTCGTACAACTTCACTCACACCTGTGGGGCACAACCCATCCCAACTCACTGTGGTCTTTCATTTCAATATTTCTACAGATATTAGATTATCCTCTGATCATGTCCTGCTGGTCCTTCCTACATCTTAGCACATTTCAAATGGCAAATTGAATTCTGCCACTTTGTAACAGATGAGCAGTGGCACCGCATGTGTAATAAATGACTCTCTCATGACCAAACATAGTAAAAGGAGTAGACAATGCTTACTCTTCACAGCTTCTTCAGTGCATTGCCTAAAATAAGAAATGATGGTGGCCAATACATATGATTTTGAATACGTCTATTGCTCATATTGCTAATGTTAGCTCTAATTAACTGGTGCATTTCAAGGTCAGTACATAGTTAATATTGAAAGATGGTGTGAAGAAAAATTCAGCACACAACCATTTAGTTGTTTGTGAGGCTACCATATAATTAAAGAACAGTTTAGTTTATTCCAATATTAGTCAAAAATCCAGAATGTAAACTTTTATGCTGTATGAAACAAATACTCCTGAAGTATCTTTGGCAGAAGACTAGCAAGTCAAGTGTAATATTTCTACATGGAAAAATGCACAGTAGTTCTGGCTATCCTAAGAGCTGCCAGTCTTCAGAAAATGTCTTTGGCCAAGGAAGGAAACACATGGTGGACAAGTAAACTCCACACCTCAGTCACGCTAGCCCAGGACCCACCAAAAGGCCACATGTGCTGTAGGGTGACACCACTAGCCTTTGGAATAACTCAGCCCTGAAAGCACAACATTATCCAAGCATAGTTCATAGTCTGTGAAATATTGTATAGTGTGGCGTGAAATATCTGAGCTGGGGTGTGTCAAACGCTTGGGGGTGCTGTTGCCCCGTTAAACCCAACAGAAAGACATAGATACAAGGTAAAAGCAATAAGAAGTTCTTTTTTAATTCTTCCTTTTTCTTTGTAGTGCCTTCAAAGCACCCAGCCACAATAAACAGGCAATAATACAATAATAATGATGATAATAAACAATAATGCTCTCCTCCACCTCCCAGCAAGCTCTGTCACACTCCTCCCAACTCCGGCTCCTTTGCTGGGTTCCCATTAGTCCTTTAAATAGTCCTTGACCCGGAAGTGCTTCTGTCCTTCCGACCACGTGACTGACTGGCACTTCCAGGTCTAATGAAGAACTGACATTTTCTTCAGCCTGGAAGTACTTTGGGGCTTCTGTCCTCGTGACTACTTTGTATTTCCGGGTTAAAAGGAAATTATGAGCCCCCAGGTTCTTTGACAGCTCCGCCTGGCTGCATCCATGGCACCAAACAAGGGAGAGAAACAGAACTTCAAGTCCCAAGATGCCCTGCGGGAATCCAGGGCACCACCACACTACAGGGGAGCTGCCATCTAGCGTTTTGGGGGAAGCAGTGTCGGCAAGTAGGTGCCTTCTCCCATCCTTCGATTCCAGGGGCGTCCCGGATGGGTTGAGCTGCTGACTGTCCATCACAGGTGCTATCTAAAATGTCTTTTATATACAATAACGTCCTGAACTTTTTTACAGGTCATTTAATAAAGCATGTTGTATGTGAACTGTGACTATATATTATGGTTTGTGTTGGGGTAAAAATAAAAGTCAAGTCTAAAAATGAATTTTGTTTTATTTGGAAATATACAGTTTGCTAAACAAATGGAAATAATCATTTTATTTTCTGGAGATTCCTGTGTTTAGAGGAGCATCAAGACCCATTATTCAGGAGCCTTTGACTGCCTCCTTTTTCCATGGGAAAGATGGATTGGGAGATGCTCCTGACCCAGATGCTCCAGGACTAGAGCTACTGCAGAAGGAAGGTGCTGTGGAAGCCATGATCAGGATAGCTACAGAAAATGAAGGCCAGGTATAATGTTTTAGTTTGGTTTTTATTTATTTGTATGTATTTATTGAATTTTGTTGATTTAAATTTTCATGAATCAATCACCCTGTTTACTGGTATCAGTACTGATTTCAAATCTACTGCATATTATTCATGCAAGATTTGAATTTGGCGCCATTTGTGCAGTAAGGTGTTGCCAACGGAAAAAAAAGACAGCGTGACAGCTCACAGTTCAGGGTTATTAAAAATGGAGCGCTACACGAAAGAACAACGCGTTTTCATTGTTGAGCTATATTTTAAAAATAATGAAGGTTTGGCAGCTACAGTTCGCAATTTTCATACAAAATATGGTCGGAAGAGTGATTTAACTTCATCAACTTTTTCGAACAAAATCATCTTCAGCAATGAGGCTCATTTTCATCTTTAATGGCTTCGTTAATCATCAAAATTGTCACATTTGGAGTTCAGAAAATCCACAAGTGATTGTTGAGAAACAAATGCATCCACAACGTGTCACTGTTTGGTGCGGATTTTGGGCTGGAGGCATCATTGGACCATTCTTCTTCGAAAATGCAGCTGGTCAAGCAATAACAGTTAATGGTGCTCGCTATCACGACATGATAATCCAGCTTTTTGTGCCTAAATTGCAAGATATGGATGTGGACGACATGTGGTTTCAACAAGACAGTGCCACATGTCATACAGCTGGAGAAACAATTCAACTACTGCATGAGTCATTTTCTGGTCATGTAATTTCCCGTTTTGGTGATCAGAATTGGCCGCCCAGATTATGCGATTTAACGCCGTTGGACTTTTTTCTTTGGGGTTTTTTGAAGTCTAAGGTTTATGCCATCAAGCCCATGACCACCCACACCTTGAAGGAGGAAATTGAGCGCTGTATCAAAGAAATTCAGCCACATTTATGCAAAACGGTCATGGAAAATTTCGACAAAAGAGTGCGTATGTGCCAGCAAAGCCATGGAGGCCATTTACCCGATATGCTATTCCATACATAACCCTATACTGTATACTTTATGAATCAATTAAAAATTTACAATTTTTAATTAAAAACCTGTGTTCTCTATCAAAATTACTCCTTGCATGAATTTTGGGACACCCTATATTATAAGAAATAAGAAACAGCTAAGCATGACCAGGTCCTGACATTTCTATGGGGAGCCATAATGGCTATGGGTTTTCATTTCTACCAGTAAGAGGCTTTTTAGGGGCCAATTTTGTCAATACATTGTAACATGTTTGTCTCTACTTCCAATCTCCACTCCATCGGTGCTCTTGTCTGTAATTTTGGAAACAAAGGCTTCATACAGTACTCTATAATTAATCCAAGTTACCTGCAGGCCCTAAAAGAACTGGGTTTCAAAGTAATTGGTCTTCCAGGTCTCCAGTAATGCACATTTATACTTTGCACAGAATCTTACATAGGCTTATATCTCCACATTTCTCATCACAGTTATGCCTTATTTTAGCCTAATGTAGTCAATTCCCATTCTAGTCCAATTAAACTCAGTACATCCATGCAGCCATTTTCTGAAAACGCAGTGCCCATGTCAGTGTTGCTAACCCTGTAGTAAGCTTGTCATTCAATACAACATTTGGAAGATCAAGCTGTTTCTGAGAAAGAATGTGGTACAACTTTTGGTCTAGACTTCACATCTGGACTATAGCAACCCTCTGTTGGTAGAAGTACCAGCATGTGTCACCAAACTGCTGCAGTTGATTTAAAATGAAGCAGCACATCTGGTATTCAACCAGCTGAGGTGGGCACATGCTCCTTCTCTTTTCAGATCACTACATTAGCTCTCTGTAGCAGCATGTATCAAGTTCAAATCCTTGATGCTTGCCTACAGAGACACTTCTGAGGTCCTATGCTCCTTCAGCTATTCAGGTCTGCTGACGAATGGCATCTGGTGATACCACCTCTGCCTGGCTTCAGATCTCAATTCAAAGTCTTTTCACGTGTAGATCTTAGCTGATAGAACGAGCTGCCTACCTCCATTCGAACCTCTGAGTCCCTCAATGTGTTTAAGAAGAGTTTTCTCTTGTTTGGGCAATTTCTGTGTAACTGTTTTTTTTTCTAAGACTCTGTGAAGTGCCTTGAGCATTGGAAAGGCACTATATAAATAAAATGTATTATTATTATTATTAACAATTGGACTTTTGTAGCCTATCTAGCCTTATCAAGCTTTTTTCTAAGCTCTTCCCTTTTGATGACCAATTTGTAACCTTGACTGTGTAACACTTGTTTCCCAAGATTATGATGGATTCCATTGTAAGTTGCTTTGGATAAAAGATTAGTCTTTTTGATTTTACTGAAAGCTATGCAGTCAAATACAGGTATGTTAAAAATGTTCATCCATCAATGCATCTATTTTTTAACTCACGTTTCCCTCTTGCAGGTTTGTTTGGTTGCTACTGCACCATTGACAAATCTGGCATTAGCAGTGAAGCTGGATCCTACTTTCCCAAGTAGACTGAGTGGACTCTGCATCATGGGAGGCAACATGGAAGGTGAGCTCTTAGACCGTTTACTGTACAAATTCGATATGGTTTACATTAGAGTATGTATTGTATGTGTATCTCAATAATATACTGGCCAGTCGGTTATTGAGTTTAAGCAACTATATAATCAAATAAAAAGCCCTTATATTATATAACTATAACTATATATAAGTCTTACCCCAAAGAACCAAGAGATCCACCTAGTTACCCCTCCCCATTCCACAACCATCTAACTACAAACAGAGAAATAATAATGCTGTAACAAAAAGACGAAGTGGACATTGTGACACTAAGGGGGCGCTGTCGCTCCTCAAACCCTGCAGACAAACGTCCAAGACACCAAGTAAAAGCACTTATAAATATTTTAATTTCATCTTTTTGATATTGTGCCACAGTAGATACCACTAACACCACCATAAACAAATAAATCAATAATCAAAATACAAAAATACGATCCTCCTCTCCCAGCAGCTCTGTCACTCTACCACCCAACTCTGGCTCAGCTTGCTGGGTCTCGCATAGTCCCTTATATAGTCCTTGACCTGGAAGTGCTCCTGTCCTTCTGTCCATGTGATTTAATAGCACTTCCGGGTCAGATGAAGACTCATTTTTCTTCAGCCCGAAAGTATTTCTGCTTTTCCGTCCCTGTGACTTGGGAGTACTTCCGGGCTATAGGGAAAATAAAAATCCCTGCGTCTTCCTGCAGCATCACACTGTGGAAACCACGGTCCCCAGCAGGGTTGTGAATCCAAACTCCATCTCCCCTGATGCCCTGTGGAAATCCGGGTCCCCTCTATGCTGCAGGGAGGACTCCCTTTAGCGGCCTGGATGTGTCGGCCGGCCGTCTCTCACAACATATATCCTAGCACCTCACATTCTTTACCAAGTACATTCAAAGCTGCCCCACCTCACCCCCTCCAAGTACAACATCATGAGCTATTATCAAAAAACAGCATTAAACCTTATGATCTTTTCCTCAGGAAAGATTCTCCCCCACTATATAAAGTAACAGACAATGTAAAAAGAAAAGGGTAGAGCTGCACTAGCATCCTATGGATATCTCGTGCAAGAATAAAGCCAATTTATGAGCATAAATATACAATTAATAATTAAGTCATTATTACAAAATAATTATCAAGAGGAGAGTCCAAGAGCAGGATCAACAAAGTCGATTCCCATCCTCATATTGAAACCCAGAAAGAAAAGTAAAAATCATTAAATATCTTCAATGTGTATAACCCATGTGCATAATAAGAAAGTGTATATAATGTATCTTAGTAAAAGGCACATAGGTAGAAGCCGACCTCTACTTATTCACACATTGGAGCAAACGTGGTGCGAGAAAATGCATATAAACAGCAATAACTGCTCTAAAAAGTGGTAATAAGGGAAGAAAAAAGCAATATGTAATCTAAATGGTTTCCTGACATTTCTACAGGCCACATGCTAATAGATGAAAGCGTATCCAATGCGGTTAGTACTTCATAGGGATCCAGTTTATGGGTGCTATCTTTGGAGAGCTCAATTGTACTGGATAA
Source organism: Polypterus senegalus (assembly GCF_016835505.1). Lineage (NCBI taxonomy): Eukaryota > Metazoa > Chordata > Cladistia > Polypteriformes > Polypteridae > Polypterus > Polypterus senegalus. The sequence continues at coordinate 69,439,741 of NC_053155.1, forward strand.
AGAAGGAGAGAATTAACCCCACCAATCTCACAAGCTTTAGCAATAAGTAGATTCATGGTATGCCTAGCAGTTCTCGTTGTTTGGCTGTAGTCAGTAAAGAAGCAGATCTGCCCTTGCTTTTGGGCTTCTATTTGAATAAGGTCAAAATCTAAAAAGAGGAGCACCTTAAATATATCTGGATAGGATCGAGACTGGTAAGTCATCTTTATATAAATTCTGTGACTCACTTAATCGTACTTTCTTGAGAAAACGATGGAAGACATTTTGGAAGGTACTGTTTCAGAAAAGCAACCGAATTTGAGCACTCTACAGATTCTTTTGTGTTTACCAGACCCATGTTTATGAGCCTTGATTTATTCTTGGGATCCTAAAGAACTTTGAATTTCTTATTAAGTTCTTCATTATGCTGTTTAATGTCCTGTTTAATCAAAGTAAACGTCCCTGTCATTTTAACTCGATCTTTCTTCAGTATGTTTATGACTGTTTGCAGGTCTGTGTAGGTTTATTTAATAGCTAGGTTTAACTTCTTGATGTGTTTGCACACTGTCTTTATAGGATGCTTTGTAAAAAGTCCAAAAATTATTCTGAATCCAATTCACCAAAACTCTTTTTTTGTTCTTTTCCTAACGCCTAGCCCATTGTTGTATGGTGTTGGTGTTTGCTCATTAGGAGCTAGTTGGTAAACATGTTTTCACATCTGGATACATCGGACTAAGTGAGTGAAGCAAGCCATTGTAAGCTCAGCCATAAATTATCTATTGTAGGGCCTGCTAAGAGTTATTCAGAGTCAAGGACTTTTTAGTCTCCATGTTGCTAAAATAACCTTAGGGATTTTGTCATGCTTATCCAAATATTTATTTTTATCTTTTCATGCTAGCTGAGCTCTGACAATACCTCACTCAGAAGAGTGTGACTGGTACTGGTGTTGCTTTGTATGCAAATGTGTTTACATCAAAACAATATGTTGTCTTTTTATACTGTACAGAGAAAGGCTTGGAGCTCAGGGCTTCATTTCTAGTGGAATCCTGTTACAAATAACAAAGCAAAATTGCTAATTTTAGGATTAAACTATTATCAACAAGTGTTTCATTTGATTGCCGTACTATTGATTTATTGATGTACCTATTTATTGATTTCTAAAACATATTTTGAAGTTTTTCTGGCAGTCTGATGTTGTGTTATTGGATTTCAAAGCAATTACAGACAGTATTTTACTGCGTTTTCCTTTTAAAGCAAGAGGAAATACCACTGTCTGTGGAGAATTCAACTTTGCAGCTGATCCAGAAGCAGCTTACATCGTTTTGAATGAATACCTCTGCCCGACACAGATTGCTACCTGGGAGTTTGTATGTTACAACAAGCTGTCTTGGGTAAGGTTAATTAATCACTTGGGAAGTCTGAAGTTACTTGGGAGTATATTATGGTCTGTGTTGTGCCAGTGTGTGTTAGTGTGTCATGTTGTGGATTGGATGGATGGACAGTCAAATAGATAAGAACTTTAATGATTATTTAGGAGTTGTGATAATCTTGTGCCCTGTTTTTAAAGGATGACATAATTTGTGAAATTCTAGCTTATGAATGTTCTTGCACACTGTATGTATAAGGATAAAAAGAAAATTAAAGTATAGATTTATCCATCTGTCCATTCATTTATTAAACCCACTTAATTGAGTTTAATGGTTATGGGGATCTAAAGCATTGGCTGGATAGTAGGAACATGGCCTGGGAAGGACCAGGGTGCTCTCATGCAACACACACACTCACTCACACTGGACCAGTGCGCAATTTCCAGTAAACCTAACATAAACACAAATAATAACACAGCCTTAAATAGGTGACACATGTGTGTAAATAAGTATCAGCCACCACATTCTTTGTGCCAGTCTCTCTACCAAACTTAAAAGTGCTACATAATAAGCAGACAAACCGCCAGTCAGGAAACAGAATCCAAAAGGACTTTACTAAGGGTGATACTTCTTCTTCTTCTATCGGCTGCTCCCGTTAGGGGTTGCCAGAGCGGATCATCTTCTTCCATATCTTTCTGTCCTCTGCATCTTGTTCTGTTATTACTAAGGGTGATACTAAATGTGTGTTTTTATTTTCTTAAAGCAGTTGCTGATTTCTTGAGATCTACAACAGCACAAATATGTAAATATGCTTCTGAAGAGAAGTGTGGTTATCCACACAGGTTGTGTCTCTGTGTGCTGAGTACAAGTTTAGAGAGCATACTGTTGGCCTGAAATGTATGTTGTACTTTGTGAGATCACATTTTAAATAATGTGTGCCATTATGATCTCCATGATAACTTTGTATGTAGTCGAGAGAAGCTATTTGAGAATGAACAAATAAAGTATACAGTGGCTAAAGTGACATTGACAGTAGTATCCCCTCACAGGTTATTAACTGTTTTCTATCAGTGTAGCTTATTTCTCACATAATGACAAGTGACAAGATTTACTTATCAGTAACAGACTTAATCCTGCTTCATTTAGGTGAGTTATGGTGTATAGTATTCTTGCACATTCTTCTCATATTTGTACTACTATTTTCTACCACAATTTTTAGCCCAAAGACTGTTGGAGAAACTTGCATGTTAGATTAAGGTCATTTCTAAACCTGAAAGGTTTAATTGGGTGTTATGCTGTGATGAGCAGGTTCCCAGTCCAAGACTGGTTCCAGCTTGTGTCTGATCCTGCCAGGTAATTCTCCAGCTGATCGTGACCTTGTAACGGAAGATAGCAAGTTCATGAACAGATGGGTGTTATATACTTAAGTAGTTACTTAATTTCTGACGTTTTTTAGATTTAGAAAAAGTACAGAGATAAGAGAAGGCTTTTTGTAGCGTCTCAGATTCTCAGATGACTTATAAAGAGTGACAGGGTGAGGTCTAGGCTGTTCCCAGAAATGAAGGGGAAAGAATAAAAAATCTTTGAGAAACACCAAACATGGACATGACCTCCTCAGGCAGGCTTGGTTGGTTTTGCCCATTTCTATGGATGAGATCAAAAAGATATTTGGGAAAATAAGAAGTGGCTGCCATGATTCATTACATTTTTTCCTTATTGAAATGTGTTTGGGCAGTGTTTTGTGGTTTACCAATTGTCCTTAGCATCCCTAATACATACAGTATGTGTTACCATATTATGTTTCATAATTCTCTGTTCACAAAAGTTGGAATTATTTAACCAAGATCAGGCATTTTTTGAGTTTGCACACAGCTTGTTTGGGGAACTTGCCGATTCTAATGCGATGCGGGAGACCTTCTGCGACAAGACATTGAAGGCTGCTGGGGGTTGTGTTGGTGTTACCGGTGTTTCCACAAGGACATGTTTCATCCCGCAGGGCACCCCAGATAACATCGAGAGGAGTCATAGCGCATGGCTTGATGGTAACTCCAGACTAGGATCTGAGAAGGACGGCTGTAAGGGCTCTGAGGGCAGATAAGGAGGAGTTTGTCAGAGTTAGCATTGCAAGCAATCTTTGTTTCCATTTGGGAGATGGGCGTCATCCCAAATGGTGGGAAAATAGGACTGGTTATCCCTATATGGAAGGGAAGGGTGATTGCCTGGATTGTGGCAACTACAGCGGGATAACACCGCTCTTGGTGCCAGGGTACATCCTCTCTAGGCTCATCCTCAATAGGATCCATGATCACTTGCTCACCTACAAGCAACCTGAGCAGTCTGGGTTTACACCTAAGAGGTCCACCATCGACCAAATCCTGGCACTGAGGGTTCTCATTGAGCACAAATGCAAATATTGGCAAAGTTTCTTTGCAGCCTTTGTTGATTCTCATAAAGCGTTCAATGTAGTTGATTGAGCTGCCCTTTGGGACAACTTGAGACTTTGTGGGATCCCCCTGAAGTTGCTGGATATCATGGCCAGCCTGTATACTGGTACTGTGAGTGCTGTGCAGAGTGGAGGCAGAAACTCTGCATTTTCCCCAGTTGATTCTGGGGTTCATCAGGTGTGTCTTCCTGCTACTTTGTTCAGTGCTTGCATGGACTAGGTGTTGAGCTGGGTCATGGGATCCAGCAGCTGTGGGGCATCTGTTGGTGAAGAGAGATTCACTGATTATGAATTTGCCGATGATGCTTTGATCTTTGCAGAGTCAATGGAGGCTCTGATCGGGGCTCTTGAGAGACTGAGTGAGGAATCTGAGTGTCTGGGCTAGCGAGTGCCCTAGATAAAAACCAAGATCCAGGCCTTTAATGTCCTCTTCGGCACAGCCATCAGCAGTGTGTCTGTCTGTGGAGGGAATGTTGACCACATCGAGAAGTTTACTTACCTTGGCAGCAACATTCATGCCTCTGGTGACTGTTCATATGAAGCCAGTAGACAGATTGGCAGAGCATGTGGGGTCATTAGGTTACTGGAAAGGGGTGTGTGGCACTCCCGATATCTTAGCAAAAGGACGAAGGTCCAAGTTTTTAGAGTCCTGGAGCTTCCTATTTTGCTATATGGTTGTGACACATGGACGCTATACAGTGACCTGAGATGAAGACTGGACTCCTTCTGTCCTGTGTCTCTTCAGAGAATCCTTGGGTACCACTAGTTTGACCTTGTGTCGAATGAGCGTTTGCTCATGTTGTCCAGACGTGACACTTTATAAGCCAGGGCCACTTAGGAATCAATTTCCAAGTATATGGATATGCTTTAAAAAGAAAAGAAAATATTTTGCGTGTTTCAGGTTAACAACTTAGCTGTGTGTTTCTTCAACTAAAATTCTTGCTTTATGTATTGGGTTTTGTTTCACACTCAATTTTACCTTTCCATTTTGACATCTGCAGGTGATTTTGATTACATTTTTGGATTTTGGTCTGCCAAATTTCAGTTTCTGGCTGAACAATGTCAAGATTCAGTGACTAATGTAGATTCACATAAAAAATTCTGATGGTTCTGAATGTCACTCGTGATGTTATTTTTAACACTGGATTTGTTTGCACCTGAGGAAATACAGGAAAAGACGTCCCAAGTGGATGAGTAATTGAATTTACCAGTTAATCTACATCTACATCTTTACCTGTGGTCATGAACTTTAGGTAGTGATTAAATGAGTTAGGTTTGCAGGACTAACTATTCATGAAAGGCCGTCAGAGAAGGGCTGTTGTTACTGTGAGAGATGGAACATCTGGTACGAATGTCCCCTGGGTGCATCTTGCATAAGGTATATCAGGTAGGATTATCAGGTAGGATGGATACCCAGGATCAGATGCACACATAGCAGAGAGAGGTTCTCTATTTGCTGGTCCAGAAGAGCTGAAGATTTCTGTCTACCTTAGCTTCTTCATAATATCATTATAATCACATGTACAGAGTAGAGTTAAATACTTACCGGTACTTGCATGTGCTTAATGAACATGGTACATGTTGCCACTTTCCACCATCATGATTGGGGGGTATAACAATCTACCACTGTGATTCTAAGCAAAATATAAATGAAGATAGAATGAGATATTATAGCAATAATTCCACTACATTTTGCTAGAACACACTAAAATTGTGGATTCCATAGTTTGCAGTATTTGGAGCAACACCACCATCATATATTAAATAGAAACCTCTGTTCTGTTCTTCAATGACTAATGCATTAGAAACAAGCTGAGTGGGGTAGATTGGACCTTTCATTCTTCAGGAAACTAGTCCAGCTTTACCTTGGGCTTTGTTATGCTGTAAGAGATGTAATTCTTCCAGAGTGTTCTATGTACAGTATGTCCTAATGTGTCTCCTAAAAGGTACTAAAGTTAGCATCCTCACAGATGGCTAAACTTTCTCAGACAGCTAAAGAAATAACTAATTTCCACATCTTGTAATTTGACCTTACAGTTTCTAATCATGGCCAAGTTAAGTTAGATAAAATTTCTCCAAAATTACCTTAAAAAATTATTAAAAAGTTAATGAAAATATGAATGATGTACATTTTTGAGAAGGTTATGCCATGTATTAATATAACTAACTATGTTTCAACTACCTATTTGCAATTCCTTAGGAATTCTGTGAAGAATGGATGGACCAAGACACTGAAAAGGCCAGATTTATGAGAAGAATTTTTGCCTACACTATGCAAGCAGCAAAGAGCAGTAGGTGTGAAAAAGAAGCGGTCAGTGGTCCAGGATTTATGTCTTGTGACTCCTATGCAATGGCTGCAGCTGTTGATGATACATTTGTGACAGAATCCCAAAAGTGTGCAGTGAGTGTGGAGCTGACAGGGACGATGACAAGAGGCATGATGGTGGTGGACAATATAGGTCTGTTGAAGAAAGACCATAAAGTCTCATTAATGAAGAAGTGCGATCTGGAAAAGTTCAAGAAGCTAATGATGGACGCTTTGAAGTAATTTAAACATTAATATGTACAACTAATAACTGATACATTTCTCCATACAGTAGTTTCTAATTGTTTTTTTAAACTGCAAACTCCTGCCTGATGTATCATTGGTGCCCCCTTTACATTCCAAACTTCATAAATATAATTTATTTTATTGGTTTTATGAAGTCGAAAATTAATATACTTGGATAGGTATCCACTCTTGTGCTTTGGTAGTTCTCCTAATATAATTGCCTTACCATTGATCTCTGCCTGTGCACCACTGAAATCATGGTTGTTTCTGGGTCTGAAGGAGAGGTATGAAGATGAAGACTACAGAACATTCTAAGGAACTTGGAGAAAAAAATTATAAAAATGTATCGGTTAGGTAAAGGGTACAAACTATATAAAGTTCCAGGAACTCCATTATTAGTGTCAAGAAATAATCACACAGCATAGACACTACCTAAAAAATACAGTGCATCAAAACTGAGCATCCACACAAGGAGGGAACATTTGAGAGTAGGCACTGAGATGCCAATGGTCACCTTAAATGACCTAGAGAGTTCAACAACAACAACATTTATTTATATAGCACATTTTCATACAAAAAAATGTAGCTCAAAGTGCTTTACATAATGAAGAATAGAAAAATAAAAGACAGTAAGAAAATAAAATAAGTCAACATTAATTAACATTAACATAATTAATAATTAATTAACATAGGGCTAAAAGGGAAGAACACGCGTTTAAGATGACCGTGTTAAGAAATCTGCATAACACTGAATTACTCTAAAAAAGATGTCATGATTCCTGTTTCGTGCTTGTCTGAAAGGTTTTCTGGCCAAAATGCAATGTGATATGTGTAACTCAAATATAGTACTGCTCATGCTGTAGAAACGGTATTCCCACAGTGAAGTATAACAGTGACAGGATTTTACAAGTTGCATGACTTAACAATAGAGACTAGACGTACAGGAAAAATGGTGGAGCACAGTGCCAAAAATAACAAATGAAAGCTTCTTTCAGTTTACTAAATAACTAAGCTTGGGAGAAGATCATCCTTTCAGCAAGACAATGAACCAAAGCACAAGACAAGACTAGCAGTGAAGATGCCCAAGAATGAAAAAATATTGTTGAGTGGCAAAGTCAAAGTGCTGACCACAACACCATCAAGAATCTTTGGCAGAATCTGAAAATGGGAGTCCATAAGTAAATCAGCCTACAAGTAACACCAACAATAAAACAATGTCTTAACCAGTGTGCAGACAGTAACCCCAAAATATTTAAAAACAAAAAACAAAACTATTTAGACTCATATATGACTCAGGCACCGCCACGAGTGGCAGCCTTTCCAGCAGCTCCGTGTACGATTTTATTTTTCTACCTTTTTTCTCTATTTTACTGAGCACTCCTATCACATTTTGTTTTATGTGGACTCTTTCCCTGGACACTTTTTATTACTTTTTTACTACTTGGACATGGATTTTTACAAGTCCATGTACAACTTGTAAAAATTTTTACAAGTTTTTACTTGTCTATTCAAGTAGCCAACTTCTAGTGCTGAGAACAAAGGCCCGTGACGGTGTGGTTCCCTATTTACCTGACAAGGTAAGAAGGCGGTATTGTGGCAGCAGAGCTAGAGCTAAGGTAAAAGCGAAGCAGCTTCCGAGAAAGTGGTGTTATAAGCCATCTGTGCCTTCTGTAATCCTGGGAAATGTGAAGTCACTACCAAATAAGATCAATGAACTGGCCGTGCTGGTGAAAAATGTCAGGTCCTACAGAGAATGTAGTTTGTTGTGTTTTGTGAAACGTGGCTAACGATTAACATCCCAGATGCTAACGTGGAGCTACCCGGGTTTAGCACAGTTAGAGTGGACAGAGACGCAAATACCTGTGGGAAGCGGAAAGGAGGAGGACTCACTTTCTATGTAAATACAAGGTGGTGCAACTCTGGACATGTAAACGTTAAAATCTCCACTTTCTGCAGGGACATCGAACTGTTGGCTGTAAGTCTGCGTCCCTATTACTTGCCCAGAGAGTTTGGACACGTTATTGTTGTTATTGTTTACATCCCTCCTCGGGTGGACATGGACATAGCAGGTGACATCATCCACTCTGCTGTTGCTAAACTACAAACACAGCACCCCAAGGTGCTTGTGCTAATCATTGGAGACTTTAACCGTGTGACGCTGGACAAAACATTACCTGCCTTCTCCCAGTATGTGGATTGTAACCCCCAGGGAAATAGGATGATTGACTTAGTGTATGCAAACATTAAAGACGCATACAGCACCACCCTGCTGCCTGCGCTTGGTAAAGCAGATCATAACCTGGTTCTGCTTCAGCCTCACTACAAACCAAGAGTGAAGGAGCTACCTACAACCACACGCTCATTCAGGAAGTGGTCTCCTGAGGCAGAGCAGGCTCTGAGAGACTGCCTTGGAACTATGGACTGGGATATCCTGCAGGGGTCACATAGTGAGAACACTGAAGAGGTTGTTGACTGCACTAATGACTACATCAACTTCTGTATGGACATTGTAGTTCCAGTAAGAACAGCACGCTGCTATGCTAACAACAAGCCATGGATTACAAGTGACATCAAGGGCCTTTTGAACCAGAAGAAAATGGCTTTTAAAGGCGGTGATCAACATGAGCTCAAGCGCATGTAGAAGGAACTCCGAGTCCAGCTCAGGGCGGCGAAGGAGCAGTACAGGAGAAAGCTGGAGCAGAAGTTGCAAAATAACAGCATGAAGGAAGTGTGGGATGGGATGAAGATCATCACTGGTTGCAGCTCGAAGCGGGGTGCCACCATCAAGGGAGATGTGGGGAGAGCAAAGCAAATGAACAAGTTCTTTAACAGGTTTGACCACCCTAACCCACTCTCACCTTGGAGTACTGCACCCTCCACCCATCCTTCTGCTGATACCAGCATAGGAGAGACATCCTCACACACAATTACAGAAGCACAGGTAAGCAGAGAGCTGAGGAGACTTCGTGCCAGCAAAGCAGTGGGTCCAGGTGGAGTATCGCCACGACTGCTGAAGGCCTGCGCGCTGGAGCTGGGGAGTCCTCTACGGCGTATCTTCAACCTGAGCCTGGAACAGGGGAGAGTCCCGAGGCTTTGGAAAACATCTTGCATCACCCCAGTCCCAAACGTATCACGTCCTAGCCTGTCGCTCTGACGTCACACGTGATGAAGACCATGGAACGGCTGCTGCTTCACCACCTGAGGCCACAGGTCCGCCACGCCCTCGACCCTCTGCAGTTCGCATACCAGGAGAAGGTGGGAGCGGTGGATGCCATCATCTATATGCTACACCGATCCCTCTCCCACTTGGACAGAGGCAGTGGTGCTGTAAGAATTATGTTTCTGGACTTCTCTAGTGCCTTCCACACCATCCAACCTCTTCTCCTTAGGGACAAGCTGACAGAGATGGGAGTAAATTCATACCTGGTGGCATGGATTCTGGACTATCTTACAGACAGACCCCAGTATGTGCGTCTCGGGAACTGCAGGTTTGACATTGTGGTCAGCAACACAGGAGTGCCACAGGGGACTGTACTTTCTCTGGTCCTGTTCAGCCTGTATACATCAGACTTCCAATGCGACTCGGAGTCCTGCCACTTGCAAAAGTTCGCTGACGACACTGCTATCGTGAGATGCATCAGGAGTGGGCAGGAGGAGGTCTCTCGCTGGCCAGCAAACTCATGTCTGAACAATGGTCATCACTGCTGCAGTGGGTGTTAGCCGTTTCCATGCTATTGTGACTTGTCCTTTTTCCTGTTTGACTCTGTACTTGAGGTCTTGCTGTCACAATTTAGGCAGTTCATCGCCAATGGATTTTCCTGAGCAGCAGTTGATACGTGAGGAGCTCACTTTACAGAGTGTTTAAAATTATATAGCTGTGTTTCGGCACTGGGTATCACTATAATCTGATGTCAATGAGACAGACCAAGAACCAGCATCCCATTATTTAACTGATTTTGTGAACTTGCTTGTTTTGCTAATCATAAGGAACTCAGAGACAGGAATTATTAGATAAATTCATGCAAATGTTAGAGAAATATAGGCATGGTCCCATTAGACTTTTCAATGCCAAAAACTTTGCTGCTCTTGGGAATGCAAATAATATAAGTGAAACAAAGAAAAAGTGTCAAAATGAAACGTAATGTAAGGATATACAATCTAAACAGAACAACAGAAAACAAAACCATATAGATAAAAAGGTAACTGCACTGTGTAATTTATAGCACCATGTCATGGTATGTCAGTATCACTTATGGCAGGCATCAGAGTGGGACAGAGCCTAATTTGTATGTCTCTATTTTAGGAGGAAACATGTTCACAAGCTCTAAAGAAGCATCGGGCACATCATCATGAGACAAAAAAACTGAAGCTAATAACAGTTTAATGTGCAGGTTAACACTGAACTCATTATTGTAAGTACCGACTTAATGAAATTTCACTGGGTGTCTCACCTCCTCCTTTGTCCCATGTGTTTTTCTGTGTACCACAGAGGAATTAGTTGCCATTACTTTAGGTTTATAGTGGGTGACCTTGTTATATATATATATATATGTGTGTGTGTGTGTGTGTGTCTGTGCAGATACTGTATCTTTTCAGTTTTAATTAGTCTTAAAACACACAGCAATTCCGTAGATCAGTTTCACTGTTGGAAACCAATCAGGCATTATTTCATTTACAAAATATTGGCTCATATTTTAGATTTTTGTGGGTTTTTGCACATTCAGAGATTTCCATAGGAGGTTGAGATCATTTGGTGTATGTAGGCCATAGTTACTTGTTTTTAATCAGTCTGCACTGGCCAGCGTATTTTCTATGCGGTACAGTTCTGCAGACATGACATCAGTGCTGGTGATGTCCACAGACTAAATAAACTGACCAAAAAGGCTAATTCAGTCTCAGGAGTCAGGCTGAGTGGTACAATGGAGGTCACTCAGGAAGGTGACGACTATTCTGGACAATGACTCCACATCACCCGCCATATGAGTGTTTGGATAAACAGAGGAGCAAGTATAGTAACTGAATGAGAGCAATGTGTTGTTCCAAGGGCCGCTATGTGAGGTCATTTCTACCCTCAGGTATCAGGCTCCATAATGAGTCGCACCTCGGCTGATGTGGCATGTTTTTCACTGAGTGCTGGATGGTACTGAGCTGGTCTAGCAGACATCTTAACTGACAATGAAGCAATATACTGTAACTTGTAAGTATTTATAGTTCTAATCACTTTACACACAGTAAATACCTTCAATTTGTGAATCTACTTACAGATAATTCTTGCTATATGTATATGTGTACCTTTTTTGTCTGCTGCAAGTTTAATAAAGTATCTATCTATCTATAAAAGTAATGACATTTGTATGTGTGTAACTCACCCATCCATCCATCCATTATCCAACCCGCTATATCCCATCTACAGGGTCACGGGGGTCTGCTGGAGCCAATCCCAGCCAACACAGGGCGCAAGGCAGGAAACAAACCATGGGCAGGGCACACACACACACACACACACACCAAGCACACACTAGGGACAATTTAGAATCACCAATGCACCTAACCTGCATGTCTTTGGACTGTGGGAGGAAACTGGAGGACAGAGCAATTAAAATTCAAGGTTAATACTAAAAGTGCCAGGCAACTGGCTGAAACGTGGCTATCCATTGAAAACGCCATTAACAGACATTTGGACATAAAGCTAGCATATGCAGGCTTGAAAAGAAGAGCATGCACATAATAAATAAGACTTTATGATCAACACCTTCCGAACCCCACCTCATCAACTGACATCCAGCCTCCAACCTAACCTCCATTTGCTATATCTTTATTGCCTTGGGTTCCCATACGTCTAATCATTTTCCTCTGATGATGATTCCTGGTAGGAATCGAAAGCTTAGAAATAAAAACCTGTTTTAAGATATGTGATTCATTTGCTCTCCTTGTGGATTTCCAGCTACAAGTATATCACTTTTAATAAACTGCTGTAAAAAGTCAAATGTCCCCCTGGGGACAAATAAAGCTCTATCTCTCTATCTATAAGGAGTACAAGAGGGATACTGTATGGCATACTTAAAACTGTTGGGTTTGTGGGAGAAGAGGTAAGAAGTAGAAGAAATTATTTTGACATAATTTAGATTTCAGCACAAAATGCCTAATTATTATTTATATCTTATTGTGTTGTGTAGCCTTGTCATCGATATGAAAGAGTAAATTAAAAAATGTAATGTGAAGTGGAAAGAGATTAAATAAAAAATGATTCGATATCCTTGGAGTTCCTAATAGTTTACAAAAATGTTTAGGTAATCGTAGTAAATGCAACCTAATCGCAGGATTGTGTTACGTTATTGACAATTTAGAGTGCTGTACAGTAATGTGGTTTTAAACTTAAAAGAAGGGAAGGGAGTTTTGAATGCAGCCCACAGTCCATGCCAACCTCCCGTCCACCTGGTGGCGGTATTCACGATAATTCGGTCTGCCAGCTGCCATAAAAACACAGAAGACGAAATCACGTGTACGGTAACGGTGCGGCTACATAAAGGGGAAGCAAAAGTCTTAATAAAAACATCCATTAAATCAGTCTTGGCAAAAAGAGCTGGGATAAAGAGAAAGAAAGAAAGAAAGACATTTATATGAATTCAGAAGGTGGTGGGAAAGAGCAAAGTAGGAGGGAGGAAGTCCTAATCACACGATTACGTGTTGGGCACACAGGCTGAAATTATTCACTGTTTAGAATAAGCAAACATGGCACATGGATATGCAGAAAATGTATTTTTCTGAAACACTAAAGCATATATTACTGGAGTGTACTACATATGAGTAGCAAAGAATACATTTTTCTTAAAAAAATTAAATCTGTGGGACATGAGGTTATTACAACTGGAAGTATTATTTGGACAGTGTCGGCAATATAAGGTATCAAAATGATTATTTTAATTTTTAAAAAGTGTTGAACTTTCTGATATTATTTTGAGTTTTTTTCCTTGTCGCCCCGCAGGTAGGGTATGCTTCCCGAGTCTCAGCTCCGCACCTCACTCCAGCTCAGTAGGGGGCGCTAATATACCATTCACGGTTTATCTGTCAACCGTCATAAAAAAAAACCTGAAGAAAAAAAGAGGTTAAAAAAAAAAAAGGCTGTGCGCGCCGACGTCTTTCGTTTTTTTTTTCCTATCGCCGCACAGCACGACCAGTCGCCTTTAATACTAAAAACGGCCTTTTACATTGGCGCCCGTTTCTCTCTTCAGATTTAGCGCAGGTAATCCGCAGTGAGTTTTTCTTCGGGGATATCACGTGTATTTATAAAAATGGGGCAGTAAAGTGCGAAATGTCAAGTAGGGTCGCTTTAATAATCAAATCTCTGCGCAGGCCGCGTCACTGAGGTTATATCATGTTTTAAAAACTTAAGTAACTATTGTTACTCACCATTATTTTCCACCAAAAAAAACGTTCAAGCCGTGTCTGAGTGATTAAACTCAGTCTGATATTAAACAAATTGGGGTTCTGCAGCGGTGCGTAACGGCGTATTCATTACGCCCGCGTTTTTTTATTTTAGTTAAACGGCAATTGAGAGGAGTCAGATGAGGTGGCTCGGGCACCTGATCAGGATGCCTCCTTGGTGAGGTGTTCAAGGCACGTCCAACCAGGAGGAGGCCCCGGGGAAGACCCAGGACACGCTGGAGGGACTTTATGTCTCCCGGCTGGCCTGGGAACTCCTTGGGATTCTCCCGGAAGAGCTAGAAGAATTGGCCGGGGAGAGGGAAGTGTGGGCATCTCTGTTCAAGCTGCTGACCCTTCGGCCCGTCCTCGGATAAGCGGAAAAGGATGGATAAACGACAGTTGCACAATATAGGCATCAACTCGTACAGCCAATCGGGGAGAAGGCCGAGTCATCATTTAAGCCGACGAAGCTCGTGATAAGGTCGCTCCCCGCACTCTTCATCGAGTGAATGTTAGGGCGGCCAGCGTGGGGAATGGCACTCGAGCGAAGCGCACCCGCTCGTTACGACAGCCAGACCCACTTGAATTGTGGGCTCGTCTCGTGTAAGTGGGGATGTGTGTTCAACAAATTCACGTTGTACGAAGTGTGCCAGTGAGCCTAACATGCACGGCTTCAGGTGACTTGCGTGCACAAATGGACGGTGATGTTATTGTGGAAGTAGAAAGGACGCGGACCTCCCAAATTCAGAGTTCCAGTCCCAGTAGTTCACATCTTCCAGCCACTCTCTGCCGTGTCCCGAGCCTCCATCTCCCCCTCAACCTCCTCCCAGGCTTTATTCCGACTCTCAATCATCTTCTTTTCCTTTCTTTTTACTAGATAGCCATACTATCTCAGTCTGGCCTCTCTAATTTTCTCACAGATCTGTTTTAGTCTTTCTAATTTTTGCCTCTTCTGCTGAGACCCCCAAAGCTCACCACGGCATCTGCCTTTCATGTCTTTTAAGGTTTACACTCCACACCTTTCCTTTGTCTCATCACTTCTTCAGCCTACATTGGCCATTCTACCTTTATCTAGATTGTTACCTTTTTTTTTTTTTACTGGACATCCATTTATCATCTGTCTCTCCTGACATTTCTCCTGTTTTGAATTTATCTTCTCACATATTTTCACCTTGTGGCCTCCCACCTGGGTTACACTTGACACTAATCATTTAAACCTCTCTGTGTTCTTAGGATCTTGAGCCGCACTATTTTGTTTTAACTGTCTCTTCACTTTCAACCTGCTGTTAACCAGGACCTCTAATTTCCCACCATTTACTTTCAGTCATTCCAGTTCCTTCACCTGCCACTTTTTTATCCTTCACTGCAGTTCTTTCTCTGACTCTCCCATGATCTCAAGATCACCACCCCTGACACCCTCACTAAGGACGCCCACCAGTAGAAGAAGAGGAAAGGGCTAAGTGCCAACCCCTGATATAAACTTACTGGCACATCAAACATTTGCGTGTTTCCACATGAGTTCCATGCTGTCATTACTGATACTTCACACATCAATTCTACTAGTCTGGCAAGCTTCTTTGGAGCCTACTATGTCCGTTCTGTTTATACTACAGATCTATGGAAATTGGATGTCTTGGTAGGCCTCTTTCAGATATATAAGTGCACAAAATATCTTTTAATTTCTAACCTGTTTATCTGAAGATAACTAATAAATATTGTATCTATCCTATCTTTTCCCTTAATGAACTGATACTGTTTAGACACAAGTTCTGCTGATCTGTCATCTATTGCTCTTTGTAACACTTCTTAAAATGTACTGTTAACTAAACCCTGTGGTAGTTCCCATGGTTCACTACATCTACATCTACTACATTGTGAATTTACCCTTGGGATTAATAAAGTATCTATCTATCTTCCTTGTTTCTAAAAAAGAGAACTTTATTTTTTCACCATTTGCCCAGTATATTTTCAAACTCCATATCACTTTTATCAGTTTAAGCAACTAGTTCTTCCCCCAGTGCTGTCAGCTTTTCTGTCTGCACCCCTCAGGGTTCAAGTGGTTTTCCTGCTTCCATTCAATAAAAAGACTTCCTAATTTCCAATCTTGGCATCTCCATCACTGGCACCACTACCTTTCCAACTAAGGCGAGATGCCCCCATCATACTCTGTATTTAACAGTTGCTCACATTGCTCCCTCTCATAGAATATCTCTCTCATTTTGGAGAATCTTTCCATCCTTATGTGACAGACCCTTTCTAGATCATGTATTTATTGTCCTGTATAGAATGTCTTTATTCTTTCTTGTTAACCTCCCTTCTTTCTTGGTTTCCCCGTTTTCCTCTCTGTCCTGTTCTGGGGCCTCATGCATAAGCGGTGCGTACGCACAGAAATGTTGCGTAAGAACTTTTCCACGTTCAAATCGCGATGTATAAAACCTACACTTGGCGTAAAGCCACGCACTTTTCCACGGTACCTCATACCTTGTCGTACGCAAGTTCTCCGCTCGGTTTTGCAAACTGGCGGCACCCAGCGTCAAAGCAATGGTACTGTTCTTGTGTGATTACTCATTATTTTCATGACACGGCTTTATAAATACACAGAAACTAAACTATAAACTATATTGTTTATTAGTGTAATGCATCTGATTGCAATTAACTCGTAACAATATAATGGTCCAGGGAACAGCCACAGTATTCCAAATACCATAACTGCTTTAGCGTTGTTACTCTCACTTCTCCTTCTTCTCCTTCTTCTTTCAGCTCCTCCTGTTAGGAGTTGCCACAGCGGATCATCTTTTTCCATATTTCTCTCACTGCACCACTCGGAGTATTTATATCACTGTATCTGAGTGTGAATCACAGCAGCAGCTGATCGGAAAGAGAATTATCGGTATACGGCATTAAGCACACGCTGTCTCTGCCACGGCAAAACGCGTTTCAAAGCCTTTCCTGTACGGACCTCGCGGTTCAGAAACAGTTTAATCCCAAGAACTTTAAATGCACTCAATCAATTGCTCCTTGTAGAACGGTTTGTACTTATAAGTACAATCACCCCACTGTTAACTTACACTATAGTTATAATATCTCACAACCTGGGCCACTTTATAAACCGTGTATTTACATATGATGATGGTATCATTTGTAAGATGAAATGCAGCAAAATATGTTGATTATATTATACAGATACAACTTTAACTTCATTTAAATAATCTGTATTGTTAATATTTAAACATGTGAGGACACGGTGCCGCAGGGCTTGCAAGTTCATGTATTGTTCCTGCCTTGCGCTGTATATTTACTGAGGATGGCGCGACACTGAAGGATAGACAGATAGAATAATTAAACACGTACTACGAAGATATTTTAATGTTCCTTAGAGGTTTTGAAGAATCGTCGTTGTAAGCTTACAGATGGCTTAATTTCTGTTACAGAGCTGATTGTGTGGTGATTGGGTATTTGGGGAAAGAAAAGTAGGGACAAGAATTGAAGGTTAGTACGTTTGAAAGAGACAGTACTGCTGCAATAAATTATTTCACCGAAGGTCGCGAATGGTGCAGCAGCATCTTGTGTGAGACATGAACAATCACTGCGCCACCGCGTTCTCATGTTTAATAACATGCTTTCATTCCAATCATCATGAAAAAGATATCACGTATACATCTCAGTATTTTAATTATTCAGAGAGCTGTAATATCACGAATGTAATGGATTCTGTGTCCTGTCGGAGGAAGAGAGCCAGTTTAAGAAGCAAGTAGTGATTCACACACAGAGAGCACATAGAACATCAAATACAAAACAAAGCATTTAATGTGCTACTTTAATTACAATGTGATTTGAGAAACTGGTTAATTAAACAATTTTAAGATGAAGTTTATGATGTTCTACTTTAATGACAAAATAAACTACGTGATTAAAGTGGAAATTTCGAGATTGAAGTTGACATTTTGTGCTTTTTTCCCACTGTGTGCCTACTTATTTTTGTCTGTACCCTAATAAGGTCAGACGGTGGGCTACAACTTGCTTTTTCACGGTGACTTTGATATGTGACTTCTTTTTTATTTTGGCACTGTGCAACTTTGTGAACTTGAGCTTTTGAGTTCCTCCGACACACTATGTCACTCGTTTAACTTCCCTTTGTTGTTTATTCCACTGTTTAAATCAACAAATAGTATGCTTTTCCTTTGCCTCCACTTGGTATTCACTGAAATTCTTATATTTACCCCCGTGCTTTTGCCATTGTCTTTTTCACAGAAGGCTGAGGTTAAGGGCAATTTATATTGATTTGCATATTCAAAGAGGCGTAATTCTGGGAGGAGTTGGGGCGTAACATAATGCGCATGCACGAGCGTAACTTTTCACTCTGACCGGGATTTATGGGGTGGAAGAACATGGAAGTTGGTGAACACACAGATTCCTGCATCAGGATTTTTCTGTGTGTAAGCACATTTCAGCTTTTGTGCTTACGTCATGTTATAGTGCGAATTCTACGCACATCGTTATGCATGAGGCCCCTGCTCCCTTTAAATGCCTTTAATCTTACATTCCTATAAAATCAGAACAACCAGACTTGTTAAATATCTATACAGAGTGAATAAGCTTGGATTTCAATTTTTACACAGACATGATAATGGTGTAAACTAGGAAACAGGAGCTTATTTAATTAAAATAGAATTTCTAATAAGAACAGGAGTTGATTGGATCATAACCTGTAGCCTCTGGCCTCTTACACTCAATATTGAGTAGAAATCAGGAACACTGGTTGCCCATAATGTTAAATGAGAAGTGGAAGAAAGAAGATAAGGAGAATATTAATAGATGCCCATGAAGGGGTCACAAAAAAGAATGTTAGTGCCTTAAAGGTGAATGAGAAACAGGATGTTAAATAGAATAATAAGACTGCAAATCATGGGTCTCAAACTCCGGTCCTGGAGGCCACAGTGGCTGAAGATTTTCAGTCTAACCCTTTCCTTAATTAGTGACCAGTTTTCGCTGCTAATAAACTCCCTTTCATTTTTTAAGTTTTCTTCCCCTGAATTTCTTCATCATTCCTCTGAATTGCTTTGTTTCTTTCCTTAATCAGCACCCAAACAGAAATGAAATGTGAAGTGAAGGAGCCAACAGAAGACCAACTAAATTAGGGCCTCAAAGTCCAACCAATTTCACCCCAATCACTTGCTTAATGAGGCGCTGAGTCTTGTTGTTAATTAAACCCGTTCTTTAATTCCATGGTTTGTTGCTTCTCTCATTGTGCAAAAGCAGACATTTCCGAAATGTTTGATTTTCTCTTTTCTAAGAGCACTGCTTAAATGTTTTGGAGGACCTAAGCAGAGCAACATTCCTGAGACCTTCATCGTTCTTTATTTTCAGATATTGTATGACGGACACCAGTTGTGTTGGCTCATTTTGTATCTCATTATTGTTTGGCTGCTAATTAAGGAAAACGAAACAATGAATTAGAGTCTTCAAGAGCAAGTCAATTAAAATGAATGAAAAGGAAGTTAATTAGCAGCATAAACAGGACACTAATTAAGGAAAGGGTTAGAATGAAAACCTGCAGCCACTGCGGCCTTCCAGGACAGGAGTTTGAGACCCCTGCTTTAAAGGGACGTTAAGACTGGCAAGGACAAATGGAAGCTGAATGGCTAATCAAGAGAGCATTACAACGTGATCCACTGGTTGATGCAACACATGACTTGTACAGACTGACATTTCATCTCCTTTTCTTTCTGACAGAAACAGTTTTGAAGTAAACCAGTTGCAGACAGTAATGAATATTATAGTATCTGAGGAGTTCAGTAAAATGCAGTGTATTTCACAAATGATAGCTTACCTTTTTCGCATTGTGTTGCAAGAGTTTTGCATGATAGGAAGTTATGAGTCAAGATTTTGCATTTTTTCTTCATGTTACTGGGCATTTTCTTCCCATGATCTTAAAATGGATGGTTTAGGCTATTGACAACTCTAGTGTTGGCTCAATATGAGTGAATGTTCCCTGTGTTAAAGTGGTGCCCTGTTTTTTGGTCCAAATCTGCTGCGATAGGCTTCAGCTCCCTGTGACCCTAAAACTGAACTGTGGATGGAAGAAAAAGCAACCGACCTATGCCAGATGTTTTAAATTTTACTCACGTAACACACAACCTTTTTGTTCACATATATTTTAAAGCAATTACTCTTTTAGCTTTTTTTTTTTTAGATCGTGTTCTTGTATGCTTCCTTTGTCTGATATTAATTCACACTTTTTTCCACTTGTAGCTTTCAAGCAATGTCTAAATTACTGCTGGTTGATGTCGACTGTGGGGTGGACGATGCTCAGGCTCTGATGATGGCCCTGGCAGTGCCTGATGTGAAGATTCTAGGGATAACCTGTGTTCATGGAAACACTTCGCTTGACAACATCTGCAAAAATGTGCTCAGAGTCCTCAAAGTCTGCAATAAACTTGAGGTAGTTTGAATTGAGCGACGAGATTATACAATGTGATAAGGAAACAAGAAAAATGGGTCCAGCAAATGTTGACACAGTCTGAAATGAAATGCCATTGTCTCATTATCAACAGCCAGTTGCTGGTCAGTTTTTTAAATGACCTAATAGACTACAGAATAGTATCAAATATGGTGGTGTAATAAGTAGAGACAAGAGGCGTGGAAAGGTTTGGGGCAGCCACCCGTTTAATGCGGTTTCCTGGCTGCAAAAGTATTTGAGGCATTGTAAATCAAGTTATATAACAGAGTCCAAAACAGAACTGCCTGCCAGAGCAAAGGCAGTGGGCTTTATAGTACAGAGGGCGGAAGTGATGTCGTCCTCTGGGCCGGAACTGGAAGTGATGTGTCCTTCCTGGAAATGGCGGCTCCTGGTGGGATTTCCCGGGTAAGACCTGCAGAGAACTCAGAAAGAGCGTCAGCGTACCCCGCTCCCCCCTGGGCAGATGTATAATCAATATTTTCTAAGCCCTTCAGCTGCCCCCCATGCACACGTGTGTGACAGTGGTTTATTATTTTCTAAGACAGCTCATGTATTGCAACAAATTGAAAAAAATTGTATTGCATCAATTCAGTAAATGGATGAATGGATCTCAGTCTTCTAACCCAAATATCCAATTCAGCCAGCGTCCTTACTTGCAGTATTGAGCACAAGAAGTGAACAAACATCCCAGGTTATATAATACAAAATACTAATTTTGTTAGTCTTAATATCAATACCACAAATACAATTTTTTCTTTAATAGTGATATTTGATAATGTGAATGGTTGATTTACATTGCTGTTTATGAAAATTTAAACAGCAATAGGTGAGTGTTTTATAAAATGTTTCAGAGCGATTGCTTGTACTATTATACAAGACTTGCTTGTTTTCTGCTCCTGCTTTTGTGTCAGTAGAAACGCAGTGTAGATTGAGTGCTAAAATAAAAGGTATCAGTTTTAAGGAACTTTAAGTAAAAATGTGCTGCAATACATTCAATTTGTGCAGCTGTCAATAGTACAGTAGGTATAGGGAAAGGTATGAGTTCAACACGTAATACACATTTCTAAGGTATCCACAACAGCAGCAGAATTCACTATAATGTGCAATGCTGAGTAAAAAAGTATACATAATTGATATTGCACTTTATTTACAGTAATTATATTCATATCTATATATATATATATATATATATAAATCCAACGTCTGTCTGTCTGTCTGCGTTTCACAAGAGAACTACTTAGCGGATTTAGATCGGGTTTTTTCCTATAATTTGATTGAAAATTCTGGTTGATTTTGCAACTTCTCTCATCGTGCTAAGTATCATAGTTTGCTTGCAGCAGCGATTTATTTGTGCGAATCCAAGAGAGACGCAGTGGGCCGAGGGGAGGGGGGCAGTGCCCTCACGCACCACTATCGTGGCATATCTTACATCCGCTTAGCTAGTGAACGAGAGAACTACTTAACGGATTTAGATCGGGTTTTTTTCTATAATTTGCTTGAGCAAATTGAACGACTTCTCTTATCGTGCTAAGAATCATAGTTTGCTTGCAGAACAGATATATTCGCACTAATCCAAGTTGGAGGCTACGGGCCGAGGGGAAGGGAAAGTGTGACGTCAGGAGTGTGGAGTCGTTCTACCTCTGTGTTTTGGAGCTTAACTTACCTCAGCTTAGCTAGTGATACCTTTTTGTTTATTGATTTTTAAAGTTTGTCCTGTTTCACTGCTACATGGTTGGAGCTGTGGGGAACAGGTAATGTTTCATATAACTTCTCAAACCTTGTAATTAAAGTTTAGAAGAGGAATTAATGAGTTGGGTTTTAAAAATCAAGCTCTATTTCTGCATTTAAATTTTGGAAGCAAAGTACAGTTCTGATATTTATTTTTAGATCTGTCTTTTGTTCTGAATATTCATGCTTATATTTGCATGCAAACCATTTCTGACCCTGGCACTTACACAGGTTATGTTCTGAAAGGTAAGATTTTCCAAAATTCAAAATATGAACCCAAGGTTAGTAACAGTGGTCAATGAAAAGGTATATATGATAGAGCTAAGATCTTAAAGAAGGAGCCAAATGGTTTGAGTTAAAGTTTAGTGGTCATTTGAAACATTGTATGATTTGTGGTCTGCAGCAAGTTATTCACAAATGTCATTTAGGCAAGTATTAAGTCTGTCATATAGGGGATGTCCACCCAGTGAGTGCAGAATGGAGTTTGTCTCATCTCACTGCTAGAGAACAAGAGGTCACACTGTCCTGCTGGCAACATATGCAGTTGATGTGAAAATGTGGAGGATCGAGTACTGAAACACTGGGCACACTTTCATTTTTTTATCAAACAGACTGCAAAAGTCCAGAAGATTTAGAAAGTAGCAGGAGTGTCTAGGAAGTGTGAAGTAGTTCTTCAGATACTGTAGTAGGATGTTATGGTCAACAGTATCAGTGGAAACCGTGAGATTAAAAAGGGAAAGTGCAGACAAAGTATGGGATTGAATGGTGTTGGGCATCTGTTTTATATAATGAACTTTCTTTGTTTTTAGATTCCAGTTTATCGAGGTTTGGCAAGACCCCTTCTTCAGGAACCCTTGACTCCCTCTGATTTCCATGGGAAGGATGGATTGGGAGATGCCTCTGACCCAGATGCCCCTGGATTAGAGCTACTGCAAAAGGAAGGAGCTGTAGAAGCTATGATCAGGATAGCTAATGAAAATGAAGGCCAGGTTTGATTCTTTCTTATCTGTAAATGAAATAAGTAGCAAGTGCAGTATAGTGTATTGCAGGAAACCTCTTGACTGATGAGGGCTCTTCCATGGCCTCATACCCCACCTAAGCACCATGCAGTGCCTTACTGTTAACACATTTTGCTGTTGATGTGGGAAATTAGTTTCATAGGGCCTACCTTTGTAAAACACAAAGATTAATATTAAAACCATGTTTAAGTGCAATTTTGTAATATTCTTGCATTGCTTTTAATACAGTGATATAGCTGTTGACACAAACAAACAACACACAGTAACCCACAAGTTGATATGTTTAAGCTTATATATTACTAGTTGCCTGATTTTCTTTATGTCACTCAGAATGCATTTTGCTTTGAGTGACTTCATTGCTGTTTGTTGAGCAAGTGAAGAATGAAGTTCTTTGAACACATATTATAAATGGTTCCTTTTTTATTTTTTGGCATGTTGTATTTTAAGCACCTGTATTAGCCTTTGCTCTCATGTTATCAGATAGAGATGCTTTACTGGGTTTTATTTGAATAAATGTGTTTTAACTTGGCTTTAAAAATGTATTTTGCTAAACAGTAGATTCAAGTAAAATAATGAGTTTTAATATAAGCATGTAAAAACTTATAATTCTGGGCCTGTTAAGTGTTTGAAAGCCTACTTTTGCGACCCTTTAAATCCGAGTATGTCTTTTGAATTCTTATGTAAGTTTAACACTTTACATCTGCAAGCTGATACATCTCACAACTGGAAATCGTTAGCCGAGTGCAGCCGCTTTACTCTGTTGTGCTGTAGTGCAGCCTCCACTAAACTCAACTGTCTGCTGAAAAAATATTTTTTAGATTCATGTACATTGGCCTGTATGCATTAGGTGGCAGAAGGTGAAGCTGTATTATTTATTGGCAAATATGTCATAAATGCAAAACCTTTCCAGCTTATCTATAGTAATGCATACTATTCTAGAAGATGAAATTGAGGGAGATATTTTTTACATAATAAAAATTGGCATAACTACTATAAGTTTTAAATTGCCAGCATTTTTGTCATTCTGAAAATTGACTTGGAAGCGGACAAGATAAAAGGTTGAGCAACTAACCAAGACCCCCAAATATTGTTCAGATTATGTGCAGCTTAAACAAATACTGGGTAATTCCAGACAAACATTCTACTGTTAAGTCTGTGCATAACTGGTGCAAAGGTCAAGGACACCACCAAAAAGTGGCAGAGTGGAGTGCTAAGTTGAGAGAAACAGCCACGCTGGCAGGAGTTGCTCAAAAGCAGTAAGATGTAGGAGCCGAGGCACACTTATGGGAGGAAGGTGAGACGTACACTTCACTCAGGACGCTAGGCCACAGGTGACTCAGCTGCTGTCTCGACACAGAATAGCACTTCAGAAAGTCCTTGAGACAGACCCCCCGAGGGAGAGAGAGAGAAAGGCCGTGTTTGATCAGTCTATCAGTAATCGAAATTTAAGATTTACAAGTTATTTTAGTTAATGAGGCTGACTGAATACACTGTGTGCACAATTATTAGGCAAGTGAGTATTTTGACCATATTATCATTTTTAATGCGTATATTCCAACTCCAAGCTGTATTAACTTGAATGCTTATTGGATTTAAGCACGTCAGGTGATGATGTGTATTTGTGTAATGAGGGAGGGTGTGGCCTAAGGAGATCAACACCCTATATCAAGGTGTGCAGAATTATTAGGCAGCTAGTTTTCCTCGGGCAAAATGGGCCAAAAAAGAGATTTAACTGACTCTGAAAAGTCAAAATTGTAAAAGTCTTTCAGAGGGATGCAGCACTTTTGGAATTGCTAAGATATTGGTGTGTGATCACAGAACCATCAAACATTTTGTTGCAAATAGTCAACAGGGTCGCAAGAAACGTGTTGAGAACAAAAGACGCAAATTAGCTGCCAAAGATTTGAGAAGAATCAAACGTGAAGCTACCAGGAACCCATTATCCTCCAGTACTTTCATATTCCAGAGCTGCAACCTACCTGGAGTGCCCAGAAGTACAAGGTGTTCAGTGCTCAAAGACATGGCCAAGGTAAGGAGGGCTGAAACCCAACCACCACTGAACAAGAAACATAAGTTGAAACGTCAAAACTGGGCCAAGAAATATCTGAAGACAGATTTTATTCAAAGGTTTTATGGACCGATGAGATGAGAGTGACTCTTGATGGACCAGATGGATGGACCTGTGGATCAGTAATGGCACAGAGCTCCACTCCAACGTGGAGGTGGGGTACTGGTATGAGCTGGTATTTTTAAAGATGAGCTAGTTGGACCTTTTTGCATTGAAGATGAACTCAAAATCAACTCCCAAACCTACTGCCAGTTTTTCGAAGACACTTTCTTCAAACAGTGATACAGGAAAAAGACCATGATTTTTATGCAGGCCAATGCTCCATCACTTGCATCAAGTTCTCACTCGCGTGGCCAGCCAGTAAAGGCCTTAAAGATGAAGGAATAATGACATGGCCCCCCTTCCTCATCTGACCTAAACCCTATCGAGAACTTGTGGGCACTTCTTAAACGCTAGATTTATGGGGGAGAAAAACAATACACCTCTCTGAAGAGTGTCTGGGAGGCTGTAGTCACTGCTCCACAAAAAGCTGATCGTCAACAGATCAAGAAACTGACAGACTCCATGAATGGAAAGGCTTATGACTGTTATTGGAAAGAAGGGTGGCTATATTGGTCATTGATTGATTGATTGATTTTTTTTGAAATGTTTATTTGTAAATTTTGAGGTGTTTGTTTATTATTCTCACTATAACAGATGAAAATAAACAAGTGAGATGGGAAAATTTTCATTTTTCCTTTAGTTGCATAATAAATCTGCACACTAATAGTTGCCTAATAATTGTGCACATATGTATTCCCCTGATGATGTTCACACTCACATTTCCGTTGTGAAACATTCAGGTTTCAGGTTTATTAACATTTTGGATTGACTGATAGCACTGTGTTTGTTCCATATTAAAATTAATCCTCAAAAATACAACTTGCCTAATAATTCTGCACTCCCTGTAGTTATAAAATGTATTCACCTGTGTTTACTAAAATGTAAATATGAAGGCTTAAAAGTTATTTGACATGCATATAATGTTTAGCCTAGATGGCATTGCTCAAATTGAGTTTTTTCTTTTTAAATATAAGGTTTGTTTGGTTGCTACAGCCCCGCTGACAAACCTAGCATCAGCAGTGAAGCGCGACCCCAGTTTTCCAAAGAGGTTGAAAGGGCTCTACATTATGGGAGGCAACATGGAATGTAAGCCACTCTTCTCTTTATATATAATATTTCCTAAAGAATCTGATCATTTAATGGGGTATAGTGCCCAGCAGTAGTCTTTACCCAGTCTGTCATCGAAGTTCTGCATTTTGATGTATTCTTGTTTGTCATAGTGCCCGAGAGTGACGATGTATTGCATGTTCGTCAGACATGGAAGTAAGCATGTAACTGTACATGTGATAACTCTCGTACAATAAGATGACATGTAATTCATGCCATGTAATGACCCACCGTACTTACTTTAAACACAAACAAACAGGACACTCATTTACCAAACCTGCCTATTCCGACATATAAAGTGAACAGACAACATATTTGCTTTTATGATTAGTAGTGGTTCACCTTTTATTTGATTATGAAACTCTGCTCTCAAATGTACTGTAGAAAATCTGTAGAAGACGCAAATTAAAAGCTAAAACCGGATTTGGTGAAATGGGAATTGAGCACCAGCTCATAAGCTAACTGTGTGAGAGTGCAACGTGCACTGTACAGAGATGCTGAAGAAAAAAAAACAAGCATTTTATGGTATAGAGATGTGAGTTTTTACAAAGCGCAGAGTAATCTCAAATTTGTGTGCGATGTTCAATATTTTGTAAATTTCAGAATTTGAGAAACATCAGGAATATATATTTTTTCAATTCTTAGATTATATCTATCTTTCACACAAATGGCTGTAAATATAGATTCCGAAATAGGAAGGATGGAATTGTTTTAAACCGAAACATAATTTAAAATGTAAAAGAAACATTTACCTGAACTTAGCATTGATTTGTAAACAGTATGTAAACATGCATTGGTAACATATTTGGGTCACTATTTATCAGTAGATTATCTTTATTTTTAACTGCTTATAGCACAAAATGTTGAGTAGTTCTTTGGCCATATTTCTATTTCTTATTAAGGTCCCATATATAGACAGGAGGAAAGGCAATAATGAAAATCATACTCTTTATATGGAGCTTCCTTATACACACCTGTCATACTTAGTATGGTGATACCAGTAATTGAAAACAGAAACAGAAAGAAATCATAAAAAATAAGCATGCTCAAGAATGTGCAGGAAATGCATTAATATACGCATGATATGTTTGTGAATCTGATGCTTTTGGTTGTAAAGCATGCAAAGTTTTCCATTTGATACAATATCGGTTTTCAGTATGACAGGCTTAATATTCAGTTTAAAAATGTAATTGAAGTATTGTGTAAGTACAGCACATTGGTGTTTTTAAGATTTGACCATTATTAATCCTATGAAAGATGTAAATGTAATGTTTAACATGGATTGTCATCACTGTCATGCAAGCCATGTGTTTATTTGTAGTTTTTTATCAGTTAGCTTCTTTTAACTTCACCTGTTTGTTGTCTGGTACAAATCTTGTAATCGATATTAAACCCACTTTCTGTTGCTTTTGCTAAGATTTTATTGATTGATGAAAAGCACTAACGCTTTCATTTTATGAGTGATGTATGAGAGACTTATTTTTTACTTTTTGGTGTACTTTTTAACTTAATATAAGTGTGGTTTTTAAAAAGTATTTTTTTTATATTGTTTTCATTTCCAGCAAGAGGAAATACAACTGTATGTGGAGAATTTAACTTTGCAGCTGACCCTGAAGCAGCCTACATTGTTTTGAACGAATATCTGTGCCCAACCTACATTGCTACTTGGGAGTTTACTTGTTACCATAATTTATCCTGGGTAAGAACTATTTTTAAATTCAAAACATGAATATTTTAAATTCTTATGTTAAATAAATAGTTTCTTAACCACAACATGGGGATTCTAGGTTCCTAGAGGGCCAAAGTGATTTCAGGTTTTCATTCCTACCACTTTCTTAATTAGTAGCCAATTGCTGCTGCTATTAGAACATACTTCACACCACCACCTTACATAGTTAAATGAATTAACATGAATTACCACTAACAACAAGAATCTCAGTACGTATTGTTAATAGGCAGATGGTTAAGGATAAAAAGGAGCCAATCAGACTTTTGAAAATATTTTCATTTTTCTCTTTTATGGTGGTGGGAAAATGTTTTTTTTTCACAAATCATGTATTAACAATTGTTCTATAAATGGAAAAAAATCCATTCATCAAGGTAAAAAGCCACAAAAAGCAAATGTGTTTAGTATTTCCTGAAAATCAAGACATCATTGCAAATTATAAGCAAAATGTGGGTTCAGTTTTGCTTATGGTAGATTTGATTTGTAGATTTTACTCAAAGTTAACTTGAGAAAAAATAATTAACCTGAGTTTAAGAATAATACATTTTTGCTAAAATTAATGTTCTAATCTTTCACAGTCTCCATTCTCTCATGATTTTTGAGAATATGAGATTGGTGCTCAATACAAAAAACATCTGCTATGAGGAAAAAACCCACACACACGTCAGACCTGGTGTGTTAGCAGAACAACTTTGGGGATTGAGTTGGGAATTTATGTATTTAAAAACAAGCAATATCATATCATGTGTGGGGAATGGAGAAAATATTTTAGTGTCGGGTAATACTTACAGTATAGGAGTATTATTCAAATTATGTAAAAGCAAGATCACCATGTCAGAGTGTGATGGACACTCCAAGAAATGCACGTCAAAGCAATACTGAAAATATGACGTTCACGTTAAAGTCATTGCTAAATTCTAGCAAAGTTGTTAACTGACTGATTTTTTGCTCTACGTAACACAGTTCATTGAAAATGAGGGAAGGTAGATTAATTTTCCATAATCAGCTGTAGGCAAAGTAGGATTGTGTAGTTTGTAACACCTATAGATTTAAGAATCTGGACACGCATGCATGTCAGTCAGCCATGTCCTGACCATGGTCACTGGGTGCTGGAGCCTATCCCAACCAGTGTAGGCAACAAGGGAGGAACAAATCTGAACAGGGCACCAGTCCATCACAAGGTGGACACACACATCAACCACACACTATGGCCAATCTAGTATCGACAATCCATCTAACTTGCAAGTTTTTGGACTGTGGGAGGAAACCGGAGCACCTGGAGAAAACCCACACAGATATGGGGAGAACAAGCAAACTCCACCCGTGATGAGAACCCTGGTCTCCTTACTGTGCCGTTATTAATAGAGTCTCCCAAAAATGATAGCTTAGATTTGAAAGAACAACTTTATGATGTGTGTACGTAATGTACAAGCTACTTTTTTGGGTGTATCCCAAAACACCAATTTTTCAGCCACTTTATGAGTGAGTATAAAGTTCTGCTTTCTCAACTCTGCTGCCCGAAGTAGCCTTTAAAAGATAGCATTATATTCATACAGAAAAACAATTCACAATATTTTCATTGTATAGTGATATAAAAGTTATAAATCAATAGGAATTAAGCATGTGATCTTCATTTAATAAGCAATCAAGCCAAAGCTTATAAATGGGATGGGTATCAACTCCAACCCAATAACTGAACTTCATTCATGTGTAAGTGTTGGATTTGTGAGGTGGCGGTCAGACACTGAATTCAAGTGTTTTTTATTTGATCTTTCTCTTTGCTTTTATTCCTTTTGTATCCTTTCAATTATTGGTGAAGAGGATTTGCACATAGAAAAGGTGGTATAAAAATACAATCACTGTTATTATTACTGTTATTATTATTGTTACCTCGATGTGAATTTATTCTGATGACTTCTGTTTGTCACTACGGTTTGTGCATATTTAGCCCATTTAAAAAAAACACGCACTGATTATCAAGCGGGTCAGAGAGCAAGCAGATTACAAAGGATATAAAATGCTACTTTAGTTATGGTGGGTTTTGGGGAACTGTCATGCTTATGTTCTTAGTGTTGCAGTGCTCTTGGGATACTCATCCCTGTATAGCAGTATCTACTGGGATACTATGGAAATGTTGAGTGTTACAGGGAAACCATGAAGGACAACAAGAAGTAAGATAGAATACAAAACAAAACAATGTTAAAATGTAATAGGTTAGGGCTCTTAAGAAATACAGTAATTATAAAAGATTTTATACTGTTTTGTCTTGGTAGAGGTCTCTGTCACTCTGTTTTCCCCTTTTGTATTATTAATGTGTAGATTTTTCAGAATGCATCAAATCTCACAGACTTACCACTGTTTATAAGGTAGTGTACCATATATCTTTTCCCCACCTTCCCTTCTACATTTCTAACCTCAGGCAATTAGATGTAGTAAAAGACAAGTGGGAGTTAAGTTATAACTTTAAATAACGCATTACTGGTAATATTCATAAAATAATAACAATAAGCAAAGTACAAGATAGATAGATACTTTATTAATCCCAAGGGGAAATTCACATAATCCAGCAGCAGTATACTGATACAAAGAAACAATATTAAATTAAATAATAATAAAAAATGAAAAAAAAATAAATAAAAATAAAAAAGCAGACAAAAACTTTTGAGTAATGTTAGCATTTACTCCCCCGGGTGGAACTGAAGAGTCGCATAGTGTGGGGGAGGAACGATCTCCTCAGTCTGTCAGTGGAGCAAGAGGGTGACAAAAGTCTGTCACTGAAGCTACTCCTCTGCCTGGAGATGACATTGTTCAGTGGGTGCAGTAGATTCTTCATGATCGACAGGAGTTTGCTTAATGCCCGTCACTCTGCCACAGATGTTAAACTGTCCAACTTTACTCCTACAATAGAGCCTGCCTTCTTAACAAGTTTGTCCAGGCGTGAGGCGTCTTTCATCTTTATGCTGCCACCCCAGCACACCACCACGTAGAAGAGGGCACTCTTCATCTTACTGCAGATGTTGAAGGATGCCAACCTTCTCAGAAAGTAGTCTGCTCTGACCTTTCTTACACAGAGCATCAGTATTGGCAGTCCAGTCCAATTTGTCATCCAGCTGCACTACAAGTGAACACTGTTGACCATACAACCTGATAAATGCTGATGTGTAGTTTCAGGCAACACACAGACTTGTAGTTACTTTAAATGTCTCTTGTTAAGTCCTCATTTTTGGTCAGCTTTCTTCAGAACTGGCCACATGTCTATCTCAATATGGCTGCCGAACTGTGCTCTTCATTGTATTGTTCTTTTTTGAGATTCTGTTTCATCAGTATAGTGTAAGAGAGAGATAGGGACGGGTAAAGTAACCAAATGTATGCCTCCTTTGTCCAAACCCTTACACCAATAGGGCATCATGCTACAGAATGGCCTTTGATTCAGGCCAATCCCTCTGGCCATACTTCAGACCAATGGGGCACACAATACCTTTCACACCTCCACACCAAAACATTTGCAGAGCTGATGCTTGCCAGCTTGGTAGATTGGCTTTCCATTGGAGATTGATTGAGAGAGTCCTGCAGAGAATCACTTGCCAAACTGGTCTGAGTCACTTCCCCTGACCCCTGCTGTAAAATTACAAAGACTCAGTCCTAAAGGGGGGAAGATGTACTTAACCATACAAATAAAGACATACAAAATATATATAAAATTTCACAACACAACATCAACTTAAACACCATTTGGTTAAAAAGCCGAAATTAGGCAGCATTTCAAAATATCAACAGAAATTTGATTGATTTGAGTGAAATGTGGTAATACTATAGAAAAAAAATAGCCAACACATGTTTTTCTTGTTTTATTTGTTACTATTTGTCAGTAACAGTGCTGTAGTGAGAAGGATATTCATGGGTAGTTTGTCCTTTTATCACCTCAGTGCTGACAAGTGATTGCTTGCAGAAGTGGGGTATGCAACTCATTCAAATAGATGCCACAAGCAGAAACATGCCGCTGGTCGAGCGGAGGCAGCAGTGTTGCAGAAAAATGGGGCTGGTGGCTAGTAAAGAAGGGCTGCGGCCCTGCACAGAAACACAAAAGTGCACAGCCTATGAACGTCGATGCTGTGTGTATTAAGTTAAAGGAAACTCTGACTCACTGTATGCTACTTTTGATCGAAACCTTCCAAAACTTGGTAACGGTACAAGTTTACAGATCAAAAGGCTGCATTCAGATCTGACCGAAGCTACCACTTTTACAAGATCTACTACAAATGAAACTACTGTATATTTATACCAAAAATTTTCATTTATTCCTACTACCATAATTACCTGTTGAATTCAAAAGAATAGTTTCCATCAAGAAAAGTCAGAGTCAGTCACAAGGAAAAGCATGAAATGGTCCAACGTGGGACACTAATAATAATAAAAAACAAATGGTAATAAAGAAAAATCCTAAATACAGAAACATGCTCGTCAGTTACACAGAGCTGAGACCCACGTAAAGTTAGTAACTGCTGGTTTTTGTAAACTTGTCTGATCGGGTGGGCAAGCAAACAGACTGAGGAAGACTGTACTGTATGTGGTGGCTTGGTCACCAATCACTCCTACTTCCACCAATTTCTGAAATTGTCCTACTTTTCTGACATGAGTTTCAGATTGTCATAAATTCTTAAGATGCAGATAGCAAATGTTGCTGTTAATAGTAGAAATTACAAATTGTAGAGAAATGCACATCTGAATGTACAGGTTTCTGAAGCTGTTATTTAAATGTCTGTCTTTCCTAAATCTCTTAGGAATTTTGTTCTGAATGGATGAACCAGGACACAGACAAAGCCAGATTCATGAAGAAAATCTTTGCCCACAGCATTAAGCACTCGGAATACATTGAATCAGAGGATGAAATGCTTGCCGTCTG
This sequence comes from Polypterus senegalus, assembly GCF_016835505.1. Lineage (NCBI taxonomy): Eukaryota > Metazoa > Chordata > Cladistia > Polypteriformes > Polypteridae > Polypterus > Polypterus senegalus. The sequence continues at coordinate 69,472,619 of NC_053155.1, forward strand.
CGGGTTTATATCTTGTGACTCCTATGCAATGGCTGCAGCTCTCGATCACTCCTTTGTGACACAAGCCTGCACGTGTGCCGTGAGCGTGGAGTTGTCAGGAAAGCTGACAAGGGGAATGATGGTAGTGGACAACATGGGTATGCTGAAGAAAGAGCACAAAGTCACTATCATGAGGAAGTGTGATTTGGAAAAGTTTAAGAAACTAATGATGGCTGCTTTGCAATAATTGGTGTCATCTGAAACATTCCTAAGCCTGGGATAATCAAGATCTCTAGGACTGTTTCAAGTATGAAGGCACGTTACCGTGGGATCGAGAATTAATACATTTTAATCAATTAATTAATCAATATTCATTTTTCTTAAGAAAAGCAGGAAAACTGAAGAGTATTTGAAATGTAATCTATTTTATGACACCATGTACTCTTTTCAGACATTCATCCGTCTCTTCATATTTGAGCCCAATTATTCCAACAGTGACCTTCAACATTGCAGTGTGATGAATGGATTATGAGTGGCAGAGGGGAACATTGGTTAGCACTATTGCCTCTCGCATCGGGCATACCGGGTGGTCTCCAGTTTTTCTCCTGCAGCCCAAAGAAGTGTGTGTTGGGTTAATGGGCGATTCTAAAAAGTGCCCCCCAGTCTGTGGAGGCCTGCCATCTCCTCCAGGGTTATGCCCGGTGCTGCCAGGACTAGTCATTGGGCCTTGTGTGTTGTCCTGTGCCCTAAGAGTTAATAGATTGTACTTTAGGAATTAGATTCTTGTCATGCTATTTTTTATATGTCTCTCTGACTGTAAATAATGGCCCGTGTTTTTTGCTTTCATTTGGATCACATTCATATCTGTAAATGCCCACACAAGGAGTGGAGTGTGTGTTCAAATAATGATCTTTTGCGTACGTTTTCTCTGCTCAACATTGATAGTAATTGTATTTGTATCCTTATATGCACAGAGCACAGTGCGATTGGAGGGGAGTGAGGATTGTCTTTTATTTAATCTACAGAGTAATATCTTTGTCTCAACCCATAAGGGCTATGATTAAACCTGCCCCAGAGTTAGAGTGCAATGTACACTTCTGAAATTCAGCTCTGGACACTGGTACGATGCATAATCTGCCTCATGTGAATGTCTCGCCCATTACAGTTATTCTTGCAAATGGAGACCCACTTTAGTGTGTCTTGTGACTTTGTGTCAGGCATGTGCTGCATATGGAAGCGCACACTGGCACTGAAAACCTTACAAGACGCGCTCTAAATCATGCGTGCACATAAACGCACAGACTGTGTTAAAGATCTGAGTAACATTTGTTGGCCGTACACAAACATTTTTGCTTCTTTAATGTATTCTTTATTTTACCACTAATTTAACTTCATTAACTGGTAATTGAAGTGCAGCTTAGGCTTCTATAATCTTAGAATTTTGTTTCTCAGAGGACACATTTGCTGCTAGAAAGCAATGTTATTCAGCAGCTTGATTAGACAACTAACACATTTTTTGGCTGTGGGGAGACTGTCCAGTCATCATCTCTGTATCTCCTAAGCAGCACCTCACCACTGCTAGCACCCAACACAAAGGTTTACGGTATACTGATTAAACAAACCATGTAGCAGGTGGTGATTACAGGCTCACTTCCATCCAATAAGACCCTCAAAAGGTGACGAGTTGCACTGGAGTGAGGTGGTGGGAAGTAAGCTCAGTTATGCGTCTGGACCCTTCCTCGAGTGAGCACTGAAATAATAAAGGTCATTTGCTGCCAGCTTTTACCAGGGAAACACCCACTGCCATGGTACTCAAAAGGAATTTCCATTTTATTACACAGTAGCTACTCGGCCAGCCCTCGGTTATTTGTATACTTTATCAGGTTGTTTTTTGGTTACTTGTGAAATTGTACTGCTTGTGACCCCCCTTAGTTTTCAGGACTGTTCTTGTTGCAGTTTTCCATTTTTTTTTATTCTGCTACACATGAAAAATACATTTTGAATGAAGCATAGGAATCACATACTGAATTTACATGAAACCACCAGAAAATGTTGATTATGCTAGCTCATAAATGTAGTATTTTCTGAAAGTTCTTAATTGTTTGTTATACCTAGTACAGAATATTTGAATGTTGGTTGGTTGTTTCATTCAAACAAGTCTAATAATAAAAATGTACTTTCAAAAGCACATTTTTCCAAAATGTGTTCTATAATTTGACAGTGTTATTTTTTATTTTTAATTCTGAAGAGATTATATTGGGAGTTATTTAGATATGCAACATGCATTTTGTATGTTTATTGTGATTTAGCCAACACTTAAAAATAAACTTCTTCCACATGATGATGACTCCGTAGTCACCCTTCAGATGACTGCAGAACATAAGATATAACGGTTATTTGTCCCAAGGGGGGAATTTGGCTTTTCACAGAAGTTCTGTAAATATTATAACTCAACAAATACAGAAAAGAATTACTAAGAAAAAAATGAAAATTTTGATGAAAGAAAACTTGGCTGTCACCGTCACAGTGGGGCATTAGACAGGCGCTACGTAGTGTTGTTGGTATAAAGCCCCCAGTAGTGTTTGACACACTTCGTCGGCTTCTTTCAGAGGTGGGATGTGCAGCCTGCTTCACAATGGTACGCAGTTTTGTTCTACTGTACTTGTCTCCTTTGCTCCATAACTGAACCTGACCTTTTAATTAGCTTGGGAGCTTCCTGAAGTGTTGTTACCAGCGCAGCACACCACACCGTTCAACAGAGTTATAGAACACGTAAAAGATGTCACAGTCCACAGTAAAGGAACAGTCTCCTTAGAAGAACGACAGCCTGCTCTGGCCTTTCTTATATTGTTCCTCAATGTTAGGAGACCTGCGGTGGGTTGGCACCCTGCCCAGGATTGGTTCCTGCCTTGTGCCCTGTGTTGGCTGGGATTGGCTCCAGCAGACCCCCGTGACCCTATTCGGATTCAGCGGGTTAGAAAATGGATGGATGTTAGGAGACCAGTCCAGGTGATGGTGATGTGGACCCCCAAGTATTTGGAGTCATCCACTACTAATACCTCATTGTTTATAATTTAAATTAAGAAAAGTATCAACCCTGATTTCATTTAGGGAATATAATACTGTTGCATTAAATTACTGATGGACTATTTCACCACTTCCTTCCCAGCAAACACATTACAAGCCTGTAAAACTGACTTACAAATTACAAAAAAAGGCAATAAAAGTTGAGAAAGACAAGCAGTTATCTAGTGCAAGTGTGGCAGAGACAGAGTGGCATCAGGGTTTCAGCACAGCCCAACATCAATGCTGTTGCTAAGCCATTGTTTATCATCAGGCTCAGGATGTGAGGTGTTGATTTCAGCTGTCAAGCAGAGCTGTACCAGTGCCATTGGTTCAGCTTGACTTTGCTGCTTTCGATTATTCAGTCATCACTAACCCTATGGAGGGCCCTGCCTGAGGAAACATTTAGAATGGAAGATGACAAAATAAAAGTGAAATATAAGGAAGAACGGTCACAGTTCGAGTTTGTACTTAAAAGTTGTGCAAAACAAGTAGGAAAGAGATCAGTGTGTGCTGCAGTTGTGTGGTCCTTTGTCATTAGAGAAACAGTTTTCCAGTGTTAAGTGGCCACAATAATTTAGAATAGTTACTAGCATTCACTTCTGCTTGAAATAACAATGAGGATGAATCATCTGTCAATGCACTGTACTTGTCATATGCAGATTATGTTTGATATATAGGTCTGCTAAAAACCATCTGATCATGTTAACTGGTTACCCTCCAAATATTTTGTTTGGTGTTCCTCAACCCTGGCCTTTCACTGGAGTTAGGAGCACTCTTTTCAAATCATTTGAGATCACCTGCAAAAATGCCTTCATTAGCCTCCCACACCCACCTCCTCTCCTCCATCTTGGGACCCAACTTCACCCAGTCAGCCGCTGTCTTTTGACCCACACGCCCAAACCGCCATAGTCTGTTTCTTCTCAGCACAGCACATTGCCTGGACACTAAGCCTTTCTCAAGAATGAGTATTCACTCTGTGACACTCAACTCATCCACCTGATCATTCTTTGCAGATCTGCTTCATGTTCCCCCTTTATCGGGCACATTGCACTCCGAAAATGTGTGCTACCCCATCCTTGTATCTCATCATCATAGGGTTACTGGAGCAGAAATTTTTAATCTGTTCCTGACAACAAACTCCTTTAGTCACTTTGTATGACAAACAAGAGGGACAGCAACCTTTGTCTAGCTCCAGAACAATAAACATAACAATGTAATTGACACAGACATACGAAGGATATCCAGAAAAAAAGGTTACAAGTGCCCTGGAGGGTGCAGGGAATTTTTTTTTTTTCGAAGGTTGGCATACCTGCGTGTAGGGGGTCCTAACGGTCAAAATAAGCCCGGGACTGCGTCAGTCAGTTGTGAAATGTCATCACAGCAAGCGAGTTCGTCAACCTCTGCTGAGGCCGTTTGCTCCACCTACCGCCGATGCGAGATTCGTTCGGTCATCAAGTTCCTTACTTTGTGTTGCGAATCCACGGCCGAGATCCATCGTCAGCTTGTGGAAACTTATGGACCTGAGGTAATGTCACGTCAGCATGTTTACAAGTGGGTTAGGTCGTTCAAAGAAGGTCGCACTGACACTCATGACGAAGAAAGGAGTGGGAGGCAGTCTCTCGTTTCAAAAGAGCTTCTGCAGCAAGTTGATGAAAAAATTTGCAGTGATTGTAGTGTGACGATTGACACCCTTCATGAAATGTTCCCACACATCTCACGAAGTCTCATGGGTGAAACCGTCTCAGAAAAACTTGATTACAGGAAGAGCTGAGTGCAAGATGGGTGCCAAAAATGTTGACTCCAGAACATCGCCAAAATCGCGTTTTGGCTGCACGTGAATTTCTTCAGCGTTATGAAATCGAGGGTGAGGTGTTCCTTGACTCTGTTGTGACTGGAGATGAAACTTGGGTATGTCACTGTACTCCTGAGTCCAAAAGGCAGTCCCAACAATGGCGCCATACCCATTCCCCATCAGCCAAAAAATTCAAAGTTCAGTTTTCAGAGCGGAAGATTATGGCATCTGTCTTTTGGGACAGAAAAGGGGTTTTGTTGGTGGATTTCATGGCCAAAGGGACCACCATCAATGCTGAAACATATTGTGAGACCCTAAAAAAATTGAAAAAAAAGATTAAAGACAAAAGGAGGGGAATGCTGAATTGTGGTGTGTCCCTCCTTCACGACAACGCCAGACCCCATACCGCTCATGTGACTCAGGACCTGCTTGTGTCCTTTGGATGGGATATTGTTACCCACCCACCCTATTCCCCGGACCTTGCGCCCTCAGATTTTCACCAAACTGAAAGAATTCTTGGGTGGGAAACGTTTTTCCAACGATGAGGAGTTGAAGGAGACCGTGGAGAAATGGCTTTCGGAGGTGGAGCGGAGCGTATTCGACGAGGGTATAAAAAAGCTGGTGCCCAAGCTGAAGAAGTGCATTGAAGTTGACGGTGATTATGTTGAGAAATACAGTAATCCCTCCTCGATCGCGGTGGTTGCGTTCCAGAACCCCCCGCGATAGACGAAAATCCGCGAAGTAGAAACCATATGTTTGTGTAGTTATTTTTATATATTTTAAGCCCTTATAAACTCTCCCACACTGTTAACATTATTAGAGCCCTCTAGACATGAAATAACACCCTTTAGTCAAAAGTTTAAACTGTCCTCCATGACAAGACAGAGATGACAGTTCTTTATCACAATTAAAAGAATGCAAATAGATCTTCTCTTCAGGTGCAGAGAATTTCAGAGGGAGAGAGAGAGAGCGCTCGCAAAGAAAAGCAAACAATCAAAAAATCAATACGTGTGCTTTTATAAGCACCGCGATAAAGCGGCATTTCTTAGAGGAACGTCCGTATCCACTAGGCAAAAAGCTTCTGTGCAAACAGCCCCTCTGCTCACAGCCCCTCCGTCAGGTGCAGAGAATGTCAGAGAGGGTGAGATAGAGGCAGAGACAAGCAAACAATCAAGCTCCGCGCGGGATGCATATCTTATAGCATTGAGGAGTTTTAGTTAATATGTATACATGCTCTGATTGGGTAGCTTCTAAGCCATCCGCCAATAGCGTCCCTTGTATGAAATCAACAGGGCAAACAAACTGAGGAAGCAAGTACCATAAATTAAAAGACCCACTGTCTGCAGAAATCCGCGAACCAGCGAAAAATCTGTGATATATATTTAGATGTGCTTACATTTAAAATCCGCGATAGTGTGAAACCGCGAAAGTTGAAGCGCGATATAGCGAGGGATTACTGTAAACACATATTTTGGAACATACCCTGTAAATTTGGTTGAAATATATTCATTTTTTCGATTTTTAACAGCTGTTGTAACCTTTTTTTCTGGATATCCCTCGTACAAGGAGTTTAAAATGTTTGTTACCAACATAAACCCTCTCTTTAAACTAACTCACCCTTCTTCAATACATCTGACCATTTCAGTAATCACCTAAAAAGTGACACTTGAATGTTAACATCTTGTGAAAAAAAAATCTGAAAGCAATCTGCATGTTGCTATCTTTTCATTTTATAAAGAACTTACACATTACCACATAAACAGCTTGTTTATTTAGCACACTTTTTCAAAATTAAAGTAAAAAAATGACATGTATTTACAAGTATTGCAGTGATTAACACAAGTGATAATCCTCCCAAGATAAAATTTGTCATCCTGCATGCGTTTAGGTATATAATAAATAGACCGCGATTGTAAAATAGATTTGGTTTTCACCACATGTTTGGATTTGGAGCTCTGCTCTTCAGTGTCCTTGTTAGGAAACTGAAACTGTAGTGCCATATCTTCATTTTTCAGTGACTGTTAGGGTCTACACATCTCAGTACCTCTTTCACTGGAGTTCACTATTAAAGTACTTGGGCTGCTGCTTCAGTTGTCGCATAGTTGAGTTTGATCCATGATACGAGTTCAGATCAGTAGCCTTTTCTTCCCCTGAATCGTGCTCTGTTGTCCAGCTAAAAAAAAGGCAGAATATCCACTCATTTCATTTATTTTTTTTAGTACCATATAACTAATTTTTTATGACAAGAATCATCATGAGGCACTTCAAATTGTAAACAAGATTACTTTGTAACACAACCATCAAGCAGCAGCTAATAATGCAAACCCCAATGTTCTATAGAAACTACAGAAACTAATTACAAATTATAGGCACAGATACTACAAGGTGATCAAAGCAGCAGAGGAATGGCTGTCTAACAAGCCAGACAGAGGAACAATGAAGAAAATGTCAGGTTGGTAATTAATACAGAATTAAAACTCCTGATAGATTCACGTTAAATAAAGTTTCAGAGCCTTTATACTTACGATTGACCGTTTACATTCAAAGAAGGAGACTTGTAATGCTTTGCAGTGGCCTTCTTTTAAGCACTCTGCTGCACTTTTACCTTCCTGAAAATTATAAATAAAAAGGTCACTTTTCATTCCTGAGTGCTAAAATGTTTTAAGTGTGGTAGGTAACTACACGTCATCTTTTATGTTCTAGGAGAGTGGGGACTACTTTACTTCTCTGCAAAATACAGAGGAGTGTTCAAATCATGGAGTGCCACCATTGGAACTTTACTTTACTTGGAACAAATCAAGGACTTTGTTAAATGGTGCGACTCAAACCACTTACACCTGAACACCAGCAAGACCAAGGAACTGGTGGTGGATTTTAGGAGGCCTAGGTCCCTCATGGACCCCGTGATCATCAGAGGTGAGTGTGTGCAGAGGGTACAGACCTATAAATACCTGGGAGTGCCGCTGGATGGACTGGACTGCCAATACTGATGCTCTGTGCAAGAGAGGACAGAGCCGACTATACTTCCTTAGAAGACTGGCGTCCTTCAACATCTGCAATAAGATGCTGCAGATGTTCTACCAGATGATTGTGGCGAGTGCCCTCTTCTACGTGGTGGTGTGCTGGGGTGGCAGCATAAAGATGAAAGACGCCTCACACCTGGACAAACTTGTTAAAAAGGCAGGCTCTATTGTACGAATGAAGCTGGACAGTTTAACATCTGTGGCAGAGCGATGGGCGCTGAGCAGGCTCCTGTCAATCATGGAGAATCCACTACATCCACTGAACAGTGTCATCTCCAGACAGAGGAGTAGCTTCACTGACAGACTGAGGAGATCGTTCCTCCCCCACACTATGCGACTCTTCAATTCCACCTGGGTTAAACGCTAACATTATTCAAAGTTATTGTTTTTACATGCATTTTTTATTACTTTTTAATTCAATATTATTTTTGTATCAGTATACTGCTGCTGGATTATGTGAATTTCCCCTTGGGATTAATAAAGTATCTATCTATTGCGGTGACACTAAAAATGAGATGCACTGGTCATCCAATAACTCCTTGAAGTGTCAGGAAGATGCCCATCTTATCTTAAAATGGACCAGAATCTCTGTTGGATGATTACATTGTTGATAGTAAAGGTGCTCAAATCTTTGATACTGAAACTATTAACAAAAAGTTTAAGACCTTGTGCAAAAGTGTATAACTCTAAAAGGAGTACAAATTGTTCAAAATTATTTAATTTTAACAAAAACAATCTCCCACAGAAAATCTGTCAATCTGAAAATGCTCTTAATGTGCAGATTTCCAAAGCTGAGGCAACTGAAGCTCACATAAGGTTGATTACAGGCTGTAAAAAAATACTGGGCCCTTTGTATGTGGTTGTTTTATACAGAGTTTCTGGATCTCTTTCCAGAAACTTTATCGAATACGTTTAAATGATACATTTGGCAATAAACATGGTAAGCATTCAAAACACCAAGTGACTAATTACGAGCCACACACGGCATCTTTTAAAAAGACATTTGTTCTCAGATTTTTGCATTCATTTATATTCTCTTTTTGATTTTTTTATCCTTACACTGACCAATTTAATTACAAAAAATAAGTCAGAAAAAAGGAAATATAACAGGGTGGTGTATAAATAAAAAAAAAAAAATGTAGTGACTGAAAAAGTAGATTGTTAGCTCCATGGATCATTACTCATTTCTATGTGTATGCTGCAGACTGTCAGTATCAAACTGTACTTAACCAAAAGCCAGGAGACTGCTACTCAAATCCTGGGAGATGCACTTAGAAACAACATAAATTTACCATAGCAAGTCTCCAGTATGTCTGCATCCACAAGCACAGCGTTCAGACTATAGTGCTAGATCGTTACTTGGGTCAATTTAACCATTACTCTGGCATTTTCTAAGCTTTCCTTACCGTTTCTTTCCCTCTTCATATTATTTTTACCTTCAGGACCTGAGCCCATCATCTAAGCACCATTTCAAGAACTTCTGATTCACATTTGGTTTCTCCTTGCATAATCTTAAATTTTATTTAATACACTTTATAATCCAAATGTCTATTCATCATTATAAAAGTTGTAAAATCAATACTGTGCATTCAATCAGGCACTGAAAACTTGAACATTATCCTGACAGATTTTTTCCATTTTCACATTAAAAGCCATTCTTTGGAATCTAGAAACTATGCTAATCGTCAAAAACAACAGTCAGTCCACAAATATCCTATTACTACTAAAGTCTCCAAGAGACTCAACCTCAGTCCTTGAGGGCCGCTGTGGCCACATGGTTTGGTTCAAACCAATATTCCTTCTGCAAAAGTCAAGTCTTTCTACCTACTTTATGTTACCCAGGAAGACAGCTTGTTACTTGCATGGTCTACATTGCCAAAAATTCTATTCAGTTCATACTTCACTTTTGTATATAAAAAAAGAAAGAATATTTTGTAGACCAGAATGGATTACTGCCCCAGAATAAAAATAAAGATCCATTCCTTATTATTTTAGGATGTCAAGGAATCTAAATTGGAGGCTCATGTTGTTAACCAGAAACCAGTAGTAACAATAGGCCATTCAAAAGAACTGTCTGCCTTTTACTAAAAGATGGGGTGAAATAATAACCAACTGCCTCTGTAACCATCCAAGAAGAGAAACAGAGTCTCTTGTGAGAGGCTTACCTCATGGGTCTGTAAGAACACTTAAAGAAAGTTGTGCTGTTTTTGGAGCAGATGTGTGCCAACACTTCCATGAAAGAGTGAAGACACTGTAACCAGTAACACAGTATAAGGTCTTAGAAAACAATGGCACAAAGCAGTGGAATTAAGTGGACAAACTGCGTCAAACTTCTATGACGGGGATGAACATCTATGTTGATAAATATAGTTAAACCCTTCTGAATGCTTCACTACACAGGTTTACAACCCCATTTCCTAAAAATGTTGGGACTCTGTGAAAAATGTAAATAAAACAGAATGCAATGATCTGCAAATCTCATAAACCCGTATTTTATTCACAATAGAACATAGTAAAGATATCAAATGTTGAAAGTGAGACATTTTACTATTTCATTAAAATTTAATGAAAAATATAAGCTCATTTTGGATTTGATGGCAAGAAAACATCTCAAAAAAATTGGGACAGGGCAACAAAAGGCTGGAAAAGTAAATGGTACTAAAAAAAAACGACTGGAGGAACATTTTGCAACTAATTCTGTTAGGGTATAAAAAGAACATCTTAAGAGAGGCAGAGTCTCTCAGAAGTAAAAATGGGCAGAGGTTCACCAATCTGCAAATAACTGCATATACAAATTGTGGAACAATCTCAGAATGCCCCTCAACATAAAATTGTGATGACATTCACTATATCATCATCTACATTACATAACATCATCAAAAGATTAAGAGAATCTGGAGAAATCTCTTGTGCACAAGGCCGACAATTAATATTTGATGCCCACAATCTTCAGGCCCTCAGGTGGCACTGCTTTAAAAAATAGCACAATTTTCTCATGGAAATCACTGTATGGGCTCAGGAACACTTCTGGAAACCATAGGCTGTGAACACAGTTCACTGTGCCGCCCATAAATGCAGGCTAAAGCTACATCATGCAAAGAAGAAGCCATATGTGAACAATCCAGAAATGCCACTGTCTTTTTGGGGCAAAAGCTCATTTAAAATGGACAGGGGCAAAATTGAAAACTTTTCTGTGGTAAGAGGAGTTGAAATTCTTTTTGGAAAACATGGACACCGCATCCTTAGGACTAAAAAGTAGAGGGACCATCTGGCTTGTTATCAGCGCTCAGTTCAAGAGTGTCCATCTCCGATGGTATGGGGGTGCATTAGTGCCACACAACTGTAAAGGCACCATCAGTGCTGAAAGGTATTTACTGTACCGGTTTTAGAGCAACATATGCTCCCATCCAGACAATATCTTTTTCAGGGAAGGCCTTGCATATTTCAGCATGGCGTTGCTAAATCGCATACTGCATCTATCTCCAGAGCTTTCACCAATTGAAAAACACTTGGCTTATCATGAAAAATATGACAAAGGAGACCCAGGACTGTTGTGTAACTAAAATCCTATATCAGACAAGAATGGGACGACATTTCTCTCCCACAAGTCCAGCAACTGGTCTCCTCAGTTCCTATATGTTTACTGACTGTTAAAAGAGGGGATGCTACACAGTGGTAAACATGGCCCTGTCCAACTTTTTGGAGATGTGTTGCTCCCATCAAATTCAAAATGACCTTATTCTTTTCTTAAAATGGTAATTTTCTCAGATTAAACATTTCATATGTTTTCTATGTTCTGCTGTGAATAAAATATGGAATTATGAGATTTGCAAATCATTGCATTCTGTTTTTATTCACATTTTACACAGCATCCCAACTTTTTTAGAACTGAGGTTGTACACTGAAAAGATTGCTATGACAATTTCAAGTAGTTTTTGCATATTTTGAGTGTTCACATTTTACTCCATTACATAACTTTTTTCACAAAACATTTTGTAGCTGTTAGCTTTTTTGCACTAGAATTAAATATCAATATTTTAATTATAATTTGTTTGAATTTCATATTTTCTAATATTAAAACCTATGATTAATGCAAAACATTTCTGTTTAACAGCTATTAATTACAATGAGCACTTCGGGTTCAAATGTGGGGACCGGAAAGTTCTGCGTACCTCAGTGGGTCACCAGTCAGGGCTTACAAAATTCCCACGTGAGAGTGGAGCAGCTGAGCCAAGAATTGACATTGAGTTCTGAAGGAACGGCCAGCAAGAGAAAAAGCTACAACTTGATGCCACAACCAGCATCAGACCCAGCTTGGTGGATAGAGATAAAGTGCTGCTACCACTGCTTCATATTAAGCTTGGTTTAATGAAGCAGTTTGTCAAAGCCCTATCAAAAGTTAAAATTATATTTTAAGGCGGTCATGAACGCAAAATAAAAACGACTCACAAAACAACTGTTTATAGGAGTTTAACTTTGCAGACCTGTGTTATAAATTCTAGTGAATAGGAACACAGTCATTACAGTTTGGTTACAGATAGAGGGGGGAGGTTGTAAAACAAATGCACAAACTACTACGAAGCAGCAAAAATCAGTCATGGAAAGAAAAAAAATATAAAATTAACATCAATGGAGTGATCATATACGAAAATGTATTTTCGGACCTTTAAACTTTAGCAACGGGTTAAGGTCAAGCACTTTACCGATAAGGAAACAAGTCAACCAAATATAGAAACAGCGCCACGCTTATCGTAAAATAAAGTGAAAATAACCGAAGACAACCCACCCGAAGAATGCAGTCGTGCTGCAGCAGACAAGCCTTCAAGTCCTCCTTGATGCCAGCACAAGCTACCTGCTCCTCCACTTTCCCCTCGTAGTACTGCGGCATGACGACTTCGTGAGAGACTAAACAAGTGTAAACTATAGCCCAGAAACAGTCGTAAATCCTTCGAAACAACAGAGGATTGGTTCCTGGGGCATGACCTTACAAAGTGGCCATTGGCCGAGGAACTACAATACCCAGAATTACCCGGGAGCAGGAAAAGCTGCCACGTGTGAGAGAGCGACGTAGTAACTGCGTGACCTCTCGTCGCTGAACTATTTCCGCTAAACTCCCTGAATTAAAAGAACGAAAGGTAAAAATCTTGTCATTGAGTACAGCAACATATGTATATAATTTACGTTTATATTATTAATCCATAAATGGGTAAACGTGTATTACAGTTCATTAAATTGTTCGTGTTCATTTGCTTTCATTCCGTCTTAGCATTTATTTTGATACGCATCGTGTGCGTGAGTAGGAAGTGACGATTACATCAGGGGCAAATCTTCTTGCTGAAATGTGTCGCCTCCTGTGAAGTGTCTGCATATTGTTAAACTCACTTAGGAAGGCAGGTAAAGCACCAGTCCCACCGAATGCCAGTACTCTGTTCGTCATGCAGTGTAGGTCGAGCGGCGACTGGTTATAGTTGAGGTTAAGATCAAGGCCGGCACTGCGTGTGTTCGATATCTCCGGACGAGAATGATGTTAAATGCCTTAGCGCGGCGGTTTATTTACAACTAGCTACTGAAGATTTGGGGGTAACAGGTGATCGATTTACTAACCCGCTCCTAGTTGATTAGCTAGTTGTGTCTGATTTATTGTGCCTGTTGAAACTGGCAATAATAAACTGATTTTAGTTGTTTGTATACCGCCTGCATAGAGTTTTCCTGTGCTTTTTCAAATGTGCTATTTGAAAAAGCAGGGATTCCTGGAGACTTAAATTTATTCTACTACAGGCATCGCTTTTTTCTTATTTAAGCAAAAATCATATAGGTTTCTTTGTTTCTTTTTTACGCATGCGGCTCACCTGTTGAGAGATATAAACATTAATTCTCTACTAATTCAATAAGTAACATAGCTTAACCTACTTATTCTCAGTTGCTTTTTTATGATTTCAAGCTGCTACCATATCATCATGTAATCTGCAAGAATTTAGAATGTTATGTTTTATAATAATGTGTAGCCATTCATCGTCCTATCCCGCTTATCTAGTTCTGTGCCTCCTATCCCAGCAATTAATGGACGAAAGGCTGGAGCAACCCAATAAAGGGCACTATTCTTTTTTTTTTTTTATTTATTTTTTTAATCCCACTCCTCTTCGAGGTGCGAGGCATATTCTGTGCAGCAGGCATAACTCGTGGCCAAAGTTGGTTACTGAGCAGATGATATTTGGATTATTGAAAGTGCATTCTCAGAAACGAGGACAAAAAAATCAAAAATAAAGTAATTAAATAGGAAGCTTTGGTGCATATGTGCGCATATTTTATTTGACACAGTCTGTATTTTCTATTCCATTCTAAGTCTGTGTTCTGGAATATTTGCTAAGGAGACAGCATTAATGTAACAGTTTTGATTCCCTTACTTTATTATTCATTTTTGTAATGTTATCTGACAGGCTAAAATGATCATTTCAGTTCTTGCTTCAACTATGGAATTACTTTTAAAAAGCCTTATGTATGTATATTTTGAGCTCTATTATAATCTAAAAGATGAAAAGGAAAATGAGTAGACATTAGGCACCGTATAAAAAGACTAGTAGTTCTACTTCATCTATTGTAGTTTTTTTCAGCGTATGGAAGAGCACAGCAAGACACACGTTTGTCATGACTGGAAGTGAGACACGGAGTGATAATAACTTATAAACTTGGTGGAATAACGAGTAAATGTGGGTTATCACGTTGATTTTGTTTTTGTTTTGTTTTTTTTTGGACTCATTTCCTTCTACCAGTTGCCGACACAGTTTGCCAGGCTGACTGCTGTGTTTATTTATATTGCCCTCCTAAACAGTTTTGAATTAAATCTTGGTACAGTTTGGTTTTGTACCTTCCAGTATAAGAAGAGAAAGGCCTAAGTGATTGGATGAAAAGTGAAAGTTATGCTTCTTTTGAGATTATTTGTATTGGTTTTTTTTTTTTCTTTTCTGAAGATCATTTCTGTACATACATTTGTTTTCCAATCTAATTCGGTAATGCTGAGATGTTCTTTAAATTTGTCCATTTTGTGAACCTGCTTTGTGCTTCATGTTATGAAAGTCATAATTCTCTGATGCCAACCCAATGATTTAGAGACTTCACTGCCAATGTCAAGATTTACTGTAACAGTATAGCTAAAAGATGCCAGAAATGCATCCAAATGTATATAACTGGTTACTCAGACTATTAATGAGATGATATAAATGCATGATACGTCTTTTCAGTTTATTTTTCTCTTAGTCATTTTGTCATAAATGCTTGGTGCGCAAAAAATTTAACATTTATGGGATTTTAAATAATTTTATCTGTTACTTTGTTTTCCAGATGTGCAGTTTGAATGCAGATGTTGCATGATGGGAATTAATGTGAAGCCTGATGTTTCTTCTGTTCATGTTTTTGATTTAATTAAGGTTTTAGAATGTTGGCCCGTTCAATTTAATATCAAAGAGATTGAATGTTGGGCAGCACAGTCTTTCACACCACTGCCTCATGGATCTGGGAGTATGAGTCCCATGCAAGGTCATTGTTCTTTTGGAGTTTGCATGTTTTTTTTTTGTTTTTTTTTTCTTGTACTCTAAAGATGCACATGTTTGGTAACTGATAATTAATTCCGAGTTGACCCTAATTTCTGTGGGTGTGCCTTGTGATTTACTGGTGTCTCATCTTGGTTTGTTTTCTGCCTT
This sequence comes from Polypterus senegalus, assembly GCF_016835505.1. NCBI lineage: Eukaryota > Metazoa > Chordata > Cladistia > Polypteriformes > Polypteridae > Polypterus > Polypterus senegalus. Next base: position 69,488,176 of record NC_053155.1, read on the forward strand.
GGGCACAATGCTGTTGGCCCCAAGTTAGATTAGGTGGGTCTGAGAATGTATGTGCACTGTATGTATGACATCAATGTAGTTGAGCAAATTACTCTGCTGTGCACATGACCCAGAAACTAGAGTTGCATTTTAACTAATTGTTTGTCATGTTTAAATTTGGCAGTATGCTTCCCACCACAACATATTCTCCCCAGAGTCATGGAAATGGCACCGTAAACTCTAGAGATGCTGCACGTCACACAGCAGGAGCAAAGAGATACAAATATCTACGGCGGCTCTTCAGGTTTCGGCAGATGGACTTTGAGTTTGCCATGTGGCAGATGCTGTACCTTTTTACATCACCACAGAAAGTTTACAGAAACTTCCACTACAGAAAACAGACAAAAGATCAGTGGGCTCGAGATGATCCAGCCTTTCTAGTCTTACTTAGCTTCTGGCTCTGTGGTAAGCTTTCACTGCACATTTGTGTTAACTGATTAATGCATAGCATAGAATAAACTGCAAAAAACAAAAAGGTCGGTCACTCTGAGAAGAGAGAAATAGAGTGCAGTTCTTGATTTGTCCAGGGTATGTAAGAATGCATGTTAAGTGAAAATAGTCATTCACAGGATCAGTTTATTTTATATTATTCAACTCTGACTTGAGAGATCTGCTGAAAAGCAATATGTTTCTGTGTAGACCTTTAATTGTGCACTAACTTCAAAAACAGAGTTGTAAGTGTAACAATCAAACCATTTTGGCTTGCTACTTAATGTACTGTACTTCTTCCATTCTTCTATTCGTATTGCACTACATAAGACCAAACTGAATAGAAAATCTTAAAACAAATAGTGTTGTTTTTGTCTCCCTGTAGTCTCCACTGTCGGTTTTGCTTTTGTACTGGAAATGGGATTTGTCCAGACAATTAAGCTGCTTCTGTGGGTTGTGTTCATTGACTGCATTGGTGTTGGGCTTTTGATTTCTACTTTAATGTGGTAAGTAGCAGCAGTTTCCCATTTCTTAATATTTTTAGTGGGTTTAAGGTTCAACAAGGTGATGTCTAAAAGTAACCTTTGAATATATTTTTCAGAATAGTGTAAACACAGTAAATATGAAATGTGGTTTTGTTCAGTTTTATATAAATTGTATACTCTTGAAAACGCACACTGTTTAATGCAGTAATTATGTAGTGTTATTATTGGCATTGTTATATGAATAGCTCTTATATTAAATCATTTTGTCATAGACAAAAAAGCAAAAATACAGAAAAAAAAACAATTATCTGCAGTGCCTTTATTTCCAAAAAATAGACTTGGTTTAAGGACACAGCTGTTACTTCTGAAACCTCTCGCTTTGACGTTTTCAAAATAAATATCACTAAAAATCTTAGGTTCAAATACTGACCTCCATCTCCATGTAATGCAACAAAACAATTTGATTTATTTTCATAAATATTTAGAAACTTGCCACAATAAGATAAATTCACAATCTAAATTTGACACTCTTCTCCATCATTCAGCACCTTATTGCAGATAAAAAAATTAGTGACCCTCCTGTATGCTGTAGGTCTCATTTTCTCAATTTGCTAAAGAACCTTTTTTTTTTTTTAAAAATAACGAATTTTGCATTCCTCCTTCAGTTCATATAGAGATGTTCGTGCCTTTTGAATGACCAGCTGTCAGTCATTCCGTGCAACAGGAAGTTTTTCTCCTTCTCTGTATACACCAGTGGATTCCTTAGAATCAGTTCTTTGAAAATTACATTTCTATTGAGGCAGATACATCCCTTCCCTAATGCTACATGCAAGAAATGAAGAGAAGGAAACATAATGTTAAATTAGAAATATACTTGGCTTTCTTTTTATATCCGTGTATATTCCCAATTAAAAATAGGAAAATTTAAATCTGTATGAAAAAGCACAGTATCATGATGACTTGGAGGAATCTCTGATAATCATCCTTGTTCACTTCAGATGTGCAAGTGTTATTTATCATGAGCAAGGGCAGCAGGGATTATATTTGTCATCTCCAAGAATGTTTGCCAATTTACAGTCATTGTCCACTGTTTTATATGTTTAAGACGGGACCTTTCTTGAAATTGCACCAGTTAGATTAGAAACGTTTGTTTGATGTTTAACTGATAGTTACACAATACAACTTGTTCCCAAACAGCAGCTAAATGGACCAGAAAATGTGCTGTCTTTTTAGATAGATAGATAGATAGATAGATAGATACTTTATTAATCCCAAGGAGAAATTCACATAATCCAGCAGCAGCATACTGATACAAAAACAATATTAAATAAAAGAGTAATAAAAATGCATGTAAAAACAGGCAATAACTTTGAATAATGTTAGCATTTACTCCCCCGGGTGGAATTGAAGAGTCGCATAGTGTGGTGTTGGAATGATCTCCTCAATCTGTCAGCAAGAGTGTGACAAAAGTGAAGCTACTCCTCTGCCTGGAGATGACATTGTTCAGTGGATGCAGTGGATTCTTCATGATTGACAGGAGTTTGCTCAGCGCCCGTCGCTCTGCCACAGATGTTAAACTGACCAGCTTCATTCCTACAATAAAGCCTGCCTTCCTAACAAGTTTGTTCAGGTGTGAGACGTTGTTCTTCTTTATGCTGCCTCCCCAGCACACCACCGTGTAGAAGAGGGCAATCTCCACAACCGTCTGGTAGAACATCTGCAGCATCTTATTGCAGATGTTGAAGGACGCCAACCTTCTAAGGAAGTATAGTTGACTCTGTCCTCTCTTGCACAGAGCATCAGTATTGGCAGTCCAGTCCAATTTGTCATCCAGCTGCACTCCCAGGTATTTATAGGTCTGCACCCTCTGCACACAGTCACCTCTGATGATCACGGGGTCCATGAGGGGCCTAGGCCTCCTAAAATCCACCACCAGTTTCTTGGTCTTGCTGGTGTTCAGGTGTAAGTGGTTTGAGTCGCACCATTTAACAAAGTCCTTGATTAGCTTCCTATACTCCTCCTCCTGCCTACTCCTGATGCCGCCCACGATATCAGTGTCATCAGCGAACGTTTGCACGTAGCAGGACTCAGAATCATATTGGAAGTCTGATGTATATAGACTGAACAGGACCAGAGAAAGGACAGTCCCCTGCGGAGCTCCTGTGTTGCTGACCACAATGTCAGACCTGCAGTTCCTGAGACGCACATAGTGAGGTCTGTCTTTAAGATAGTCCACGGTTCATGCCACCAGGTGTGAATCTACTCCCATCTCTGTCAGCCTGTCTCTAAGAAGCAGAGGTTGGATGGTGTTGAAGGCGCTAGAGAAGTCCAAAGACATAATTCTTACAGCACCACTGCCTCTGTCCAAGTGGGAGAGAATTTACAATGCAGTGGAAGTTTTAATTTATGTTAAATGATCAAGGGTCTTATGACCACATTTACTTCATTAGGGATGCTCAAAAAGTTCTTCAAAACCTCAGCACAAATGAGGAATTGTTAAGACTAAATGTAGGTGATAACACAGAAATATTTTTCAGATTTGATTGTTTTAAAAATAATAATTTAAATAAGACCATTTTTATGGTGAAGGTTTCTAAAACTACTTTTTTTTATTTAGGCCACCTCCTTAAAGGATTGTGTTTTATTCCCAAAACTCAGTGGTATGAGTGACTTTAAATAGCTTTGTCCTGAATGACTCCCTGTTCTGCTATTTTTGTCTCATGGATGTAGCTAAGGGACATGTAGGAGCTGAATCAATGACAAATTAAACCAATGAATTTGGCACTTTTTTGAAGTTTCCACAACTGTCCATCCATAATTCAGTGTTCTAATGAGTATGAGAAGAACTTTGTTTTAGCTGTAATTGCTCTCTGTTCCAGGTTTATTACCAACAAATACCTAATGAAACAACAAAGCAAGGACTATGATGTGGAGTGGGGATATGCTTTTGACGTGCATCTCAATGCTTTTTACCCTCTACTCATCATTCTGCATTTCATTCAGCCATTTTTTATCAATCGTAAGTTTGGTTGTATTGCAAATTAAATTATCACATTTTATATAAATATTTTTAACCTTTGTATTTTGCTAAAGCAGTCTTACAGTTTGTACAACAAAACAGTGGAAAGAATGAGAGAAGCAATTGTAGTTCTTGGGTAATTTTAAGGAAAAAGTTATTCTTGCAGAGTTACTTTTTACACAAGCATGTCTTGCATTTTCTTATTTTAATTTCCTTATTACTTTTATTGAGTATTCCAGTCCCTGCAGTGCTTTTTAGTTTTAGTTCTCATGATGCACACTGTATATTCAGCTGATTTTAGAGGTGCCACATATATCATCCTATTTGGGGAGCTTGTACAATTTTATAATTGTGGCAGGTAAAGTTAATATATAATTGATTTGATATTTAATTTCTATATTTAAGATTTAAAGACATTTTATTTAAAGTAATAAAACATACAATGTTCAAATGTAATTTTCTTTCTTTCATCCACCTATCCATTTTTAAACCTGCTTAACCTGAGCAGAGCCACTGGGAAGCTGACATAGCTCTTAGATTTAAAAAATAATTTCATGTAAAACTTTACAATAATCAATGATTAAATAAATATCCAATATCATCACTTATAATTATTAAAATAGTTTGTTGTTCCAGCTTAAACAACTTATATTTTAATTAATGAGCACTGCCTGACCATTTTGACATCATCAGTGAGCCATTATTTTTCTGATTTCATACGACAATATAGTGAATCGGCCCTAAAATATCAAACCACCACCACCCTTTCAAACACCTAATGTTTGGATATTAGAGTTCTATTTTGTTTTATCAGCAGAGTAACACAGTTTCTAAACTTAAAGCCATTTTGAGCAAGACATGTTTTGCTTGTTGCCTTACTTTATTAAGTGGAAACAGCCTTTAGCAGCAGAGGGATTTGAGTTTATGAACAAATCTTGTGACAGCCAGACTACATCCCTGAATTTGAATAAGCAGAGGGAGTGACACGGGTACCTCGTCAAGACTCATTTAATCCTCATAAGGACTCTGCCAAGGTGGACTACTCAAGTGGTCGCTTTCAGGCTTTAGTTGTTTTTAATTAGAGCAGTTTGTTTTATTTGCTGTACAGTACATTAATCAATCACCACTAAATGACACAATTTTGATAGTCCATACCGGTATCTTCTTTGTTGCAAAAGTTGTGTTTTATTTGATTAAGTTTTATACCTTATTTGTTAGGAGACATTTTTCTAAATCCACTCCATTTCATTTCAAGATATGACAAGTTTTAACAGGGGTGGGCACTGCACAAGTTAGAAGCGAGCGCAGCCTGACATTCAAACAGACAGCACACATGATCCAGTGGCAGACATGAAATGAAGAGGAAGGTTGGTTTTCATCCAAGAAATCAGCTTATGGATTTGGCGACTGGCATAAAGAATCATTTTATGTGCTCATTATTATGAGGCACGTTCCTGCAAGCTCACCTGCGGTACAGTGGATATAGAAATTATTTGGACTCCTTCACTTTCTGCACACTTTAATATTGTGTTGTTGATTTAGCTTTTAATGGATAAATTTGCCATTTCTGCCCATCATTCTACATTCAATAACCCATAATGAGAAAGTGTTTTCCAAAAGGTTTACAAATTTATTGAAAATAAAAAAAGAGAAGTTCCTATTTATGTTAGTATTCAGATCCTTAACTCTGTACTCTGTACTTTGTAGAAGCCTCTTGAAGTTGTCTTGACTCCTTCTCTACAAACCTACCCCCAGCGTATCCATTCTTCTTGGCAGGTCCTGTCAAGTTCTTTTAGAATGAAGGGAAAACATCTGTAAACTCATGTTCAGGTTCCTGCCCTGATGCTCTGTAGGGTTCAAGTCTGAGTTTAATGGGGAACTTAAGGACTGTCAGAGACGTGTCTCAAAGCTACTACAGTATCATCTCGGCTGCCTGCTTTGGGTCACTATTGTGCTGAAAGGTGAACCGTCGTCCCAGTCTGAGGTTCTGTGCACTCTTTTATCAAGGACCTATATGCAGATGGCTGCATTCATCCTTCCCTCATTTCTAAACCATGTCCCTGTTCCTGCACCCCCCATAGCATTATGCTGCCATGCTTCACCATAGGGATGGTATTAGGCCTGGACTTCACCAGTCATCATACTTAAGTGCAAGGGGTTCAACTTTTGTCTCATCAGACCAGATCATCTTTTTCCTTTAATCGATCGTATGCCTTTTCCTCAAGAGTGGCTTCTTTCTAGCCACTCATCATCCATCAGCCACATTTTCTCATCTTGGCAGAGGATTTCTGAAGCTCTGTTAGAGTGAAAATTGGGTTCTTGGTCATCTTCCCTGAACAATCACTACGGGCTATTAGCTATAAATTGATGGGCCTAAATGATAAATATGTCCATTTAAAATGAAATTTATAATACAAAGTGTGAAGAAAGTGAAGGGGTCTTTCTTAACCGAATGTATGCCATCTTTATTTTTATAAATACTGGTAAAGGCTTATGTCTTATTCTCTTAGAAGTAGAATTTAATTAAAAAAAAAAATCAGATCAGGACAGCATTTGTGGTTGAGAAAGCCTTGTGTTGTTTTGAGTTGTTTTATAATGGAAAGATTGTGTTCGCTTCTTTTCACTTGCAGATTAACCTTAACACAATTTAACCAGAGGCACTTTGCGTGTTTATTAATGACAAATCTGCATGCTAGTGGTCAGCGGGACGAAGTATGAGACAATGACCCTGCGCAGATTACACGTTTTAATGAGACAGTCTCTCATTTTCCTTTCCAGATATTGTATTTATAACGGATGCATGGCTCCTTGGAAGCTTTGTGGGAAACACCCTTTGGCTTATTGCAGTGGGCTACTACATCTATATAACTTTTCTTGGATATAGCGGTAAGAATGATACTACTGGGCTTTAAGCTGTATTTAACACAAATGTGAAACAATACACGACAAATGATTAAGAGGGATGGCCTTTGAGCCCCTTGAAGTTTGTCAGCTACTTGGTTTCTTTTGCTACTTTGACAATTGTAGATGGTACATTGGCCTGTAAATTGTGGACTTTGTATACATTTCTGTGTGCTGGGGGGGTTCAATGGTTTTGGCTTGTTTCTTTGAGATAAACATGATGCTAAGGAGGCTGCATACAGTGGGGGAAATAAGAATTTGATACAAAGAAATGAACAGTCTCTAATTGTTATGGTAGTTTCATTTTAATGGAGAGAGACAGAATATAAACCAAAAATCCAGAAAAAACACATTACATAAAAGTTATAAATTGATTTGCATGTCATTAAGTGGAACAAGTGTTTGATCCCCTACAACCCAGCCAGAATTCTGACTCTCACAGATTGGATGTGTGCCCACATGGCACACAGATTGCAATCAATCGATCGATCAATAACAGATACTCCTGAGTTCAACTCGTTACATGTATAAAGCACAAATGTTCACAGAATCAGTTTCTTCCATTCCAACCTCTCCACCAGCATGGGCAACACCAGAGAACTATCAAAGGACATCAGGAACAAGATCGGAGACCTGCACAAGCCTGGAGTGGGCTACAAGACCATCAGCTCATGGGGTGAGGATGATCAGGAGAAAGGTGAGGGATCAGCCCAAACCTACACGAGAGCAGCTTGTTAATGAGCTGAAGGAAGTTGGGACCTCCGTCACCAAGAACACCATTGGTAGCACACTACACCATAACAGATTGACATCTTGCAACACCCACAAGATCCCCCTGCTCAAGTAGGCATAAGTACAGGTCCGTCGAAGTCTGCCAGTGAACTTCCAGGCCTGTAAATGTGCCAGAATTCTGGCTGGGTTTTAGGGGATCAAACACTTGCTTCTCCCACCATATCTTATTAATTGGTGTATCTTACTTGTCACAGTTGCAATAAGCGAGTTCATTTAAAACAGAAGTGCATGAGCGTATTTAAGAACCGCCATAGCTGTTTTCTTAACTGCACATTATGCAAATGTGGTTCATTTATACAGACATAAATCTCTTTGATCACTGAGATTAAGCTGATGGCTGTATTTCTGTTATATTAGCCTCCTTGCATTTGTAATGTCAGCTTTTGGTTGCTGTCTGTGTTTTAGTATCTTTATCTACGGACGTTTCAGTTGGTATTCCCAGATGTTTAAATTTATTGAGAGCCAAAGGCTCGCGAGGACACTAATTTACACTGTAAACTTTTTCGATTACCATTGCATTTGTCTGATATCCTTTTTATTTATTTTTGAAGCATTACCATTCCTGAAGAACACGGTCGTCCTCTTGTACCCCTTTGCCCTGCTGGTTTTGGTGTATTTCATTGCCTTTGGGCTGAGATGGAACTTCACTGCTGCTCTTTGTAACTTCTATCGCATCCGAGTATAGAAGAGTCAAGACGCTGGTCACATTGGTGTTGTCTTTGACTTCACAACTAAGTGCAAGTGCTGCTTTAAGAGATTTTGTAGCAGCAGGGGTCTGCCCTTCCTGTAAATCCTGTAGATATCTCTGTATATTATATACATATTGTATTGTTTTCACTGTAAATGTATTTGGGATACTGGTATGATAAGGACATTTTGTATGGTTTTGAACTTGAGTGCCTCAGATTAATATATTATCCCATGTAATTAGTGTACTATAAGAAATGACCTTCCAGGACACTGTACATTCCTGTCAGTCACATTTTTAATTTGAATAAAAATACACGTGACTGGTATGTGGCATACTGTGATTGTGTTACATGCGCTCCATGGGAGTTTGGTGAGTGGGGTTACACAGCAGCATTTTCAAGAGCATTAGCATTATCAGTGCTGTGTAAACACACATTTAACAATAAAACGCAGAGCACATAAAAGGAACTGCTGATTGTGCCACCTTGAATTTGTATTTCAGGTTCTGCTAGATAAGCCAGAACTCTTCATCTGCCCATCTTCTTCCTCAGTTCAGGCTGCTGTGCCGGAGCCTGGCGTGTCCGTGGCATGGGCACACCTTACAGTCAGACTGCTAAATGAGCGTCTTCTATGCGACTCGACTGTTAAAGTTTGCATTGGGATACTTTTCTAAATAAAGCTAAAAAAAATCTTGTTAAAAGGTGACTTAAAAAGACTGCAGTTATTTGAAAATCAGTTGTGTTGAAAATAAAATCAGATCACTGAAAATCACTTTGTTTTTTTATTTTTTACTGTATGATGAACAAGTAACTGATGATCTAATTTAAATTCATCATAAACTGTGCTAGAAAAGCCGCTGAGCGAGTTCATAGTGTGCTGGTAAACCTCTTGCATGTCAGAGACAGAACGACCCCCAAAGCAGTCGTCGTCCTCCTCCTCCTCCTCCTCCTCACTACAGATGCGGCCGTGTCTGTCATTGCGCTGAATTGGCTTGTGTGTTAACTTGAAAAGAAAGAAATGAGATGAATTCATAATACACACTTGTATGTGTTCTGTACATTTCTAATGTGTTTAGAACATTCAGAGTTAAAATACAAGGGCATCAGGCAGTTAGTTGTCTGAAATGTGGCGAGAATGACGCATATGGCAGCCCCTCTTGTGTGGTGGGGAGTTAATGACACGGCTGCCATCACGTATACTAATAGGCTGCCTTGGCCAGGTGAACACACGACTGTGAACTGGCTCAGGGGACAAGTCACTTCAGTCACACCCACCACACTGATTGATAAAATCTCTTAATAATCAACAATAAGAAGAGTAAAAGTAAACACTCCCATTTCCCATCACATTATTAGGCAATGATTCAAAAATATCATGCACGGACAACAGTGGAGCACTCGGGACAAAGTAGCTGACCCCATGAAAAAATATCGTCTACAGCCCAAATTGCTACATTTGAGTGATGCAGCAGTTATCTCCACAGCTCTTGGGGGGGACAAGTCCTATAGAAATACGCAGAATTAGCATCTGTAGAGGGGGTGAGAAGACGCCATTCAGCCCCAACCACCTCATCCGTCCACTTCAGTTGGATTGTCACGCAGCACTGTGTGTGAAGAAAGCCTTTCTGACATTCGTGTGAACTGTACCCCCAATCCCTACCCCTCATGTATGATTAGTAGTGCCTGGTACAAGGGCACCAAATGGGCTCCATCTCTGTTCTCACTTACCTGGGGGAGTCAATTCAACCCGTTCATGAGAAGAACTGCCAATAAATACCATGAAAAAAATAAAGACTTGTTACAAGCCACTCAGCACGTGTGTAAATACAGGAGGGTGACTGTGCGTGGAGTCCACCTTCCTAACGCGAACACACAACTGCAATGACAAGAGTTTTATATGAAATACTAACTGGTTATAAATACTACAGTTGACATCAGTTCATTTTGCTAGTATTGTCTTTACTGTAAATAATATATTTAAGCCAGTCCATTTCATACGTAAGGGAAAATATGGGATAAAGTCCAGCGTCTGGCCTGTGCGTCATGGAGAGGCTGCCGCGGTGGTAGTGCTGCTGCCTGACATTAAGGAGACCTGCATGTTCTTCCCGTGTCTGTGTGGATTTCCTCCATCTGTTATGGTAAATTGGCCCGTGTGTGTGTGTGTGTGTGTGTGAGGCGCCCTGTCCAGGGTTTGTTCCTGCCGTCTGCTGGCTCCAGCACCAACCCCCCAAAAATGACCCTGGACAAAGCAGGTTAGAAAATGACATGATAAATCTTAAGAGTATTACCATTTATGTTATAAGTAGTTTTAATGATATATTTTAGACCTTTTTCTTGGAGTAAACTTAATATATAAAACAAAAAAAAAAACAAAAAAATTAAAATGAGCAATCAGAGGAACAAAATAAGCAAGCATTCACCAGCAAGACAGTTAAGGTCACCTTATATTTTAATAAAGTACAAGTTAACTTATGGCACCTTGACAACACAAGTTGATGAAAGGCACATGACCCATATATTATGATATTATAGCAGCAATTTTTCCAATAATATTTACAAATTTACCAAAAAAAAAAAACCACTTTGTACAAAGGAGTTCAGGCAGTATGAAGAAACTGTGAAAAAATAAGAAGCAGACATTTATTAATTCTGTTCTAGAGCAGGCTGCCAGCCATCCAAACCAATGAAATCAACTTACCCAAGATGCAAAGGGTTTCTATCATTTTTTTTTCCCTGCCCAATCCAAAAATCAGGAAACAAAGGGTTAAAATGATCCTTGTTTTACTGAATAAAACAGAAATTGAAAAGCTTATCGTTTGCCTAGTATGTGGTAGAAAAGTCCACCTTGTGGCGAGCGTATGTACAGACTGTAAACGCAGCGGGGCCTTCAGTACAAACCGACTGAGACGGCGATGCACCAAGAATGGCAGTCGGCTCCACCAAAATGTACAAAGGTGTGTTAGAAATATCAAAACTGCTTATCATAAATACCGTGAGGACATATCAAGCAGGTTTTTTGTTTTCTTCAAATAAAATCTGCAACTAACCGCCAAGTGCTGTATAATCCATTATTATATTTAAATCAGATGCACGTTACATTACGGGCTCAAGACCACCAGACTCAGACTGCACACCGCCATGGCGCGTTAGCCAGACAGTTAAGGCACGTGTTTTCAAATATGCCTTCAAAACTGTGTAGCAGAGGGGCACCAAGCTTCAGTTTGGTGAAACATTTTAAAGTTACTGTATATATTCATTCATTCATTCATGTATATAAAATAAATCTTATCTGTTAAAATTACAGAAAATGAGGAATCATTGGTTCTATATTTTAAATAAATTAAGTCATCTGTATCATTTGTATTGTACACTTAAGGTTATTTACAGTATAGACGAAAAGTAAATAGAGACATTTTACTATAGCTGCAACTGGAAACCAGTGGTGGCCAAAGCTCTGCCAGTAAGCCAAGCCCTTGGCCCAGTCACTGCCATTGTACCCATTGTGCTTACCAAACCGTGCAGAGGAAGCGGATTGGAGGCCAGGGCCGAGTCTCGTCACAGAAGGCCCAGCAGCCGTGACTGGAGAGGGTCCGCTGGCAGCCATGTTTGAAGTAACACACAGAGGCCCGAGTTTGGAATGATAAGCAAATCCACATTTTGTTTCAGAAATACACCTGAGCTCAAGTTCATTTTCATCGGCCCTCACGATAACCACGTCAAGGCCTTGGATGGTCTGCTCCACAGTGTCAATCCAGCACTGAAAGCAAACATTTCAGACAGAAGGTCTATCTTTCTTCTTTACAATAAAACTTTTTATAAAATCTTCCATGTGAAATGTAATACCAAAGGGACAGGGTTTACGTGATTCAGTTCACCAACCAATTACGCCAATCTTTGTAATTGGTTAGGACAGGCATCTGCCTGGCATAACAAACACATCAAGTTTAGGTTTTCTATTCGAAAAAAAAACCTTGGAAGGAGAGACGAGACGCGACTTTCCCAGAGAGACACTTTTACATCCCGCGAGACGAGACTTTGTGCCACGCCCGGGGCCAGAAATAAAAGACAAAGAGTAGATGACAAAGTAGAGTGTCATAAAGAATTCAAAAACGTTGGTGCGATACACATGCAGAGCAGGTTAGAGATAATTTAAGTACGAAAATTCGAAAGTCTCAAAAAAATGATAGTAAAGATCGCATTAGCGCAAACAAACAGAAATTATTACTTGGTGAAATAACAGAACAGCAAAAAACGATCGAATATATTGTTTGGATTTAAACTTTAAGTCAGAGACTTGTAGATCGGTTAATTTGTGTTGCCACCAGGGACAAGTTGTGTGTCTTCCCAATGAAGAGGCTTATCTGCGAAAATTAAAAGATTTGTTGTTTGGTGAAAGTGAAATCCACATATGCTAGCCTCAGAGACGTGAAGTGGCGCATGCATAGCACGGGGGTATTGGGTGTTGGCAAGCTAGCCCCCTAGTTTTTAAAAAAGTAAAAATTTTAAGGTCACAAACAGAAAATTGTTTATAATGTGCACAGTTTAAGGTGTTAGCGTAGAGCAGACGTCAAACTACGCGACTTCTAGTCAGAAGGGACGTCAAACTTGGCAACTGCGCTCAGTGATCTTGTTGTCTCATATCACACAATTAGAAATCGCAGAGGAGGTCAAATGAGACGGCTGCATGACAACGCCACACTTCCAAAGCGTCACAAGCGACCGCCTTTATCTGACGTGCTGGTGCAAAGGCTTCATGGGTCACAGCAAGTTTGGCCACAATCTCGGCCTCATCCCGTTTTCCATTCCGTCATGGTGCGTACAACATGAGACATCAGCTGGGTGAGCCTTTCTTCTTCGGGTTGTGAGGTTCACTGCACCCAAATTCCTTATTCCCCAAACTACAGTTTGTAATTCAGACATTGAAATTTCAGTTGTCGGTATTCATCCACGTCATTTTCTCAGGGAGACACATCACATCATCCTTATTAATGATAATATTCCTCCCTCTGCAAATGACGACTCACTCTGACCCTACAGTGATAATATATGGTGACTTTAACCAGGTGACAAATTGTGATTTGTTCTACTTGAGGAAATAACAAGCTAGACCTGCTGTATTCAGATGTTAAAGATACCTTTAAGTGTATTCTACTGGTTCACTTACACAAATCTGACCTCAACCTGATCTTATTCCCAACTACACGCCTGTCATTAGACGACAACCTGCTACCATCAGAATAGTGAGGAATTGAAGCCTGGAGGCTGCAATGGCTTTGAATGAATGCTTGCAAATGACAGACTGGGAAATGATATGCAAGTCACATGGGAACGATACTGAGGGACTCTATCACTGCATCACAGACTATATAAACTTCTGTGTTGACATTGTGGTACCCATAAAGACAGTGTATTGCTGTCCAAACAACACACCCTGGGTTACTAAGGAGCTAAAAGGTCTCCTGAATGAGAAGAAAAAGTGCAGCTGAAGATCACCAGAAAACATGTGGAGAGTGTCACAGCCTTAACAGTCATGAAGAACGTGTGAAAAAAGAAAATTCTGTTCAAGCCTGGACTGTGCAACGCATCACTTGAGCAACAACAACAGGACTGCCAATCGTCACGCTAATCCATGTACCTCCTACTTTAAGAACTGCGCGAGTGTATGTTGGCCGTCAGATTTCATTCCCGTGTTGGATTCTGTTCCCCAGTATGCAGTGCCCTTACTGTTTCTTATGTGGCTAGTTTTGGCGGCCTTAACCTTTTATAAAAAGCAGTACATATTATATATATTTATATGCAAGGTGAGCCTTGGATCAGCAAAAGTTCTGGAAAAGAATTCACAAAGGTGATCAACACTTTCCAAATTGGCCCACCAGATCTCTCAGATTATTCTTCAGATATGCCATCAAAAGGTCAAACACACAGTACATCGTTTTGTCCCCTCTATTAAAAATGTGCATCCTGCCCCCCAGCTCAGGTCAAGCGACTGGTCTGGCACATATACTCTGGTCAGCCTCCATATTGGTAAAGGGGTCCTGTGCACCCTGACGGATTGGGACGCCTCCTGCCTTTCACTCAAGGTTGCCATAATACTGTTGTGCTCCCTACAGCCCTGCATTAGAATAAGCGGGCACAGAAAATGAACAAGTAAGAGAGCAAAGGCTAAAAAAAAAAATGTGCGTGTTCATTTTCATGCCCCTGAGAGCTGGAGACCCAGGCTACGGAGGGCACTGCTTGACTTGCGAGTGTGACATTTTAGGGGCAATCTAGATTTACACCATAGTCCAAAAAGCCACGTTTGATTGTCGCAGGATGCTCTGTTACCAAGGAAATGCGTAAATTAACTGGATTGTTAGGCACTTGCCTTGATTTTTCATAAATCCACAATCCGCACAAAACAGTAACTGAGTTGTCAATTTCAATTTTTTTTTGTTGTCCGGTTTTGTTAATTATTGCTGCGAATGGAGCTGTTTCAGCTTAATTACAGCCGAGGATGGCCATTTGCTTCTTCTATTTCTTAACCAACGGACAATTAAGAATGAGATATAAACAACAAGATGAGCAACAGATACCCGTATCCTCCAAAGACCTTTGTCAGTACAAAAAAACGGAAATAAAGGGAAAAGGAGGACTTAAACGTACAGATCTGCTCCTCAAAACATTTTGAGAACGTTCGCGGAAAAGGAGCCTCTGTAAGGGTAAAGCAAAAAGTAAAGGCAATTTCCAAATTATATGGCAACCACCTTGGATAGAAGATGACACAGTGCCACACGTTTGCAATGGCTTATGGGTAGTTTGAACATACACAGTGCAGCGCTCTCCTGTTAGTCAAGTGGAAACCAAGGTCAAATGAACACGGACACCCCACTGCGGGATTGCACCATTGCTGAAGTGAGAATCTTGAGCAGAGGGGTTGAAACCTGCTGCAGTTCACCAAAGGATGTTGGCCTTTGCTGATCAGTAAGCTGTTTCGGTACCCATCATGCACAAACCTTACAGTACCCCCAAGTCACCATGCACTGTGTCATGTGCAGATCCATAGCTGATATCCAAATGTGCAACAACAGTGGACAAACTGATGGAGGCCTTCTCCATGTCAATGTGGGCTTGTGTGCACAATGCTGATGGCGACCATATCGAGCTTGGTCGGTTCCAATTGTTCTTGCCAACTTGAATCTTTTTACCCATTCATAAGCTTTTCGCTGAGTCCTTTGTTCATTTCCGTACTGAACCAACATCCTTTGGTGAAATTTCAGCAGGTTTCACTCCTTCTGCCCAAAAAATCTCAAAAGTAATCAACACAGCTTCACCTGGTCGGCCATCAGCATCACACACTGCGAATGCCTTCATTAGAGAAGACCGACAGATTACGTTGTCCACAACTGCTGCAAATTTAGGGATCTGCATGATGCTTTGGGTACCGTAAAGTCTGTAAGAGAGGAGTACCCAAACAGCTTATTAATCTGCACAAGTCAACATCCTCCGATAAATTTCAACAGGTATCACTCCCTAGCCTGCACCACATTGTTCAATAATGGTGCGATCCTGCAGTTGATCATCCACGTTCATGTGATCTTGGCTTCCACTAAACTAGACTAACGGCAGAATGCTGTGCTGTACGTGCTCAAACTACCCATAAGCCTTTGCAAATGTGTTTGTATTGTGTTGGCTTTCAACCGCTGCAACTAACGCGTAATTTTACTTTTTGATCTATACTTGTTATAAATTTAGAATTTGCTAGAATCAGTCTAAATAAAATATCCATCCATCATCCAACCCGCTATATCCTAACTACAGGGTCGTGGGGGTCTGCTGGAGCCAATCCCAGCCAACACAGGGCACAAGGCAGAAAAAAAAACCCTGGGCAGGGTGCCAGCCCACCGCAGGCGCGCACACACACTAGGGACAATTTAGGATCGCCACTGCACCTAACCTGCATGTCTCTGGACTGTGGGAGGAAACCCACCCAGACACGGGGAGAACATGCAAACTCCACGCAGGGAGGACCTGTTCCTGCCCCTAAATAACATAGGAAATTCAATAAAAAGTAAAGACAACTAACTCCAATTTAAGAATCTGGCCGAAACAACAATCTGCAAGAAATGAATCTGATATCTTTGCTGTAGTTAACGTTGTGTGCATTTATGCTAAAAAGGTTTAGGATCAATGAGCCCAATGGTCACGGAACAGAAGTGAGTAGGAAATTAATCAAAATGGCTACCACAGCACATGACCTATAAGGTTCTCCTTCACTTCTCATCTGTTAGTACAAGAGGTTTATTACGACTCGAGTATACTTTAATATTAGCCACATAATGATGTGACCTATCACAATGAAGTCATGGGTGTGTACAATCAGGCCAAAGTTTGTGACATTCTTTCAGTAAACCCCCGAAGATAGAAAAAATACTCGTCCAGCATCTGAGATGAGCGGCCACCTAAACTTTACTCGACAGTTAAAACTGGTTCTTTTATATTGCCAACAATATAATTTTGTGTAGGGCAGTAAACTAAGGGGGTCTGCAATGGGAAAAAAAATACTGCAGAGTTTATTGTTTTCATATAATTCCCAGAATTCTTCTTCCTACTTCACTGGAGTAGAATGATGACCATTGATACAGTAGTTGCACGAGGTAGAGTCAAGAGAACACAACACTACAAGCCAGCATGTCAGCCTTGTTCTTTTGTAGGTGGTCTCTCTGTGTTCGGCAGGATCTGGAGGCATAACACTTACCACTAAAGCAAATTAGCCTGCAGCTTTTTTAATGTGAATCTGTAAAGAGAGAGCAGATGTACAGATTAGTGAGAACGGCCCAGTGAAGTTTTATCAACAAGCGTCATATTAAACATGCTCTCTGTGATTCTAGTCTGATGGCCCGCCCCCCTTCGGTGCCTACATAGCAAGTGTGAGACATTTTAATTCTAAGAACACCACTTACAATAATTTTCAGTACACATTCTTTCAAAATGTTCATATTTTGGCCCAGCATCCTATAACCAAGGCACATCAAATCAGATTTGGATTTCCAGTATCTGTGGATTGTAACACAAAACCTCCAAGCAAACAAATCCTCAAAAAAAAAAAAAACTAAAATGATTAAATCTTAAAAAGAGAAAAGTAGGTTTATGGTGAAACAGCAGTGCGTGACAGCACAAGGTTAAATGTTGCGGAGTTGGGCGGCCACGGAGTACACATCAGCACTCGACAGCTTGCAGGTAAAGCGAATGCTCCACCAATGGAGGTATAAGGGGTGAGCCTGAGTAGAGGAGAACAAAAGAAAAGAAAAGAGAAAGAAAAGAACAAAGGTTAAGAGGAAGAAGAGGTGTCAGGATTGACAGAGCGTGTGCAAAAGCATGGCGGCAAGAGGCCCTAAAAGGAGTGAGTAGCTGGCGCTTGAAGGGAAGTGAGCAGGAGTGACCAACCGCTCCAAGTGGGCTCCCACCTGAAGGCCGTGCAGTGCCGGCGGACAGGAGACGGAACTGGGCTCATGGGCCCCTGCAGATGCTGAGGGAAGATGGCAATGGACACAAGTCCAGCTTGGGGCACCTCAGTGGAGACCGACGGAGATGACTGGGGTGAGAGCCATTAGAAGGTTGACTGCACTTACCGGTGAAGGTCTCTGCTGTCTGAGAAGATCCAAAAGGGGTGAACAGCAGGGACTTGGTTTTAGACTGATGCAACAAGGCTCAGAAACGATTTAAAAAAAAAAGTCTGGACGGTGTTTCTATATGGATATATTTATTTATTTCTCTGACGTTTTATCCTTCACAAAAGACAATGTTTTATGGAGAATATGCATTTATTTATAATGGATGGAGTACCTACACCGTTTGCTCCCTCTCTGAATTTGAACATAAAAACACCAAACTCTTTGCACCTACCTTTTGCCTGTTTGTGACGGTTCAGATTGGCTGAAGGTGCCTTAGCTATCCTTAAACCTGGAAGCGTCAATTACATGACCGGCATGAGCCGAGCTAATGAGGACACAAAGTTGGATAGGTACGCATGCCCTTATTAATTAATCCTTCTCTCTTTTTTGAACCAAACGCCCACAGAAGGTCAATGAGGCCCACAGCCTATCACTGGATTTGGCACCTGCCTCTCACTGGGCACTCTCATTCATGCCAAAGCAACACTGAGTACTTAGTTAACCTAAAAGCAGGGCTTACTGATCGCTAGTCTTGTTGCGGACTGTGGAAGGGTCTTGACATCAGGGCCTATCGACCTGTGCTGGTGGGCCTGGAGATCAATGGCCATTCTACGTCACAGGTACCGGTACGTTAAATAATGCTGCCGGAATCAAGTTACATTGTTGTGCCCCCCCGCCTACAGTATATGTTTACTAGGCATGAGTCGATGCACTTCGTCCACATACAATATGTGTAGTGTAATAGAAGGTTCACAATAAAATACTCCGACTTATCTGTTACAAGTTCTGTTAGGGAGACTTGATACGCATTACCAATTTTATATGTACTGAATTGGCACAGACTGATCTAAACAGAATTCATGTTCACTTCACACCAGGTCACCAGGTTTACGTTTCATTTCAGAATTTAAGGACAATGTATTTTTCTCATTCCTCTCTGTTTTGTATAATATGTTAATACAGTTGAAACAAATCAAATTTAGCCTGAACATTCTGAAAAGGTTAGTGTAGACTGGTTGCCTTCACCAGATGCAGTGGATTGTTTTCCTATTAAAGTGTAGGCAGGCCTACTGTATGTACACCAGTGTCAAGAGCAATGAAAATGATCTGCTGATAAAAATAACTGACAAGTGACTCATTCCTCCAACATTGTAATGATAACTGCAAGATGCAAATCAATCAGATGTGTAAAACAAGCTCACAACAACACCCAGTGATGTGTCACAATGGTATGAATGCTTCAAAGTGGGGACAAAGCGCTTCGCAGTTGAGTTGCTGCCAAACAGACAAACAATCCACGAGACCCCAGAGCAGCAGGTTTTACAGGTTATTATTACGTTGTACAAATTAGAACCTAACCGACAAAGATCTTGCTGTCACCAAGTGCTAAAATGAAATACATTTGTTCTGAAGCAGGTAACATGTTTTACTTTGATATTTTTATATTCCATCATTTTAGGAGGGGCAGCACAGTGGCACAGTGGTTAGGGCTGATGCCTAAAATGCACGTTACTGCATGAACTGGTGCTTCCATGATGGCCTCGTATCATTAAGGGTGTGGGGGTGTTTGCGAGTTGGTGTGTAACTCCTGTGATGGACCGATGCCCTGTACACAGTGTTTCCCTGCATGGTGCCCTTTGCTGCAGGGATAGCAAGGCAGCACACATGGCTCCTGAGCTCAGTTTCAACTTGAAGGCACATCAGCCTCTCAAGCAGGCCACAGAAGAGAGTTCTAGAGATGGAGGTAATGTCAGCCTAATCAGGCACTCCTAGGTCTGTCTCAGAACGCTTACACGTGTTGCCCAAAACTCAAGGTTGGCTTCCTTACATTTTATTTTTAAATGAACCTGCCACACACTGTAGATTTCTTCACTTGAAACAGGCAGCCACTTTTCACCTTTAATGAAACTTCTTGGATTCTTAGAATCCTTCTGCTCCAAAAATGGGTTCTTTGTCTAAAGACTGAATGCAGCTAAAGGAAGGAGCATAAAAAAAGTTTGCCAGTCACTCAAGGACTGACTGGCATGCAAGTAGCAGTCCATCGTTCTCCCTTTTGTTAGATTTGTCAAATCCTGCAAGATCTATAAACTCCTCTTTGTGAAGGTATTCTTCATCCTGGACTCTAATTGTTATTATTTGCTTGGTTACGGCTCTTGTCATGGGTGTTTTGCTTTAAAAGCTAACCGATAAATGAAAACTCTGACATCTGTTCAAGTATTTACTTTTGTAATTTGTTTTGTTAATGCAGATAATAATTTGAGCAGAATGTCCCTTTTGCTCACCTCACTGAGAATCACCCAAACAGACGAGTTTTGCAGGAAAGAAAGTCGGAGCCCTGAAACTGGATTGAACTTGGGGTCGACAGTAGACTCTGCCACACCATTTTTAAATTTTCCTGCAGGGAAACAAACAAAAGAAAAAACATTCAGAAAATGTATTCCATAATGAATTCTTTACATAAACCCAAAGGACCTAAAAAAACAGCACACTCTTAAAATGAATGATCAAAACAAAAAAAAATAAAAAAATATATAAAGTGTGTACTGAAAGATGTCTCTCGATATTATGGAATCCCATTATTGGGTAGCATCAAGTATGAAAGGTCACACATGTGCACAGCCTCACTCACACATCCCAGGCCAGGCTAGAGACGTCAGTTGACCAGACCGACGTATCCTTGAGATGTCTGAAGAAACTGGAGACAAATCAAATGTACAGTATATGAGGAAATCGGGCAGAGTCCATAAAGAGCGAGCAGGCTCTGAACTGACCCCACATTCTCAGAGTGTTTGCATATGCTCTGCTGTATCCTGAAATGTAACGTTTAAGTGTGTTAGTTAAGGATAAAAACTGTATTTAATTGTAGGACGATCAGCAGTAGTACACAGTCACTGTCCCGCAGTCAACAGATTCTTCTGAGCCACATGGAAATCATCTTCTGTACTGTCAGGCACATTTGAGATGAAGGCTTTAATGTACTTAGAATTTTTCAAATCAATCTACTAAGCAATGACACGCTTTTTGAAGTAAGTACCACCTTAATTTTACTGTAACTTGTCAGTGGAAGGTTTTCTAGCCTCATATGCCTTTGCAAAGATCCACGTCTGTTTCATTTGCTGCTTATCTCCGATACTGCACACTAAAAGGAATTTCAGCATAAGGCACATGGACAGCACAATGCTGCACACATCATAGTGTCCATTTTTTCTCCTTTAGTAAGTAATGATCTCACTTCTACGCCTTTTCTTAATATTGTTCAGATCATTGAAGGCATGAGCTACACAAATGGAATACTTAAAAACAAGACTTTAAAAAGGGAGGCCTTAACTTGAAATTAGGGCAACATAAATAAAAACAAATTTCAAAATAGCCACAGTGGCAGTACTGTAGATGCAGCATTTTATATTTTAATATGGTTCAGTCTTGAAAAATAAAAATACAAACTATTCCTGATGTTGCTTTATATAGTAATTCAAAATGGGGGATGTTGAAGCAATACTTTTGGTACCAGTGGATACTAATGTTTCAAAAGCTTTTTTTAGTATATGTATTATCAAATGACAGTCTTTACTGGACTCATGCGTGACTGCACACAGATACGTGAGAAAATGAGACTAAGAATTGCATATAAAAATGGCTGATGGTGATGACGATACAGCACCACATTACCAGATGCTGAAAAGAAAAACTGAAGCTTGGAAATATTTTGTCTGCAAGAGAACTCCAAGAATCGTGTTTATTATTATTATTATTACTATCAAAATAAAAAAAAAGCCAAAACACAAACAGTGCGGACAGCTGTAGGAACTAAGAGTTGAGGCGCGTCTCTAAATGAAGGGCTTTAGGCTTGCCTACACCGAGCTGGTCCAATTGTTAATACTGTAATAAACATGTATTAAGTGCTGCAAAGCACTGACAAAGCACTTTGCTAGTAAGCAAAATGGTACAAATGAACTACTTCAATGATAAATATGCATATGTAAACACTAAATTTGTGACAACCGCTTGATTTTTGTAGGCAAACTAATGCCCTTTTGTATAATCTCCAAAATGTGACAAACGCAGTGAAAGTGTACACGCCACGTATTTGATAGGCACGCTGGTGAGTGTAATGCAGTCTACCAATTAAACTGCAGGTCCAGTTAACATTTTACTTCTGAACCAGAACACAAGGTAAGCAATTACAAAGTCCGATCAGTCATTTAAGATGCCTTTAAAACTGTACAACAAAGGGCACTGTAAAGTCCCCGGTTCGATCCCGACTGCATCCTATATTTGCCGTTTTCAGTAGCGAGCTGCTCTTGTTGTTAATATTATACACTACACACATAAGTTTGGCTTGCGTCTGTAACAGACGGTGTACATTTATAGAACTTGTAAAAGTTAACTTTTTTTTTTCACTTTTATTCTCTCACTCACTATCACGATACATACTACCGCCCTAGGGATCTGACGCTGTTCATTTTTATTTGAAACTGGGAGTAACTGTAGATGTGAGTGGTGTTTGAGGCAATGGAACTGGACATTCTGTGATCTGGAGGGATAAAAGCTGACACACAAACGCTGGTGAATCTGCCTTCTTCGTATCTCACCGTCACTTGATTTTTTTTTTATTCAGTTTTATTGAAGTGTTCCTACTCACGCAGAATTAGTATGCACCTTATGGTCCATGATGTCAAAAAAACAAAAAAACAGAGACATGGGTATATATGATATTTGGAATTATTCATTTTATGACCTGTATAGTACATTTCGGAAAACACTGTGGGACAGATGCAACATTATTCATATTATTCATATTGTGGGATATGGCTGGCCGTTCATCCCAGCCAATACCCCCAAGCCACCAGGTGGAGCCCTTCTTGCTACACAGAGATGCCCCGAGTTCCAGCAGGGCATCATGGACAGTGGAGTTTTTCATCTCAGCCCTGCTGGATACCATGGGGACCTCCAGAGGACGCTGCAGGGAGGAGCAGGGAGTGCTATTTTCCCTATAACCCGGAAGTACGTCTTAGGTACAGTGACAGAGGAAACAACGTACTTCCAGGATGAGTTTTCACCCGATCCGGAAGTGCTGGATAATCATGGACTGAGGGATCAGAAGCACTTCCGGGTTGTGGACTATAAAGGACTGTGGGAAATCCCAGACGGACGAGCTGAGTCAGGTCGCAGTGTGAAAACGTGTCTGGGAGAGTGGAGGATTTATTGTGTATTTGATTATAATTGTGTTTATGAGTATAGTGGAGTGGAGGGTGGTTTGTGCACATTATTACTGTAATAAAAATAATAATTGGACTTTTATCTGGTGTTTGGTGTCTGGTTCAAGGGGACGACAGCACCCCCGTCACAATATTCATTCACATAACATCTTGCGGTTGTAATCAGTGACCGCATGTTTTTCTTTTTCCCCGATCTTGCCAGTCCCCACATGTTGCTGTATGGTGCTGTTTCTTTTGTGCTTCAGGACATACAGAGGAAAGAATAGTACAGAGAGGTCAGTTCAGCGCTATATACAATCATCAGATTCAAATGTTAACAGTTCACACACATGCAAGGACCGTCCTTCCTACATTTACGACATGTGTACCTGTTGCAATGCGCAAACTTCTCTCTGTGCTTTGGTTCCTATTACTTTGAAAGGGCAACTAACACTAACTCAGTTTACTTTCCTGGGGAAAGCGGCTGTCTTGAAACAGAAGCTTATCGATGTTGCATCCACCTTTTCTTTTTCCATCACCTTTTCTAGTAAGATGCAACGACGAAGTTCTTCTGCAAGGTGAGCCATGAACACACTTCTTTTCTCAGTGGACCCCATACATGCCTTGCACAGAACATGTGTGTTGATCGCTACCAGGTCAAGCTTGTTATAGCACACAGCAACTGGCCACCTGCGTGTTCCTGCCGCACTGAATAAGCTCACGCCTTCTGGTGCACGATGTCAATGCAGCACAGAGAAAAAAAGAAAGAGACAAATATATGGGACATTGGGTATAAATTTATAGTACTTGTAAAAGTTAGCTTTTTTCAGTTTTATTCTCTCAATCACGATTACGCTGTACCCCCCCTGATCTGACTGTAACTAACAGTGCCAGCAGAAATTCACACCCAATCTGACGCTGTTCATTTTCAAATAATATTGCATTAGTGCGATGATGTTTTCTTATTGGTACTATTCAGGTCATAAAATGATTTCTTCAAAATTTCACATATATTGTCTCTTTCTTTCAGGTGTGTAATAGGAACCACAGCATAGAGAGAATTGTGCGCAATGCAACAGGTACACATGTCATAAACGTAGGAAGGACGGTCCTTGCATGTGTATGAACTGTTAACAAAAATTGAATTTGATGATTGCATATAGCGCTGAACTGACCTCTCTGTACTATTCTTTCCTCTGCATGTCCTGGATTACAAAAGAAACAGTACTGTGCACCCAAAAGTGGACAATGGCAAGATCAGGAAAAACAAAACAAAAACACGTGGTCACCGATTACAAGTGCAAAATGTTATGTGAATGAATATGAATAATATGAATAATGTTGCATCTGTGCCACAATGTTTTCCGAAATGTACTATACAGGTCATAAAATGAATAATTCCAAATATCATATATACCTACGTCTGTGTTTTTTTTTCTTTGGCATCAAACACCTTAAGGTGCATACTAATTCAGCGTGAGCAGGAACATTCAATAAAACTGAATAAAAAAGATCAAGTGACGGTGAGATACGAAGACGGCAGATTCATCAGCGTTTGTGTGTCAGCTTTTATCCCTCCAGATCAGAGAATGTCCAGTTCCATTGCCTCAAAACACCATTCACATCTACAGTTACTCCCAGTTTCAAATAAAAACTAACAGCGTCAGATCCCTAGGGCGGTAGTATGTATCATGATCGTGACTGAGAGAATAAAAGTGAAAAAAAAACCTGCAACTTTTATAAGACGCAAACCAAATTTATGTGTGTACTGTATAATATTAACAATAAGAGCAGCTCACTATTGAAAACGGCAAATATAGGAGGCAGTTGGGATCGAACCGGGGACTCTTGATTACAAGTCAGCAAATCTTACCCCTACGCCACGGAAGCTGTTGTATTGTCCTTGAACCTTTTGTGAAAGTGTTTATTTGATCTTTGGACTTCAGGCTTCACACATTATATACTTTATGTAAACATTTTGTCATTAATAACTAAAGTATTAAAAATGTTTCTGTTTTAACAATGTGTTTACACAGATTATTGTAGAAACGGAACACACATGAAATGCATGTGTTCCAAATAACGGTCTATTATTTCCACTCTGAAACTTCAGCACTTCACTCCCAGATAATCAATCAAGGCATGAGCTGGGACAACTTTGTGCACGTTCTGCGGCAGTGGGGGGATGGGATACTAGGCTGCTTGCCTTTATCGGCACAGCTACAGGACAAAAGACGCTGATGGAGAGGTGCGAACGGATTTAAGGTGGGCTGGATCTACGAGTTTTTTTTATATTAAAATATTCTGAATTATCACAGAATTCACTGATTTATCAGTACAGATAAAATAATGTTTAAATTTATCTGTTTAGTATGGGGTAATTTCCTGTTACTGAAAAGAATATTTCAGAGAATAAATTTGAAATATGCATGATAAATTAGGTTGTCCATATTGATATAAAAATACTCATCAGTGCCTCTTTTTGTGTTTTAAATACCTAGAATAACTATCAGGTGAATACAGTTAAAGTCAGAAATTCACATACATTTACGGTGAATTCTTTAAAACTCACTTTATAACCCCTACACAGACTTTAGAACATTAGAACACTCTGGACGAGAACAGGTCACTCAGCCCAACAAAGCTCGCCAGTCCTATCCACTTATTTCTTCCAAAAATAAATTAAGTCAAGTTTTGAAAGTCCATAAACTCTTACTGTTACCCTTAACAAGTTTCCAACTGTGTCCCCGTGTTTTTGATGAACTCATTTTGAAATAACAGTCTCGATCCACTGGACTAATTCCCTTCATAATTTTAAACACTTCGGTCATGTCACCTCTTAATCTTCTTTTGCTTAAACTGTAAAGGCTCAGCTCTTTTAATCTTTCCTCATAATTCAACCCCTGTAGACCTGGAATCAGCCTAGTCGCTCTTCTCTGGACCTTTTCTAGTGCTGCTATGTCCTTTTTGCAGCCTGGAGACCAAATCTGAACACAGTACTCAAGATGAGGCCTCACCAGTGCATTATAAATGTTAAGCATAACCTCCTTGGACTTGTACTCCACACATCGTGCTATATAACCTAATATTCTTTATATAACTAACTATACATTTAGCATATCATTTTGGAACATCTACTTATGCATGGCAAAAGTAATTTTTTTCGACAATTTTCACAGACAGATTATTTCACTTTATATTGACTATATCACAATTCCAGTGGATCACAACTTTACATACACTTTGTTAATATTTGGTAGAATTCTCCAGAAGTGTATATAAACTTCTGACATCAACCGCATGTAAAACACAATAAAAAGTAGTTCAGAGTCCATGCGTTATCATAAATTGTTGTGTGAATCTGGGCATCTGTGCATAAAATTCCGAGTACCAGGAAAAAGGGAACAGAATATAAATTTAAAGTGATTTAAAAGTGCCAATCAATGTAAAATATTTTCTCAGAATCGAGGAAATACCCTCTGATTTTTACCATCTGTAATAAACTTGAGCATAACACAGTTGCAACCTAAACATGCTCCTGCAATGTATGCCTGATGATTTCAGTCCCAAGCACTTTTCCTTTATTTTGCATCCTTCAGCCTCACCTCCTCAACCTCATTATAAAGAGTGACTGCATCAACAAACAGATCCACTTTACCTATTGTATAAAATCCATCCTTCTTGTGTTTCAGTTTCTCTTTGGTTTTCAGTCCAGATCTCTGTATTAAAAAAAAAAAAGATTACCAATAATAAAAGACTGAATGTTTAGCTTGCCAAAATGCAATGTTGATCAAAATAATTAAATACGTGCAATTAATTACAAAATTGATGGTTAATGTTTCTGGAGGAACAGGCCTAAAATGTATAGTAAAGGAAGATTGAAGTGAATTTAAATTGTAAGAGCAATTGGGCAGGTCAGGTCAGAAAAACTAAAATTCAACACAGCAACCAAAGCCAAAGAGTTTGAGACACCTTAACAGGTGAAGATCAGAACCAAAAAACAAAACCTAAAAAACAAAACAAAACTGCTTGAGATGCTTATCTTCTTCTCCCAGTAAGTTTTCTTCTTTTGAGCAGCAAAGTGAAGACACCAGGTAAATACGCCTTTTTAGAACATGAGAACACTCTACACGAGAACAGGCCATTCAGCCCTAAAAAGCTCACCGTTCCTATCCACTTAATTCATCTAAAACAACATCAAGTGGAGTTTTAAAAGTACCTAACGTCCTACTATTACCACACTACTTGGTAGCATATTCCAAGTGTTTGTGGTTCTCTGTGTAAAGAAAAACTTCCTAATGTTTGTGTGAAATTTACCCTTAACAAGTTTCCAATTGTGTCCCCGTGATCTTGATGAACTCATTTTAAAATAACTGTCTCAATCCACGGTTCTAAATTTCCTTCATTATTTTAAACACTTCAATCATGTCTCCTCTTAATCTCCTTTTCCTTAAACTGAAAAGGCTCAACTCTTTTAATCTTTCCTCACAACTCATCCCCTTTAACCCTGGAATCAGCCTAGTTGCTCTTCTCTGGACCTTTTCTAGCATTGCTATGTCCGTTTTGAGGCCTGGAGACCACCTGCTCCCCAAGCTGACCTGTCCTGGTACGTAAAACATGAGACATCAAACAGACAAGCTTATACTCTGTTTGAGACATCTAAAAGCCCAGTATTCCTTATTCCTTGTCGCCGTTTTAAATTCGCTGCACTTTGGGATGAGCACTCATTGGTTATCAGCTGTCATGCATACAAAGCCCACATCTACGTCTAAAGATAAAAATCTAATCTGCAAATGTCTCCAATTCCCCATTTTAACAATGAACCTTAATATATTTATGTTTAACTCTCTTAGCTAATTCAGTTGTACTGGAAGCTGAAGTCAGAAAACTGGACAAAAATGTCTGTACAGGGATCTTGTTTTATTAATACCATACTGGTTAATAAAAATATTTTTGACATATATCATAAGGAAGGTATTGTGTTTTTCACACTGTTACCTCAGAAATTCAGACTCCAGGCCCAACAGCTCTAAAATAGGTTTGATAACATTGTGTTATGTATCATAATGGGCTAAACAAATGCTTCACATAAGGTTTGAAGCCTCCCACTTTAAATGAAATAAAGTGGCACAGTAAAGTCGGATAGTCGAACCTCGGATTCAGGAGGAACAGTGTGGTTTTCGTCCTGGTCGCGGAACAGTGGACCAGCTCTACACCCTTAGCAGAATCCCGGAGGGTGCATGGGAGTTTGCCCAACCAGTGCTTTGTGGACTTGGAAAAGGTGTTTGACCGTGTCCCTCGGGGAATCCTGTGGGGGGTGCTCCGGGAGTATGGGGAACCAGACCTCCTGATAAGAGCTGTTCGGTCTCTGTACAACCGGTGTTAGAGCTTGGTCTGCATTGCCGGCAGTAAGTCGAGCCCGTTTCCAGTGACAGTTGGACTCCGCCAGGGCTGCCCTTTGTCACCGATTCTGTTCATAACTTTTATGGACAGAATTTCTAGGCGCAGCCAGGATGTTGAAGGGGTCCGGTTTGGTGGACTCAGGATTGGGTCACTGCTTTTTGCAGATGATGTTGTCCTGTTTGCTTCATCAGGCCGTGATCTTCAGCTCTCTCTGGAACGGTTCGCAGCTGAGTGTGAAGCGGCTGGGATGAGAATCAGCACCTCCAAATCCGAGACCATGGTCCTCAGCCAGGAAAAGGGTGGAGTGCCCTCTCAGGGTTGGGGGCAAGATCCTGCCTCAAGTGAAGGAGTTCAAGTATCTCGGGGTCTTGTTCACGAGTGAGGGAAGAATGGATTGTGAGATTGACAGGTGGATCGGTGCGGCGTCCGCAGTGATGCGGGCTCTGCATCGGTCTGTCATGGTGAAAAAAGAGCTGAGCCGTAAGGCAAAGCTCTCAGTTTACCAGTCGATCTACGTTTCTACCCTCACCTATGGTCATGAGCTATGGGTAGTGACCGAAAGAACGAGATTGCGAATACAAGTGCCTGAAATGAGTTTACTCCGCAGGGTGTCTGGGCTTTCTCTTAAAGATAGGGTGAGAAGCTCAGTCATTCGGGAGGGGCTCAGAGTAGAGCTGCTGCTCCTCCGCATCGAGAGGAGTCAGATGAGGTGGCTTGAGCATCTGATCAGGATGCCTCCTGGACGCCTCCCTGGTGAGGTGTTCCGGGCACGTCCAACTTGGAGGAGGCCCCGGGGAAGACCCAGGACACGCTGGAGGGACTATGTCTCCTGGCTGGCTTGGGAACGCCTTGGGATTCTCCTGGAAGAGCTGGAAGAAGTGGCCGGGGAGAGGGAAGTCTGGGCCTCTCTGCTTAAGCTGCTGCCCCCGCGACCCGACCTCGGATAAGCGGAAGAGGATGGATGGATGGAGTAAAGTACAATCATAACGTATGTTATTTATTGTACAGTACACCAACGCAGGTTGAGCTATGAAAAAATAGTTTATCTTACCGAAAAAGGCAAACACTCCACGGTTGTGTTCTGTATTATGTCCCCCGGATGTTCTGTATTACCACTTCGAAAAACATATCTGAAAATGAAACATAAAAAAAAAATTATCAGAATGATTTGGTTTTGTTCTCTCTCATTCAAACAGAAATGAACAAGAAATTTCTGAACAGGTTATATTGCTTATAATATTAATAAAAGGATGGTCATAGCTAGAAGGAACAAAATTCTGACTGTTCCATTAAGTTTTAACATTTGTTTCATGTTCTTTACATTTATGTTGTCTGTTTGCCTTTGCTTTATTTCCTTTGTGAATTTCCAGTCATTAGAATAAATAAACAGCAAAGTGTGTACTTAACACATGCAGATGTATTCTAGGAGCATCTATGAATCAAATGTCCCAAAACAAAAACAGTCCTGAATTTCTGTAGACTTTGTAAATGATAACAGCTTGACATACTGTACATACTTACTATGCAGCCTGACACATGAGCCTGCAAAGACTGTTGTGTGAGCAATTCTTTTCTGTAATGCAATTATTCTTTTCTCGGACTGAGATTGTACATAATCACATTTCTGCATTAAGCTAATACAATTCTAATTTCATCTTACTCAGGCGAGCCAAGGCATATTTACTGTGATTTGAAGAAGACAGGCTGACTTTTGTGTAGGCCTGTGACGTCAGCTTCCTTCAGAGTGCAGGCTCAAGCATGGTTACCTGTGTAGTCGTTCCAAAATATATTGTGAAGGACAGCCGGTTCCCATGCCCGGCCGGGACACCCCTGCTGCATATGTTCCGGGGGAGCCACCATGGACAGCTCAATACCTCCCCCTGGACGCTTGGTGGAAGCCTCTCAGGCCGATGCCGATTCCCCAGTCTCCCGTGTGGCTCCATGGTTACATGGAGTCCTCCACAACCTGGTTGGGAGCTGGGGTGGCCACTAGGGGATGCTGCCGAGACTCAAGAACCCGACTGGACAAGTCATCAGCCCCACACGGATGTGCAATTGGGACCAGGTGGTCAAGGACATGGAACACTTCCAGGTGGGCTATAAAATGGGCCAGCCTCCACCACTCAAGGGCCAGAAGGAAGAGGACGAGGTTGCCTGGGAGGAGTGGTGGTGCAAGACGGAGAGTTGCTGGTGTGGTATTGTGAACTTAAGTGCTTTTGGGACTGTGTTGGGCTTGTGGGACACGGGGAAGACGTGGTCCACGGCTGAAGAGAAAATAAAAGCCTGTGTGATTTTTATACGTGCCTCTGCATCAGTCTGTGCCGGGTTGGGCACTATATAGTGCCTTTATCACAATATCTATAAAATTATTCTATAAAAATTAAAGAAAATGTGAAGAGTGATATGTACATTTATACTGTGAATATGCCTTCTATGGAAAGTATTGATACTGTAGAAGCATTACCAAATTGGGAGACTTGAAGGAGAATTATAAAATTGCAGAATTTGCATGCATAATATGCCTATAGACTTTTAAGAACAAATTATTGATTTACCTGCAAAGGATGTGGGAAATTTTCAATTTACCAGTCTGTCTACATGTCCATCCTCACTTAGTCTGATAGAATGTAACCTCAAGTAAAAACGGTCAAAATAAGATTCCCAAGTAATGCTGGGGGGATATCTGTCTGTGACAAAGTAAGGACCTCAAAGAAAAACCACTGGATAGCTGGGCAGAGCAGACAATGCTGAGGTGTTTTGAGAATTCAGTTACTATGCATCTTGGGTGCTTTGTACAGGAGGTGTACTTGGCACAGTCTATTGCAACTAAAGTCACTGGCAGCCCCAGGACACGCAGGTAGGTTAGGAATGTGTGGGAAGTCCTCAGGCAAACCTCAAGAAAACCTGGCCTGCTCAGCTCACCATGCTGCCAACACAAACATCACCACCAAAAGTGAACTGGAAGTTAAGTGGGACAGTAATGTACTTCATTTGCTAGTTTACTTTCAGAACCCACAATGGCTCTCTGTTTTCTTAACTAGATACCAATTAATAACACAAAATAACAAGGAAACTAGCATCTCATCGTTGGCATCAGTGTGATGTGCTTTCTTTACCAATAAAATATTTAAAAGGCAGAAAAAAAGCACATTAATGTACTCTGAGTCATAAAATATTTAGATAATGTTTGAAAAAAAAGGAAAGTGCATAAAATTAGACCATTACCAAGTCATGTGATTAAATAACATGTTTTCATTACTATAAAATTAAAATGGATTTCCAATTAAGAAACTGGATTGAATAACAATCTATGGTGGCATCTAGGAATAGTGTTTGACACGCTGAAGGAATAATGCTTAAGACATAACTTTCCTTTCATTTTAAACTAAAAAAAACACAATCTACCAAGGCTCGCTGATGGAAGTCAAAACCATGAAATCTCTAAGGTCACATTAATTTACTCACACATTGCGAGTTTAGTAAGTAATAATGTGGAAAACCTGCGTCAGGGTGTCATAACCCCCAACTTCAGCTTCAGGCACAGAGTTAATGCCGTATCTGCCGTTAACCAATATCAAAGATTTCTGACATATTCTGCACAGCCTTTGATGTTAACATATCGAGTACCTACTACCCACACACAATCACTAACTCTTATTCACAAGAAAGGGCACAGAGCTAGGAGACATTTTGTCTCTAGATATCACATCCTTGAAGCCATAATTCAGAATAAAATAATTTTATTATAGAGAGCTGTCAAGCAATTTTATTACTACTGTTTAAACAGACTTGCCCTGGAATACTTTTCATATCCTCCGATGCAGAGTATTTAATGTTTGGAGAGCAGACCAATTCACTTTTTCTCTCCTTTTCAATTTTAGGTCCTAATCAACTTTCCTCTCAGAGTTTCAGGGAAATTGCTCACCTTTCTATATTGACTGGTCTGTCAAATTTAAAGAGAATATAGTCTCCTGCAATGGGTGTGATGGCCCAGAAGAAATCTTCGCCCATATAGGTCTTTTCCAAATTATGTCCTTGGTAAACCTTCAAAGAGGTAGACACCTCAGCTGGGGGATTCACATGAACCGTCTGTAGTAAAGGCTTCAGAAAGTCTTTATCCTGGAACAAGCAAATATGTCAGTTTGGGACACACAACATTTTTGCTGGCAAACGTAGAGAGGTTTTGCTTAGTGAGAACAGCTGTTATGAATATCAGTACTTTTTACATTTTTCTTGAGTTTAGATTATTTTTCTTTTAGACTTCATTTTCTATTGGGGTTTTAGATCATACAGAATTTAGCTTAAGTTTCATTTTATTTTCTGACTTTTTTGTCTCAATGGTCATGTTCTGAAATTGCCACAATGCCATCTTGTTTTTTAGTGGACAACGCCATTTGGAGTATTCATTGATATGACGGTCTTAAATGTCGGTTCACCGTTAGGGGGCATGGCTTCTGAAGTTGCATTGCGTTATGTTATCGGCACAATGACATTTAAGACCGTGCCACATGGATATCTCTTTTCAAGACTGTGGTTACTTTAGTGAAGACTGCAGCAAACTTATCTACATAGATACTTTATTAATCCCAAGGGGAAATTCACATAATCCAGCAGCAGTATACTTACCAAAAACAATATTAAATTAAATAGTAATAAAAATGCATGTAAAAGCAGACAATAACTTTGAGTAATGTTAGCATTTACTCCCCCGATTCTGGGGTATTGTAGCTAGTTTTTCAAACTTTAATTTTGGTTCACATACTGGGTTGTGATGCACAGTCAGTTCTTCTGGTTTCAACCTCTACTTGAGTATTTGATTTAAGATTGTAACTCCCGATTCTACTGTGTAAGGCTTTGTTTGCCAAATTTCAGTTTTGTGGCAGAACGACAATTATGCCAATGAACTTCTGTGCTCCTCATTTCATAAGAAAAATATCTGAGATGATGTCTTTGTTCAGGAGTGTTTGAAGACAAAAACCTTCATGGACTGGAGTTACTGAATAACGGAAGCAACAATGGATGCTGACGTGCAGACAGCTTCAGCCCCTCTTCTCTTTTAATGCCAACAAAGAGGCTCGAGTATAGAATACTGGAATGAGGCAGGCATCTTGTGTCTGGAGCCTCTAATTTTGAGTTAGGGATCAAGTGTGCAATGTACCTTATGATAAGTGGTCTGTGATGCTGTGCTGAATTTAAATAAATAATCGCGGCCCTCAATGTGCAGGCTCTAATTGGGCGCTGGTAGGTGTGCGGATGCATGTTGCTGCAGGAACGGATCAGGGGTCCCTGCTGCGATTGTGTGTGTCAAACAGGAGGGAGTGGTGTATGCACATCTGTGCCCCATTAGGAGTAGCAGAGGTGAAAAAGAGCTTGCACGGGTAGAGGGAGGAGGTTGGGAGCATGCACTGATTACGGATTACAGCACATATTGCCACACCCACCACACAACGAACCACCTGGATTTGGACCCGAGTGCAGTGGGTGACACCTCAGCACCGCACTGGAACAGTGTGCAGTTTTTTTTACAGTGGCTGGAGTGCCAATCCTGTCACAACCCCCTGAATTTCCCCTGAAAGTTGGAGGACCTACTTGCAGGGCTGGTTTTTATTCTTATTTTAAGTCTTGCTTTTAAACTCATGGACTGTCACGGTTTTTAATGGATTATTTATTTATTGATTGACTGACTATTGTACTACACTGCTTTTGGACACTTGATTTATTTCTTTAATGGATTGTTTTAATAAAATCACTACTCACATTTGCACCTAACCCTTGCTTTGAATGAATGAGCATCCTCATTTGCGGGGCTCAACCCTCTGGTAAGTTAACAGCAGTAGAGGGTTCAAGAGGCTTCCGGAAGGAACCGGCAGTGTGGAGCCAGCCCGCACCATCACACACCTTAGCGCTACCAAGAGCAAATACTCAAGTCTGGTAATTAACCACTTAAGTAATTTAGAATGGCACATAACAAGATCTATGCATTCACACATCCACACTTTCACACTGGGGCCAAATTAGAGTCACCAGTTAATCTAACCTGAAAGCTTCCAGAGTAACCAGAGGAAAACTCACACATACAGAAGTGCAAACTCCACACTGACACAGACTAGGCCAAGGATTCAAATGGTGGATCTGCTAGTCAAAAGGACTAAACTCTACAGTACAATGTCACCCTAGTGTGAGAAGGTAATGAAGAGATGTTATTTATAGTGAGGCTGGAGGAAAGTCATTGAGCCTTGCCCATCTAACAGAGAACATTTCTTTGTAGTGAGAGATGAATAACGTTTACTTGATATGCTGCCTTTCATAGCTTTAGAAAACTACAGTGATGCAAACTTTAATCTTCGACTGTTCTACATTTAAAAATAATTTAATCCTAATTTTACAGTAGCCATGCTTCATTTTATTTAACTGTTAAGCCACTAATGTAGACGCTAAGGTAAACCTACCGTGAGTTTTTGGATTTTCCCAGCCAGAGATGAATGAAGACCCACATGTTGAAAGAGGGATGGCCTGAACCGGACACGCAGACTGGATTTCTGACGCTCGCAGTGCTTCTACATTTAAGGCAAAAGAAAAATAGTCGATGAATTATCCAAGCAACTATAGTGAAACTACCTTATGACGTCACAAAATAAATGTAACGTTTATGCAGCTGCATTACTACACTGCTGTCATTTCATCTTCAGACAAATAACCTGAAGTTGCATCTCTGCTGTGCTTGTGGGCCCACCAAAGGTGACAAAATAAATACATTTTTTCAGGGAAAGACTGCAGTTCTTGGAGGTTTAATAGTCCGAGTGCACACTTACTGAGCTCTACACAGTATCATCCTGCTCAGCACACAGCTACTAGAAAAAGGCTGGAAATTCAATGTGTTAACCTAATTTCAGAACGATGGATTAGTGCTTCCAGGAACCAAGTCAGATAGATGTCAGCTTTAATACATGCAAATGTTCACTTGCATCAGAATAGTATTGAATGAGCAGGGCAGCGTTATGCACAATGGGAGTGGAAGATGAATCTATACCAGCAGTAAAACAAAGCTACATTGGAAACACGTGAAATGGGAGCTCTTCTGGTATTGAGATGGCATTTGCAATTAAATCAATGATCAATTACAACATAGGGCATCTGACATATCATTTTGGAATTTTTAATTTACTGTGTGCTCAAATAGGTGTTAACAGGCAGGAAAAAAATAACTACTGACTAATAATAAAAAACAGGAAATTAAAAAAATAAAAACACTGATATTCCATATAGAGAGCTGTAAAGCATCAGCGGTTTACACTGTAATTTGTGTGGTTCAAACAATTCACTTAAAATAAAACAGGTTCAGCAATGGAC
Source organism: Polypterus senegalus (assembly GCF_016835505.1). Lineage (NCBI taxonomy): Eukaryota > Metazoa > Chordata > Cladistia > Polypteriformes > Polypteridae > Polypterus > Polypterus senegalus. The sequence goes on from NC_053155.1 coordinate 69,524,131, forward strand.
AACTCTGAAGTAGAATATCATACTGTATATATCTGTGACAACAGAGGATTTATTTCTCCTCTTCTGTTCAATTGAGTTTTCATTTTAATGGCGTAATTTCAAGCTGTGCATGTTTAAAGATAAATGTTTAAAATGTCCATCAGTGAGAGGAATCAACATCAAGTCGATTTTATTGGATTTCAAAATTATGCAAACTAGAGGTGACACAATTGTAACAGAATTCAATAGTCCCAAGAAGCATACTGTTAACAGAATCCCAAAGAAAGTCTTCATGTCGTGCCTTTAAAGTCAACTCACAGAGTCTCGTAAAAAAACCCATGTAATTTGAATGCCAGAACTGACAGTTTTATTTTTATTAATTTTTTCATAAAATTCATCTGGGTTCTGAACCTAATTAATCCAAATTCAGTATTTCAGAGGCCGAAGTCTATCCCATCAATACTGGACATAAAGCTAGAGCCATGTTGGGACAACAGACCACCTCATTACTGTGCACATTCAGGCCCTCTCACGCACTGATTCAAGTATAATTTGGAGCTGCCGGTTAATCTGAAAATACACTTCTTGGCAGGTTAGAGGAAAGCCAAAATACCATAAAAAACCCAAACAGATGTAGAGGGAATGTTCAAGCTCCATACCAACAACAACCAGACTAATATAAATAAAGTAATTAAAATAATTAATTTATAATAATATCTGAAGAAATTTTTAAGTTAGGACTCCTAGAGAGTGACTGCTATTACTCTGCAGAATTGTTTGTCAAACCATAGTAAGCACCTTAATGATTACACTTTGTACAAACATACTGTCAGGGTTCACACAACCTGCTTGGGTAGTTCAAGATGAGGCTACGGAGGAACACAGAGCAACTATGGATGCATCAAGGCATGTTCGGCTTTCTTTCAGTAGAGGACCAAAAGTCCAAGGAAGAAGGTTCGCCTTTAAAGCTCTCTGTAAGTGGACCAGCAGAAACAATACCTGACAGAAGAACTGCCCACCTCAGTCATGATATACAAAATGGGACAACAGCTGATGATGGGAATAAAGCGGTTTTATGACTCAAGGACAGCCATAGTTAAAGGTGAGGAATATGTAATAATCAATGTGTTGGTGTGATCTGTGAGCCTGAGTGCATTATATACATAAACAATATTTATATATAGCATGTTTAGCTTAATATAAGAATACAATCATAAATAATGATATTTTAGCAGTATTAGAGCCCACAGAAAAGGCCACACAAGGCTTGCAGATGCAGGAATCTGCCATATAAAAGCTAAGGCTAAAAGTTTAACTAGCAAGCTGAAGGTCAAGTGAGCATGAGTGGCAAGACTGAATGGTCAGGTGCCTGGACATACTGTAACCAAGAGTGAGTGCATTCAAATGTTAGCAAAAGTAGCATGTGAAGTTTCAGTAAAACATATCAATTTCCATTTCTAAAACTATCCTGAGGTTATGAAATAAGTAGACATGTCCCATTCAGTCCTACAGTATTTGCTGGCACACCTAGAATGATGCCTCCTATGCTGGAAAGGACAGACAAAAATGTCATAAACACCAACAGGACGTCATGCTGCTCCATGGGCTTCATTCAGCTGTTTTGATTTGGAAGTAAGAGCCAACATTAATGGCTAGCTAAGTGCATCCTCCTGTTAGAGCCATACCTGAAGGCTGAAATTTAAAATTAATATATTTCTTAGGAAGAGTGTGACTGCACTGCCTGCTGAATACAACAGTTATAGTCTTTAGACACAGAATATGACAACAATGTGCTGGTCATCTTATTGAGGAGAAATACACAATCACATTTGTAAAAACTCAACAACTTACCAAACTAAGTCACTACAAATGATGTAAAACAGATTTCTTTTCCTTTGCTCTTCAGTATGTGCACAGTAGTAGTAATTACATAAAGAAAGAAAGTAATCCATTATAAATGAATAAATATTTCTCTCAAATTGTAATGGGCTTACTTTACTCTTTACTTCCTGAGGAAACTCCACTACAAACTGTTTTACTTTTACGTTACTCACTAAATGCATGTAAATACATACCAATAGGGAAGGATAAAGATGACACCCACAGTATTTCAGTATTTTAATAAGGAGGAAATAACCAATAACAGTAAATAAGAATTTAGTATTGAGACAAGTAAACAGCATGACAGCTCACCAAAAATAATTGTTAATAAAAAAAAAGTTTTAATAATTAAAAGGAAAACCGCCTAACCATTTGGTCCCTTGCAGACATGGAATCAGTAAACCATAAAATTATTAGCATATATTCATTGAGTGATGCCAGATATTTGTAGTCAATACTTATCATGTCCCTCTGTCTTCCCCCACTTTACACTATCAAAAAAGCATCTGGCAATCAAAGAGAAAGCACTTCTATGTTGTAACTTTCACTAACAACTAATGTCAGGACGGAGGTACAGTAACTTACATGTATAATGACTTCTCCATTTGTGGGAATGTTTAATAGATGTCGCAGAAAAATCTGAAATGCATGCTGGGATACAACATTGCATTTTTATGACAAATGATGCTTATATTTTTTTCAGCTGATTGGATGTCGAAGACTTTTTTGCTTCTGTCCATTCTCAATTCCATATAAGCTCATTGATCAAGAGGCTGAACATCACAATCAACATAAAAATAAAGGCAGCTAAATTTTATTTAGAAAAGGTCCAGCATACAAATTGTGGTTCACTCTGCTCCATCTCATTTAAATTAGAATTAAATTCTCCTTGTTAATCATATTCCTTCAATGACTTGTATAAATGAAATACTATTATCTTTGGAAGTACAGCTCTTTATTTCTTAATAAAGATAAAGTCAACCCTAATACAATCTTGAAGTAAAAGCAACTATAATGTAATGCCATAAACAACACACATCTCCAGTACAGGTCCAACAGCGTCGTAAAAATTCAGTGTTTGCATGTGCAGTGTAACTCGGGAGCGGGATGCAGATCTGCTAACCAAACGAACCTCCTTGAACATTACGTGAGATTACCTGCCCTTCAAGATATTTATGACTTAGATTTTTTTTGCTTCGAAATTTGTGTAAAACAAGCAACAAACCTTTAGTTATGTCATAAACTCTGTTTATGAGCATGTGTTCAGAAAAAAGACTTGAAATCCTTAAGTATGTCAGAGTGTCCTGAACATTTTTATTTGCCGTTTTCCTCTGAAAAAAGAACCATTATAGACTGTGCTCTCTAGTCGTACTGCTCGCATTTGTCAGTAGGGGGCTGAGTGCTTGTTGCAATGGAAGTATCCTATTGTACTTGCTCTGTTATTTTAATTTGCTTGATTGTGGTTGTGCTTCATTATTTTTTGTTTCCTTAATAAAATGATTAGGCATACTTCAGTTATTTGAGTAAATCAATGTACCTTCCAGAATGCAACAAATGAAAAATATGACAAAATACAGGAAACATTCCTTATGCCACTTACCGCATCCCTCTCAGGGTTGCAGACCTTCACCCAAAGGATATGATCAAGGAGCCAGTCAATTGGCTTCTCTTTATAGAACATAAATATGAACTCCACAATCAGATTAAGATCAGGCGCTTGGAACATCTTCCCTGTAATGTTAAACAGAACAGACTTTAACTTCACCACACTAAGTAAGAAAAATGTCTTTGTGAGTGGACATGCAGGGGCAAAAACATCAGCTTGCCCCTGATGGATTTTCCTTACAATAAGCAGTTAGAATCTGCCTAGCATTCTGGACCAGTTCATTCACACTGTACTAACATGCATCTATCGACTTTCATACAACATGAATGAGCAAGTAAATGTAAGCCCTCACTTTAAGCTTGTTAATTCTTCAAAACAATTATAGATTGTAATTTATCAGTCATGTAACACCCAGAGGCCTACATCCCCAGTGAGGACTTTGACCGAGCTCATGGAATGGCAACATCCTAGACCAAGCTGCGAGATACAGTGTCAAAACATTCTCCTCATGTACCTGTATGATGCCAGCTTTCCGACAGTTTTAAAATGAAATAAAACCAAAAGTTTGCTTTAAATTTACAGAATCATATTATTAATCTATACTAATAAAAGGCAAAGCCCTCACTCACTCACTCACTCATCACTAATTCTCCAACTTCCCGTGTAGGTAGAAGGCTGAAATTTGGCAGGCTCATTCCTTACAGCTTACTTACAAAAGATGGGCAGGTTTCATTTCGAAATTCTACGCCTAATGGTCATAACTGGAAGGTATTTTTCTCCATTAACTGTAATGGAGTTGAGCTGGAATGACGTGGGGGGCGGAGTTTCGTGTGACATCATCACGCCTCCCACATAATCACGTGAACTGACTGTCAACGCAGTGCGTAGAAAACCAGGAAGACCTCCAAAAAGCGCTTAAGAAAACATGCATTATATAATTGAGAAGGCAGCGAAACAATAAGAAGCGAGCGAGTTACATATACTACCATATTCATGAGTGCTGCTACCTCGGAAAGAAAGCAAGGTGTAAACCTAAACTTTAAATTAAGTTCATAGACAGGCTACCGCTGGCGTTTCACATACCCACAGGTAATGCGGGATACAAGTTTAATGAGAGGACGCAGGATATAAACGAGAGTTTTGATCATTTTGTAACTAAGTTAAAATTGTAGGTGAAGGGGTGTGCTTATGCAAATTCCGAGAGACTGTGTTTGTGGGGATTGACAGTTAAGGCGGGTGGGGGAGTCACGTCATCATGACCCCTCCCATTTACCTCATTTCGCTCTGAGCTGAACTCCGCGGCTAACGCCGTCTTCCGAAGCAACTTCGTCAGACTGCCACCAAATACTCACAGAAAAATCCACAAGTTAATACACACGCTGTCTCTAGAGATTCTCCACACTGAATCCTCCAGGCACTACTTACAAAAGGTTACATTGACAATCGTGTTACGTTATTTTTAAAATCTGAGAAGCTTCGATGCATGTGCTCCATAATGCGTTAAAAAATAATGCATTTAATCACACTTTGCATTACAAGCAAAGGGGAGCTTTTGTCAATGCATGATTTCCTGGTACACAGATTACATTGATCAGCGCATCCCGATTCATTTTACCCTCGCACCACCTTAGTTTGAGAAGAAGTATGAAAAAATATGAGGTTAACAAAGAAAAACAGATCACCAATTCAAGCTTTATGAATAAAGTATCTATCTATCTGCTAGTCTATACTAATAAAAGGCAAAGCCCTCACTGACTCACTCACTCACTCATCACTAATTCTCCAACTTCCCGTGTAGGTAGAAGGCTGAAATTTGGCAGGCTTATTCCTTAAAGCTTACTTACAAAAGGTAAGCAGGTTTCATTTCGAAATTCTACATAGCGGTCATAATGGTGATACGGTCGACAACGTCCGCCATGTTGAACTTTCTTATTTATGGCCCCATCTTCACGAAATTTGGTAGGCGGCTTCCCTGTGCTAACCGAAACCAATTTACATACTTATTTCGATGGTATGACGCCACTGTCGGCCGCCGTATTGAACTTTTCAACGTCACTAATTTTCCAACTTCCCGTGTAGGTAGAAGGCTGACCCCATCTTCACGAAATTTGGTAGGTGGCTTCCCTGCACTAACCAAAACCACGTACTTATTTCGGTGGTATGACACCACTGTCGGCTGCCATATTGAACTTTCCAACGGTCTTTGTTACTTATGGGCCCATCTTCAAGAAATTTGGTAAGCGGGTTCCCAACGCTAACTGAATCCTACTTACGTACATATATACGTCCATAGCTTGCATCTTGGTCACCGTGTGAGGCGGTGCTGGGTCCCCCATCCCAACGCCTCCCACGTTGTTGGCTGCCTGCCTATATAAGGCCGTCCGTCACTCCAGTCTCTACATTCCCTTCCTTGCTTTGCCACGGGATTCACGTCTCCCTGCTGATAACTACAGCCTTTTTATTTAATCCACGGCTTCTCCGCTGTTTTATTCTTCATTTATTACGATTATAGTTATTGTTTAGGTATTTTAGACTTACTTTACATTGTTCAGGTACCCATTTCCTTTATCATTCCAACCTACCCCATTAACATGTCTATCGAGGTGATCACCATCGATCTAAGAACTGTCACTTACCGAGTGGTTTCCATGCCCAGAGATGGCACCTGCCTTTTCAATTCTCTTTGTTACATATTGCACAACCATATCAGGGTCACTCTTGATATCCGGAGGAACATTGCGTCTTGTGTATTGAATGACTGGGACAGGTTCAAGGTGTGGACTGATGACGGTACAGGAGATAATTATACTACACAGGAGCACTATAAGAGTGAAATGCTTAAGCCCTTCACCTATGCATCTGCATGTGAGTTGATGGCTGCCACTGAATTGTTCAGTTGTCGCTTTCAAGTGTACCGAAATGGCCAAATATTTTACACCTTTCGACAACCGCCAATGCCTCTTAAACATCTTAGATTCACAGGTAACGATTTCAGTAGTGGACACTTTGATGTTTATGAATGTTTAACCTCTCAAAAGCTGGATGTGAAGTTATCGATGAGACCGGTTGTATACTTACAACGCTTGACAGATGCCGAATGTCTCTTCAACACAAGTCCTACAATTACTGTCGTAATTGAAACAAACCATGAAACTCAAACCAATTATGACAGCAGCAATCCAAGCTGTGAGATTTGAAACAAGATTATTGTTCACATGGCCAACTGTACATTGCATGCTCAAGAGTAAGCTCAGCGCACAGCTTGGTCATATTACAACCGGAGGGCCGAACTGACAACATGGCATACAAAGAGATCCTTAACAAATAATTATTGGTATATTTTCCCTCAGTTTAAAAAGGTTTCATTTTCTTCTTAATAAAAATTTTAAGGCAGTACTTCGCTGCTGCGAAGCGGGGGTATTTTGCTAGTTATTGATATTACAGCTACTTGCCATGCTATTCTATATACATACAGTGTGGCATATGGCCGGTTGTTCATCCGGGTCAATACCCCCAGATGGAGCCCTCCCTGCAGCATAGAGGTGCCCAGAAGGCCAGCAGAGAATCCTGGACAATGGAGTTTTTATCCACAGCCCTGCTGGATACCATGTGGGCCGCTAGAGGATGCTGCAGGGAGGAACAATGAGTATCTTCCAAACAGCCCGGAAGTACGTCACAGTCACATGGACGGAGGAAATGACGTGCTTCCGGGTTGAAGTAAAGGAGTTTTTTTATCTGATCCGGAAGTGTTACCAGTCACGTGGACAGAGAGAAAAACACTTCTGGGTCAAGGACTGTGGGAGATCCCAGGGAGAGCTGAGTCGGGTGGCAGATTGGTTATCGATTTATTGTTGTGATTATTGTATGAGTATTGTGGAGTGTAGGGTGCTTTGTGCACTGTATTATAATAAAAAGTCAAATTATTGGACTTTTATCTGGTGTCTGGTCTAAGGGTTCAAGGGGACGACAGCGCCCCCTATCTGTCACAACAGTTAATGCAATCAACATGTTCCTACAGAAGGCATTTACTTTTTCTTCTTTTTATGAATTTAAATTTTAAAACTTATTTCATAGTTCCTTAAAAACATATAAAATCTTTCTTTACCAATAAATCCAAGCTGTGAGAATTCCAAAATCATCCAGTCCTCAGATGTTAGCTGCTGTGCAAAGTTTTTCATGGTCAGGAAATAGTTTGGTTTGGCAACAATGTCGTCTTCCAGCTAAATGAAAAGAACATACAAGTTAATTAAAAGCAAAAACTATCAAAAATAAAAGTGGTGTCTTACAGTTGTGGAAAAAATTGTGCATATGGATGTAGGTCTAGAGACTGCTTCCACAGTATTTTTATATACTGTATTAACAACATTCACTGCCAATGGCCATCAAATATTAGAAGCTTGCACTTGGCTGGCATTGCATTCCGTGTTTATTAACAACACCAAAAAATTGCTAGCATAAGCATGCTGCAGCCTTTAATAGAATATACTATGTACTTAAATATTGATTTAAAAGTGATAAATATTTATTACCAACATGACAATAATTTACTTGCAAAGAGACTTAACTGTACTTTAAGATTTTGGGTGCCTGCCCTCATTATTGCATCTATATCATTGCCAGTAATATGATAGCAAAAGAAAACTGGCACCAAGCTTGAAAAGCTTGTGAGGTTTGATTTTAGTGGTTTTGGCATATCATAAACCAGCATTAGTGATAATTATTAATATTTCACTTTCCAGATTGCCACACAGACAAAACTACTGCATGGATATGTACACAGTCTTTTGTCCTCCTTCAATTATACCTGTATTATTCTTTTTAAATTCCAAAAATGGGGGCACAGATTTAACTACAAAGCCAAAACAAGGTGATGTGAGTTTGTTTAAAGACAGAAAATACAGCTTCCATTTGGGCTTAAACATGTTTTAAAAAGATATTTTATCCTATCGCATGCAAGGCAAGGACCACTAGTTGGACGGAATGCTCTCCTTAACTCCTCTCCAGTGGAGGCTCTTTAGCCATGGCCAAAGCACACATCACCCCAATACTACAACTTCATGAAGTGAGTACAAATGATACATTATGTTATCTTATGGTCAAAGAGTTACCATCAGCACCACTGAAATGTCTCTCTCTAGAACTGTTGCTTAAATAATCTGCACTCAACTGGGCAGTAGTAGTTGTTATATGGCTATATAGCAATGTCATAAGCACAGTACCCATTAACATTTACATTTGATCTTCTCCAAATAAGTATTGCAGTGTTTGTACATGCTATAGTTAACAAAATTAAAGTATACATCGGCTAACAAAATTACCCACCTGCACATAATAGACTCCCTTGTTTACTGCATACATCATAAGAAAGCAATAGTCAAGATTCTGTTTTGTTCTCCACCTGCGGAATATTTCAAAAGCAAAAAAAAATGACTTTCATTTCTGTTGTTCCACAGCTGTGTCCAGAACATCAATCCATTTATTTTTTGAATGTATTCAATCCATTACAAGAAAACAGGGAACTGGAGTTTTTACTAGTAAGAAAGGGTACAAGACATAGGACTGACATTGGATCAAATGCCCATCGAATTACACTCAGGTGTATATCCACACTGCTACAAGGGGCCCAACTCAGACTCGGCAGTCAACATTAACAGTATTGTACCAGAAGAATACTAAACACATGGGGTGAATGTGTAAGATTTACACAATGAATTGACAGGAAAATGAACACAAGCAGGTCTACACAGTGCATCAATATGCCAGGTCATCCTGAGCAGACAGTTATTTTTGACAGTTCAGGGACTAAACAGCAAACAGAAGGTAAACAAATAAAAACTGTCCATTAGCTATACACCCCACTAAGCAAAACAGAATAAACTGTACTTGGTAAAAGAGCATGATTTTGAACTACTCAAGACACCCACTGCACCCAGCTAAACTGTAATGCATATTAAAATGTAAATTTATCTCTGCACAAACGGTATCCTAAACTAAGTTCGACACTCAGGTAAGCATGGAAAAAACTGGCCTAGCAATTTATGATTTAGATCAGGAGCTCCCATAAGTCAAGGCTTCCTAAAATGTTGTACCATCTTAACAGAGCCCCCAAGGATATAAATAAAAATGCTGCAAAGCAGCCTTGGATCTTGGTTACTGCTCACAGTAGTCACACAACATGACTTTGTATAACAGTAGACCTATTAATCAATGTAAAGTATTAATGACAGCAGACTATCGGCACATATGTGATCAATTGCCACATGGTATCTCTAGGCCAGGGGCACTAAAGGAAATGAAATGTTTTGAACTACCACCATTCGTCCTGTCTTAAGTTGTTAACACTCTTACTAGACACTAATAAAAGTTGTAATTCTTTAACTCACTCCCCTCCCTGCAATATAGCACTATTTAACTTAATATTGTTTCTTTGTATCAGTATACTGCTGCTGGATTATGTGAATTTCCCCTTGGGGTTAATAAAGTATCTATCTTTCTATCTAGCATTAGGGAATTGTAATAAGGGACAACAAAAAAAAAAATAGTTTTTATGTTATTGTGTCTCTTTTCATTTTTCATTTTTATACACCAAAAAATTTTTAAAATTATTTTTATATGCAAGAACAGTAGCTTGTTTTGATAAGGAATATAAATTCGAAAGCCTAACATTACTGTGAATATACAAAAATATATAGTTAACATATATAAATTCAGACATAAAGAAGTAGAAAAATATGCGATATATGACTTCAGGCCAAAAAGAACAAACTCAAAGTCAATGTTATAAGCCTCATTCACAGTACTGTGCATCTTTATGCTTTACAGAATCAATATTGTTAATGGTGGGTCCCAGTTCTGACAACTTTAAGCGCAGTTCTATTTCTGTGTTCAGCAAGTTTCTGTATTATCCCTCTATAATTTTAAGTAAGGTAACTGAATACTGACGACTCTGTCTGAAACAATAGCTTTCAGCTGTTGATTAATATTAACAACACTAAAATGAAATGTTTGATATGTGTATTGCATTGTTAATGACATTTTCTTTATTCTTCATTGTATATCCTTCTGCATTAGCTCTGCCAATTAACTGGTCAAAACAGGATGGTACACTAAACAAGTTTACCAATACTGAAAATATTGCAATGCTGGCATTTAGGATCTGAAAGTTCCACTGTGCAGGTTGCTCATGAAGGTGGCGGGGGCGACAAAGATGTACTCTTTTGCAAAAAAGTATCGATCTTGGTGCATGGCTTCCGGGCAGCCTCAATCCTGATATGGTTCCACTAAAAGAGGTGAAGATAAAGTGAGAGCCATTACCTTGAGCCCCATGTGAACGGTGGGAGACTTTGGAATGGCGGTGGACACAGAAAAGAAGAATGCAGCGAGTTAGGCAAAAACTGGAGTGAAGTCTCACACAGCAGGACCACTGTGAGATGGAGTGAAGGGACTGAAACACAGCCAAACTGAGTAACCAATAATTAATGTCACATTTTTGCCCAATTGTTTTTTGTGTTTCGTCAAGTACCATTTGACAGCTGCTTCCATACTCCACAGACTGGGAGCTGATGTTCTAGTCAATAACTATATTCATACATAGGACTACCTTTATGCAGCAATTGAAGAACATTTTGAGTGACCTGTATGTTTATTTGAAAACTACTTGAGGCAACTTAGACAGTATTTAAAATGTTTATGAATGTCAACTTCACCAGGACTGCTGCAATCCCACAGTTTCAAAACTTCTGGTTTAGAAGATTCAGAAAATATGGTCTGGCTTATTCAACTTGAATAAAATAAACAGTAAGCCAATTAGTATGTCCATTTGAGGGTAAAAATGTAAATTTTGTTTGCATGTTGACTTGGAAAAGTAGGGGCATCGGAGAAGGAGAAAGTAAAATGCATGAATCATCTAAAGTTAGGCTCTTGCTTGGTAGAATGAAGATGAAGGCTTTCAATTTTTCTCCAGCCAGTCGAGTGGCAGAGTGGAAGAATTTTTAATTGAACCCTTGTTCTAGCCCAGTGCTGACTCTAGACTCAATATTGTCTTCTAGCTAAAAACAGATTTAGTTCATGTTATGGAGGCTCTGGGCCACCAGGCTACAGTCTCATCTGTCAACCTATGAGACCACTGCATTCATAAGAGTTTGACAGTCTTGAAAGGGCTAGGCTTTATCATGTGGCTTCTGTGTTGTTGTTTTAAGAGGACCAGTCAGCTGCACCCCTTCCACTCAGGGACCATGGGGTACTATCTAACTGAGTAGTGGTGACAACCCTTTTCTGCCATTAGTCTTCTGAGATTTTGTACTTAAATGAGCACCATGGTCACGACTTGTAAACAGAACCATTTGCTACCATGTACACCAAGAGGTGTTTTCAATCTTTTGATTATTTACCTTGCTCTTACTTTAGTTTCCCCTTGCCTAGTACCCATCACTACTCTGAGCATTGCAAGGTCCTTGTATATCGATAAAGCTATCAGTTTATCTAAAAGAATTTTTATGATCCGTATATACTGTATACAGACACAAACAAGCATACTGTTACATTTAAAATATTAGCATTTGTGCTTTACTCTTAACTGTAAAAAGAAATGTAATTAAATGGAAAGTTGAGAAAAAAATGTGTTTTCACTTGAACTGAAGCAATTAATACAGTATATGATGGCATGTGGTAAAAACTGCTATGTAATCCTCACACTAAATTTGTGAAGAAGTTTGACAGACAAGAGGAGATTATTCAGTTTACGGAGCTCATTTGGTTAGCTAATAGCTAAGCTGCCCCAGGATCTCATCCAGATACTTTTGCAAAGTTGCAAAGATGTCTGCTTCATCTAAGTGCCTAGGTAGTCAACTCCTGGACTCCATACAGAACATATCTTCCTTAAATTTCAACTGATTTCCTTGAGCATCTCATTCCTGATTGAACTATTGCATCCCCTTTACTTATGTCATTAAAATTCTGGAAACTTGGATCAGAATTCCACATAGCCTCCTCTAGTCTAAATACCAGCCAGATTTAATTCCTTTAGTCTGTCTGAAAATGACATGCTGTCAAGTCGAGTGATGCTGTTAATTTCTAAAGAGGTGACAGGATTCAGTGTATTTGAATCCAATCTACAGTATTCATTTTCTTGTGAGGCTTTACTGTGAATACTGCTGACATTAACAGTACTCAGTCAGGTGAATAACCTTCACAAAAAAAAAAAAATTAAAAACTAGTAATTATTACGAGAAAACAAACAGATCAGCTAACATTAGAATGGACCGGACAGTTTATAATGTCCATATTCACAAAAGAGTATTAACAGAATGCTTACTTGACTCTCTCTTTTGAATCACCAAAGGTCTCCTTCAAGGCTGCAAAATCCGGATAGTAACTTGTTGGAGGTGAGATGACTTCTAACAGCCCAGAATTGATTTCTGTAGAAAACCTGTCAGACAGACAATCATATCACATATTAATTAAAATAGGAATTCTCTCTTTCCTTGCTAATAGTTACACATTTCTTTTCAGTGCCTACCAGATAAACACCATTTGCCTCCCCAGGATGTCACAAGGCTACTCTGGCACCGCAATAACAAAGACACTTTGCCACCATACTTGGTAACTTACATTTCAGTCTTTTAAGTCTTTTTAGCTTTGTTCCATGGACTAAACCCACATATCTTGGCTTGGTCTTTGGGACACCAGTCAGCATTGTCTTGAATGCTATAACTTCTTCCTGCTCATTAAATGAACCCAACTATTTCTCAGTTCAGTTTACTAATATTGGTTTGTGCATTCTGCTCTACTGAAGGAATGTGAAGCAGGGGTGTCAGCTCTCATAAAATCCACCCATTATCCAACCTGCTATATCCTAACTACAGGGTCATTGGGGGTCTGCTGGAGCCAATCCCAGCCAACACAGGGCACAAGGCAGGAAATAAACCCCGGGCAGGGCGCCAGCCCACCGCAGTCTCAGAAAATATTAAGCTAAACAAACCCCAAAAAAAAACTATAAAATGATTGTGCAGACCAATGAAATAACATGTTACCCATGAGTTGTTAAAGTCATATATAGTAGATTTACAAGAATCTCTCTCTCTCTCTCTCCAATATGTGTTTTTAGTGTGGGCCTGGGCATGAGAAAGCCCTGAAAAGGACTGGCGCTACACTCAATGTTTGTTCCTGCCTTGTGTCCAAAACTACCTCTCATTCCCCTAATAACATTTAAGCATGGCTTCAGAATGTTATGCCAGCGAATCTCTGTGGAGCTAACTACAGTACTCAATGTAAATCTTGGCTCATTTTATTTATTTTTTTTTCATTCAAACACTAATCATAAGCTGCTTCCTCTAGTGCCACCCCAGCAAGTTTGCATATACCCCACATCCCCAACAGATAAGCACATTTCCTGTCTCAAGCAGTTCCTCAATTCAAGTTCTACCCGGTACTATACAGGAGTTAAACGGGGGAAAATAAACATAACACAAGAATTACATTTTATTCAGATAAAGCTCAGAAATGACGTTTACACTCACTCTATCTTGGCATTTCTACACCTGGAATGCCATTTGGTTTAAATAAAATGCTTATATGGTTTTTCACCCAGTTGCTGCACATATTCTACATGTGAATGAGAATCTTGATGCTGCTCAAAATGTCAGTAGACGAAGTACCTGAAAATGGTTCAAATGATCTTATCACACATTTGTTCGTCTGTAAGTACCTGGGGGTCGTTTTGCTTGACTTCTCACTATACACATTTGTTCCAAAATAAAACTGCCAATTACTTTTTACCTTTACTTGCCGCAACTTATTATGACTGTAGACTCCAAATAGCAAATACCTTATGGCACTCTTGTGACAAACTGACTTCTTCACAGAAATTGAAAATGTAACACTTTTTTGTACCAGTCTAAAGTTGAACTCTATGAGTAATCTGTTACTCAATTGATAAATCAGTTTGGTCGGGAATAATTATGCACATGTGCTTACAGAGACTAAACAAAAGGAATCACAGGACAGTCGTGAGGAATGAAAAGAAATATCTCAGTTTCCAATTCATTTTGTAAGTCATCAAGAGATCTGTGACCTCTGGCTAAATCCACCTACATCTCTGCACTGTGCCTCTTCCATTTCAACTGCCTTTCCAACGAGGCTCCATAAGGCTTATGAGTCATTCACAGTGACTACAAGTAAAAGAGTATGTGTTCATAATTTAATGTGCCTTTGGCGATGCAGACGATCTGTTAGCATACCTCAGCATTTACTTTCCTGAACAAAACTGAACTTCCCACCTTGGGACCCCAATCTGTCCTCTTACTTTTACAGTGTGAAGCTCGAGTTACAAAATTTACAGTAAGGCGAACATCAGCTCATTTTTTTGGAGTCAAATCTTTGCTCAAATTAACGGAAGGTAGTGTCTTTGTGCTTTTTTTTATATTTTGCAGTTATATTTCCACATTTCAAAGTGATGTGGGGTAATTAGAACAGAGATGGGCAATGTCAGTCCTGGGGGTCCACAGTGGCTGCAGGTTTTCTTTCCAACCCAGTTGCTTAAATAGAAACCAATTCTTGCCAATCTCAGACCTTATTTAATTTTATGACTTATTAGTCTGTTATTTAATGTTCTTATATAATTGATTTTTCCTTTCCTTTCCAATGATATATTCTAAATGATTTGATGCCACTGCGGTGGGTTGGCACCCTGCCCAGGATTGGTTCCTGCCTTGTGCCCTGTGTTGGCTGGGATTGGCTCCAGCAGACCCCCGTGACCCTGTATTCGGATTCAGCGGGTTAGAAAATGGATGGATGGATGGATTTGATGCCAAAAATGGATCACTTTCAGTGTGTCATAATTTCCTCTTGAGTGTTGAAACAAAATTAGATGTAAAACTGCTGGTGCCTCTGTTATTTGCATCTTACTTCTAATAAGGAGCCATTAAAACAGTGAATGCAGCGGTTTTAGACTGAAATAAGCAATCAAGGGTGGTAACCTTAACAAGCAGCATCAAACGGTTACACCAGCAATAACTGGAGTAACATTAAGAAACTGGAAACTCCAGGAGCGACATTACCCACCCCGAGTGAGAATGACAAGTCTTTGAATAAAAGCATGACAGAACACAAGGTTTGTCCAATGCTGTCTGGATTGGTCCTAGCTCTCCATGACCATAAAATGGATTAGAAGGTTCAAAAAAAAAATGGATGGATACATTTAATAATTCGATTGATATTTTCACACACTAAAGTTTTAGAGCCCGCAGATTCCTCCAGGATCCATCTTAAATCTTTGTGGTGCTGGACACACAGTTATTTCAGTGGTGTGAGTAGGACGCAGGCTGAGATTCTGAAAAAGCCGGCAGGAGCAAGGGTTTAAAAAAATAAAGTTCTGTAAGGCTTCCTGACATGTTGTGTAGTTAGATGATAAAATCTCTTTCTACTTTCTCACTACTTTATGAAATACACACATTATTCAGCAAGAAGTGCTAGAAGTTTTAAACCAGGCACCTATCAAAGAGGTCATGGAATGTGAGCCATACTGTGTCCTCGCATTTACCTTCTCTGCTTTAAGCAACTTGAAAATCGCATTCTTAGCCTCACTACTTTAAAGCTTCAGACCAATACTGATATGCTTTCTTGGTCATCTTAATGAATCTTACATGTTCAATTTGGTACAATTTATAAAGCAATTGTTAGAATGTTTACTGTAAGAGTCCCTGCCTTATGTAAAAGGTGATGTAATGAACATTTTTCACTTATGGTTAGCATCATATTTTTGTATATTTTTTAAATGTAAGGATAAAGGGCTTGTATTAAGCAAGAACAATGTAATTGAAATTCTTAACAATACAACATTCATAAATTTTTCAATTTAAACAGACATCACTTAACTCTTTCTTCAGGCTCCTCACAACGCTATGGACATAGTCAAGATCAGTCTGTAAGGGAAGGAAAAAATGAAGAGTTACATTAGCTATGCAAGATATTACCAATATAAAAGCCTGTTATGATTCTAAAACAGCAAACACATTTTTTCATATTTTGTCATTAGTCGAAGGAAAAAATGAAATGTCAATCTTGGAATACTGTAACGTTATACAAGCTATAGCTTTCCCTCAATCGGCATTTGTCTATAACTAATATATAAAAAGTAAATCTGATGCACATATAAAATTAATTTCTGGAATATCTAGTCACCATTACAAAATATAGTATTCTTCAAAAAAAGAAAACTCAACACTTAAGGAGATTTTTCTTTTTTTTTCCCTGCAGGTAACTTTAAAGCAAAGAAAAACATGGCTGCTTGGATGAATTTATTTCTGTCTTTGAAGTTTCTTTCCATTTCTGTCATCTATAAGGAAGAGAAAAAAATTCCCATTTTTGACGCATCCTGTATTAGTAAATTGTGCAGTTTTTCACACATTGCAAGATGTTTACAAGTCCATATATTTCATATCTTTCACACAAAACTAGTGTACTGCTGCAATATTACGTATTCCTCTCTATATTTCAAGCAATATTGAATGCTACAGTTAGGATTCTCAGAGAGCATAAAAAATAAATAAAAGCCATTATATTTCTCATTCTTCATTTTGATATCCTACAGATTAATTTCATAGCTTTACATTTTACACAACCACTGAATGAACTGTATAACCAACACAGCTGATCAAAACTGAATACAAAATTTTCTTCACCTAATTAAATTAAACACATGGCATCTGGCAAGTGTGATGTTAGCCTCACTTACTTATAACTGGGACAGACAGACAGACAGACAGACAGACAGACAGACAGACAGATAAAGAATATAGAATAATTATTGTGACGTTTGTAATAACACATCAAAATGCTTAAGTTCTATTAGACTGTCTAGTACAGGGTGAGGGAACACTTAAGACACTATTTATTAATACTTGAATACTTTATATGGATTTGTTTTATTTTAATAAGCCAAGACAAAATGGCTGTCCATTTACAGTGTCTGATTCATTTCTAGTTGCTGCAATCAGAAGATGCAAAGAATTTCTTACTACCTTAAACTTGGAAAGAAGGATGAATTACGCAGTGGGAAAATTATGTAACAGTTGAGATATTCTTTAAGCTGAGCCTTAACTATGCCCTCATTTATTTCTTTTTTTAGATAATAGAATGTGGACTTGGTTCATTCCTGTTACAGACACAAAGTGCAGCTCTTAGCATTCCTCTGAAATAGCTGGTGTTCCAAATTTAAATATAGCTCTTCTTCATATGCTTTCACATGATAAATCATCGACTAATTTATAACCAAGGGCTGTGCATAACCCATCAGAACAGCATTTCTAACCTGCAGTTTTTGTGCATCTCAAGTTAGTTTCCACCTACCTCCATATCAGCCTACTTACAAAACAGCAACAGTTTATCTATGTGTAGGTGTGGAGTGTGGTTTAATGGTATAAAAAAAAAAAAGGATTTAAGAAGGTGAAAGAAAACCATACCACTGACATGCTGTTGCAATAGGCATATTACAAGACAGCAATGGTATTAGCAGAACCCAGCACATGCTTGAAAAAAGAAATGCTCAATGGCAGCCCTATGGTGAGCCCATAACAACTTGCATCACTTGCAAGAGTAGACAAGTGAGCATCTCTGGAGAGACCTAAAAATGGCTGTCCACCAACGTTTACCATCCAACCTGACAGAACTGGGGAGGATCTGCAAGGAGGAATGGAAGAGGATCCCCAAATCCAGGTGTGAAAAACTTGTTGCATCTTTCCCAAGAAGACTCATGGCTGTATTAGCTTAAAAGGGTGCTTCTACTAAATACTGAGCAAAGGGTCTGAATACTTAGGACCATGTGATATTTCAGTTTTTCTTTTTTAATAAATCTGCAACAATTTCAAAAATTCTTTTTTTTGTCTGTCAATATGGGGTGCTGTGTGTACATTAATGAGGAGAAAAATTAATTTTAATGATTTTAGCAAATGGCTGCAAGATAACAAAGATTGAAAAATTGAAGGGGGTCTGAATACTTTCCATACCCATTGTACATTGTAAACTGCCTTAGCCAAATTCAGGTTTACAATGGGCTGGGGCAGCACTGGGTAACAAAGTGGGAAACAGAATTACAAGTGTATTAGGGTCTGACTAACTACTGCAGATCAGAAAACCTGTCAGCTTACTTTTGTCTATCTGACTCTTATGATGCTTTACCTTTACCCAATGTCATCTTACCTTCCGATTCTTATGTGAACACAGCTAGACGCATGGTCACATGAGCCACAGTGTGCCTGGGGTACAACTGTCTCAGCAAACACATTACTATTATAATAGGGGCAACACTGAATAAGGCAGAATAACTCCAGTTATTAAAATTGAGTAATTAAAGCAAAATAATATAATGTAACAATCGCATTTACTGTAGCAGGTTCTAAAACCCAACACTGGACTTGAAAGCACACTACATCCACCATTGATTGTCTGTGGTATTAATTATGCTTCAGTCAAGTCAGTTCAATTCACGTTATTTTTATTAACTAATGCTTAAACTCACACACACACCCACATATAAACTATTATAAAAATAGCTGAAATGAAAACACAAAATGACCTGCAACAAAGTCACAATGCTAAATAAAAACTATCATGCACCAAGTGCACAGAAACTTACACTTGCATGTAGATATTCAAATTCAAATGGATGAGGAGATGAATGGCAGCCGTGTCACATAAGAGAGAGAGGAGAGATGTTGGGAGTATGTGACTGGAAAGAATCTTGTACTCGCTTTCATATTGTCCCAGCCTGACTGCTACAGCACTCTCTTTGCTGTTCTCCCACTAAAGTTAATGCACACGATACAATATGTCCAAAAGGTGCTGTGTGTGCTCTTAGAAAAACAAGTAAATTCACTTTACAGTATTACTACAGTCTTAGGATCTTGAACCTTTCTTCCAATAAAGGAAGGACTCTTACAGATTGTCTCACAACTGACTAAAGCAAAGCTTTCCTTAGATCTGATCATCCAGCCTCCTGAATGTTTGAGGGAAAAAGTTATGTGGCTACAGTTGACCATATTCTTTGCTCATTTAGCGTCCAGTGGTATTGTATCTCTATCTTTTTGCATGCTGTCGTTTTAGAAAAATAACTGTAATGATACTATGAATAACTTATCCAAAAAAGGGTACGGACTACTTTATCCAACATCACTGGACATTGGTGAGCTTCTCCAAAGGTAAGTATGAGTAAATGGGGTCTGCCACATGCAGCACACAGCTACTTGTTTAATGGCACTTAGCAGGTAGCTTCTCAAGGGGCATCAAAGTGACAAAGAGGTCACTGGGCACTGGTGGAGCACCAGAAAAGTTTTGCAAAAGGTCCACATATGGGGCAGGTGGAATCCTGACAAATATGTTGATGGGCTGGCAGGCAGACAGTTACAACACCAAGGGTATCTGTAAGTTTAATTATGAATTGGGGAACAAGGCTACAGAGATACAGTATCTGGAGTAGTGCTGTGTGGTATACTGGTACAGCAGTACAAAATTGGGGGGTTCTGAACGTCTGGTGACAGTAGCAAGGTTAGTGGGTCAGAAGCACTCAGTGCTGCACCCAGACTAACCAGTGATTTCTGGATGTTACAACACAGAAAATAAAGTAAATATGAGCATATATTCTGTTAAAAATATTAATTTTGCATTTTGCTTTGTGAAAAATATAGTTAGCAGTTATTGGCTTCAGTATTATTTTGGTACAAGTACTAAGATGCAAAAGTTGGTACACGTAATGAAGTTAAAATTTCAGTATTGATCCAACACTAATCGGGAGAGGCTAACAGTAGCACAGGGAATGACTCCAGTGTTGCATTCATTTTTCTAAATTAAGCATACAAAGATGGGATGACGCAGGGACACCACAACAATAAAAAGAACAGAAGAATAAAACAAACATTGCCACCCTATAGTCCTAAACTGGAAAAGCAAAAACTCCTGCGTATCTAATGGTATGGTTCATTAAACTGCCTATATACTTCAGTTATACCAACAAAAGCGCCCCCTCTCAATGTTTGTGTGTCTGTCTCATGATCCTGACCTTTCTACCTTCTGCTCTCCTTTTGTCTCACATCACCTACTAACATCATACTCATTGTAGCCCTGACTTGGGGAGACTTTAAACTGAATCTTGAGGTTTCTTCTGTGACAGCGTCAGAGGCTGCTCTAGTGCTCACTAGTATTCATGCATCCCTAAGCACTCAGTGCGCCTTAAACGGCAAGAGTGAAATACGGTCCTATGTGCCGTTTCCTAGTAGTTCGGCGAGAGGGTAGTGACTTCCTGCCATTTCTTATTGAGTTTACACCTAAAGGAATAAAGTGATCCCTTCATGCAAGGCACCTTTTCCTGCCAGCATGTTTTTGTGCTCTCCTGTCAGCTTTCTCTAGGTTTTCCCCTAGTAGATGGTCAGGAATATCAGTATCTGCTGGGTTTTTTGCCTTATGGCATGACTGGGAACTTTCTATGTCTTGTCACCTCTGTCTCATAGCTCCCTCTTCCTGTCACACTGTCATGCAGATCTCCTCTGCTCCTGCACTGGAGTAACTCTTGCTCCTGTGAAGACTTTCTGTGCCCCTTGCCATGCCACTGGCACACAAGCCCCTATAACTGGTTGCCAGCTACACAAACATGAGCAATATAACAATAATTACAAATACCACAAATATGTATGTATTACACAATTTGTTTTATTGCTTGGTTTTCCTTTGTGTTGTAGCCATATATTTTATTTTTAAGCTTGCACAGGGCCCTACGATAGTAGACTAAAAAAATCACCTGGAAAAAAAAAAACAGTAACAAAACACATACATGATAGCTTGTAAGCAACCAACAGTTAGCTAAATTACCTCACACTTTGTTAACATTCAAGATTGAAAATGTTTTGGAACATACCTCTCCTACAAAGACTATTATAACACAGTCCTTTTGCTCTTCTGGAGTAAGCTTGTCAATTAAGGAATGGAGAGTTTCTGCAAGATAGGACTTGACTTTTCGCTTCACTGTTGGTATTCCCATCACAATAGAAACTGGAGACAGGGGAAAAAAAATCATGAAACTTACTGTTGCCACTCTATTCATCTACTTTTATATTTGGCAGTAAGACAAAAATTTTAAAATGACCAGACAGTGTAAGTAGAAATCAATGCGCCAGGGAAACATTTTAACTTAAAGTCATTAAGAGTGTTTATATATGTTTCAAGATCAATAAATGTATCATTATGAACACCATCTGAAATGTACTATTGCAACTCAAGCTAGAGGCTAAATAATTCTACATTTGAAGCACAGTCAGGTTAAGTGAGTTCATCAGAAACACAGACAGGATTTAAACCTGCATCCCTGTAAATTCAATATTGTCTTGTTAACCACTAGGCCATACTGCCAGCAAGTGCATTAGGCTAAATGTAACAAAAATTACTTATTAAGTACAAGACTGCCTTCCATCTTTAATCCAGTTCTGCCAAGGATTATGCTGGTCTCCTTTACCTCTTTTTTTAAAATATATATATATATATATGTATACGTATTTATGGAACTACTAAAAGCATAACCCATCCTGAATTCTTACCTCCTGTTCTTCCTTGACCTGTCTGTACTGCAGGCTGAAGGCTGCCCTCATTGTTCAGTAAGTGAGGCAAATGGTAGTAGATATTTGGCACTTGTAATGGTTTCTTCTGGGAAAGTTCTTTCAACAGCTTTTGTGTCTCTGCTGTTTAAAAGGTAAAAGTCATTCAGTGAAATGTGTATTTTAATGGGTATTTTACAAGTTCTTTAGGAAAGCACTGGCTGGTTCGCAAGACTCGATTAATCCTTGGAAGCGGTGCCAACCTTACAGACAATCAACTACACATTGTTGCAAAACAAAATGTATTTAACTAATGTTTCAAAATTTCCAGACATACATGTGTTTAAAATTCTGAAGTTCTGAAGTAAAATTTTCCAATAAAATGACATACAATGCTTTAATGGAAGCACATAATCTCTGAGACACACAATTAGTGGAGCTTCTGAAACACAGAAATACAGTGCACTTTATAAAAAGAATCCGCAAACACTAGATTTGTATTGTTCGTTGTTTTTTGAAATTTACTGGTATAACAGCTAAAATTTGACTTACTGTATATATTTGAATGATACAGACTCCAATGCAATGCCATCAAAAGTTATGAATAACTTCAGCACTTACAGAAACTTACACAACAATAAGCAATAGTAAAGTCTTAAAGCTTATGCTTTGTAACAAATGCTATTTTATGAGAATTCTATAATAATCTTTAATTAAGTTTGTTTTAATTTCACAAAAGGAAGCCATAATGTTGGGACAAATGGGAAAAAAAAAAAGAGAGAGAGAAAGATTTTGAAAGTTAAACTATCCAATGTGTGACATTTTTAAATTTGGATTCATTTGACTAAATATTTCTCTTCAGTTAACTGCTATTAAGCAGCTAATGTCTCCTCCATGCAGTCACTCAACAGCACATATCAGTAACCACACAAAATGATTTTCTGACAAACCTGATTTGAAAAGTGTATTGTTATTAAAGCAGCTTTAAAGAGTTTGTGTAAATTCAAATATTCTGACATCTATTTAATAATTCATGTGGCACTGACATAATAATGTTTGATTTTTTTAGTATTAGTTTTAAGCAGTTTTATGTTTCTCAGTTAAAGAACAGAAACTGTAAGTGAATAAATATAGTGCAAATGGTAAGGCAAATTAGGTAGCCCTCTATGATCAGATCATTATTTACAAACCCCATGCTGAAATCCCTTAAATCCAATAAAATGTCCTCTATTTGTTGTTGCCCTGGGGAAAAAATCCCCCTCCCTGCAATATCTGAAATTTTAGCTTCAAACTGTATATTTTTTGTAAATTAAAAATAAAAATTTTAGCTTCTTCATTTTTTTATTTTATATTAAGCCACACTATTTTTAATAGACAAAAAATGTAAAAAAAAAAACATAATAAAAATGTAAAATGTACGCACATGCACAAAACTCTTCATTAAAAACTCCCCAGATACAATATTTTTGCATAGATAAAAAAAAACACTTATTTTTGTTTTATAGTATCACATAACAATTCAATTCTTAACAATTTAAGAGAAAAAAAAATGGTGGTACTTTGGAACATTTAAACGTCTGAGGGTGGTACACCAAAACAAAAAGGCCGAGAACCCCTGCACTAAAGAGATTCTCATCTCCAGTAGTAAGGGCTGGTGGCACACACACTCTCTGCATTAGCTGTACCTGAGAAGTTGGCAAGGGAGTCTTTGCTGCCATTGGTCTCTGCTATGGCACGTCTGAAATGTTCTAAGATAGTGCTGAGTTCAGACGAGCGCTGCAAAGTGCGTAGTTCAGCCGCATGGAGGCGTTCTTTTAAGGCATGGCACTCTCGTTGGTAGGCAGTTAACTTTTCTACAAGAGAAGTAAACCAGTAATCAGAAAACTCACACACTTAACATAAATGGCTGAAATCCAAAATATCAGCAGACAAGAAATAAGAAATCATGTAATATTTCTACAATGTGACACAGGAATAATATATATATTATTTATATATAACAAACAGACTTTAACATAATCTTATTTATAATGTGCTCCATCTGTATGATATTTCAGTAGTGTATCCTAGCAGCTGCAGTAAACAATTTGACACCACAGGTATCATATTCAGATCCCATAACTTTGAGCAAACTCAAATAATTCAAAAATTCTAACCAAAAAGTATACAAGGAAACACAAAAAAAAGGTTAATACATTAAGTCTTGGCAAGAATGTACAAAAATAGTTTAAGAAATCTAAGAAAAAAAAGAAAGACCCCTTGTGAGGCTGGGGACAAAAAAAAGTAGCCAAAGTAATCCTACAGTAACAAGGCTGTGGGAACTGCAGTCTTTTATAATTCATTCAAGTGACTGCTGAACTGCTGACTGCTTTTGATGCTGGCAAAACCCTGAAAATAAGGAACAGGGGTACAAAATATACTTACAAATACTGAAAAACACAATAAGATGATCAGAAGGTAGTGTAAAATGAAAGAAAAGCTAACGGGAACACTGCACAGCTGCAGTCCCAACATCATAATGTTTGAGCCAACTCAGTCCTAAATCAGGACTTTACCTTTTTCTGGATAACACTAATTTCACTCTACTTGGGTAGTGACAGCTAAATGGCCTCAGAAAATATAATCGAGCAACTGAACCAGAAATGACAATAGATGCATCCAGCATCTTGATCAGAAAAGGTAATGTCAAAACTGCACAAGTAAGAAAAAAAAAAAAAAAACTTATTACTGAATTACTGAAAAGGGGAAAATTAAACTGCCAAGGTTAAGTACAGCAAAAATGACAAACTAAATAAGTTCTAAAGAATTCAAAGTTTTTATTTAAATAGAAGGCAAGAGACTATACTCTTTACCCACAACGCAATTCATGTTGCGTTTCAGCCTTTAAGCTATAGTATTCCCACAATACTATATTTTAATTAAAAAGAAGTAACACTAGACATACAGTACATATTATTAGACTTTCATAAATCAAAACACTGAAAACAAAATTCAAATCAGTGAGCGAATATACAAGTTTTAATGTCAGTCAGTCAGTCAGTCATTATCCAACCTGCTATATCCTAACACAGGGTCACAGGGGTCTGCTGGAGCCAATCCCAGCCAACACAGGGAGCAAGGCAGGAACAAATCCCTGGGCAGGGTGCCAGCCAACCACAGGGCACACAAACACACACCCACACACCAAGCACATACTAGGGACAATTTAGAATCGGCGATGCACCTAACCTGCATGTCTTTGGACTGTGGGAGGAAACCGGAGTACCCGGAGGAAACCCACGCAGACACGGGGAGAACATGCACACTCCACGCAGGGAGGACCTGGGAAGTGAACCCAGGTCTCCTTACTGCGAGGCAGCAGTGCTACCACTGCACCACCATGCCGCCCGAAGTTTTAATGTATGCATTTTTTTTATTTTTAATCTAAATGATTAAAATGAATTAAAATCTTAAATATTAAAATATTTGCATTACAGTTACACAAGACATGTTACAGTTAATTAGCACATGCAAGTAAGGATTTTATTGTACTCTGTACATCTGACAATAGTAACCTTATACACCTACAGTATAATATACAGATACTCTAGTACAAAACTATTCCCATTTAAATATATCCATTTGTCTTCTGCGTTAACGTCAAACATTGCCCCAACAATGGCTGCCCATTTATGTCCTTCTTGAATGCCTCACTGACCTGTGGATTATGAGTGAATCTATGAAGAACTTATGTTATATTTTCTTTTAAGAAAAATGAGAATGTCAATACTCTGCATGACGCCAACTCCTCTGCGCTGTAACAATATCCCCTGCAGTTGAAAATCATATTCACTGGGTACAGATGTAGCAGGGACAGAAGGATGATCTGACCAGAAAAGCAGGTATTGGGAATTTGGCTGTGTTCTCTCCACCACGCTAATGGCTTAATATTGAGCGCAGCACAAGATCCACTTCTGTATAATTTCACTTCCTATAATCTACCCGTTTCTGAATCAGTATAAATGACAGGTTTATTGATTCCTCGAGCTCTCATTCTTACAGCCTGCCAGTAGTGAGTGGTTCAGTATATCATGAGAACTGTTACAACATAAAACGTGTGTGTAGTGTTGGTTCCAACAGAGTTCAATCTGAACACAAGCCCGTGGGTGCAGAGGTGTATTCATGAAACAATGTTGCGATTCTGAATCAGAATTCCCTTTATTGGGCAGGTACACTCATATGTACAGTACTAGGATTTTGTCTTGATAGTATTGGTGCAATATACAAGGACAACACAGAAAACAAAAGATAAATATAAGAAGATAAAATATAAAATATGATGCAGCATGCAAGGGCAATACAGAAAGAAAGTGATAGCAGGATTAAAATGTCCAGGCACTCCACTGTGCAGGTATACAGTACATAGATACTGAGTAGAAGCTCACATCTGATTAGTAAGAACAACTGCATGTGGAAAGAAACTGTTAAGGTGACGTGTTGTTTTAGCTTTCACTGCACAAAGAAGTTTGCTGGAGGAAGTCTTTGGAACAAGTGATGCCCTGGGTAAGTCAGATTAGCAATGATCTTTGTGGCTCACTTCTTACCCCCGACTCATATAGGACTTCAGTGTGCGGTACGTTACAGCCTATGATTTTTTCACACGCTTTGATGATGCAGATTGGCCTGAACAGTTGCAGCACCAAACCAGACAGTCATAGATGAGGTCAGAATGGACTTGATGATGGCCGTGTAGAACTGGACCAAAATTGCTTAAAGGGAGATTGAATTTCCTCAACTGACACAAAAAGAACATTCTCTGATGGGCTTTCCTAATAAAACATGTGATGTGATTGTGCCAACTAAAGTTTTTAGACAGCACACTGCCCAGAAACTTAAATGATTTTTTCATTCCAAAAGGTTAGGCCAATTATAGAAGTGATAGGTGAGCAGGAGATGTAAGCCAATGGCAGATTGAACTGAATGAGTTTCTTATCTAGGAGCTCTGGGAGATTGTATTGAAAGCAGAGCTGAAGTCCATGAGCAAGGTCCTCACATATGCCCCTGACTTATCAAGGTAATGGTAAATAAAACTCAGAACAAAATTCACTGCATCATCCACAGGCCAGTCGACTCTGTATGCAAACTGAAATGGGTCTGGGAAGTCTTTGGTAGTATTCTTGAGGTAATTCAGAATACGGCATTCAAAGGTCTTCATTACCACAGAGGTGAATGCTGCTGGTCTGTAGTCATTCAGGCCTGTCACCTTTGATTATCTGCAACTGGAATAATGGTGAAGGTCTGAAAGCAGGCAGGAACATTGCACAGATGCAGCAATTGGCTGAAAATGTCTGCAAATACTGTAGACCACTGGGCTGCAGAGTGCCTGAGTGTGGAGGGGGAAATAAGGTCTGGGCCTGCAGCTTTAATATTTGAATTTTTGAATAAGATGCAGACGTCTTTTGCAGTGATGACAGAAGGATGAAGGTGAGGAGAGGAGGAGTGCAGAGTATTAATAGCAAGACCATCAGGTAGATTTATGTCTCATTGTCTTTCAAAGTGACCGTAAAAATGATTTAACTGATTTGACTGGGATCAGCAGAACTGATTGTTTCTTTCCTGTAATTAGTGACCGGTTTAAGGCCTCTCCAAACTTATGTGCTGTCATTTGCGGACAATTGTTCCTGCAGCTTATCTGAGTGTTTCGTTTTTCCAGCTTTTATCACTTTCTCTTTCCTGTATTTCTCATGACTGACAGATCTGAAAGCACACTCTTTGTCCTGGCTTATTCGTCTGAGCTCTGTGAAGAACTAATACTTATTACTAATAAACTTTACAACTGTTTTTGTTAGAATGCAAACATCTTCACAAAAGCTAATATATGAAGTTACAGCATGAGTGTATTTGTGCATGTTGCTCTTGGCAGTTTTGAAGGCACTCCACTCATCTACTGCCTTGCTGGTCCACCTTCTAACTGTACTTTCGACTGGCTTTACACTTTTCAGTTTTTATTTTTAAGCAGGTATATGGTCAATCATAGAACAGTCAGAATTACCAAGGGGGGCACGGGAGAAGGCATGATAAGCAGCCTTAATAGCTGTATAGCAGTGATCTAGAATATTGCCATCTCTGGAGGACATTTTATTTGTTATTGATATATAGGAAGGACCTGATTAAAATTGAAATGTTTAAAAAATCACCCAAAATAATGATTTATGAGGCTTACAGTTTATAATAAGCCACTCTAGGTTGGGAGAGGATTATTTAAAAAGAACTCTCACATCGCTGCACCAACCTCGATTGAGATAGAGACACACTCCTCCGCCCTTAGTTTTGTTACAAAGTTCTCTAAAGCGGTCTGCTCGGTACAGCATGAAGTCGGGCAAGTCAATGCAGAGTCGCGTGAATTGAGTCATTCAGCCACGTTTCAGTAAAGCCCAGTAGTCTGTTTTAGTATGTACTAGCAGCTGCAATTCATCTACTTTATTTGCCGACGAGCGCACGTTATACAGACATATTCTAAGCAGTGGTAGCTGCAGTCCTCACTTCCGCATCTTCTGCCTCTGCTCCTCCACCATCAGGCTACCTGTTTAGCTGCATAAGCGCCTGTGCTCAATAAAGATGTTAGATCCATGGATGTTGTTATAATATCTAGAGGCACATCACGTGGCACACTGTGATCAATTTTCACAAGCTCTTCCCATGTATATGTTGTATGACTTTGTATGGTGACAACAAATTTAAAACAAAAATTTAACACAACAAAACTACCATGGCTGCCATCCTGGGCGCTGTACTCCTTCAAATATGTGACTCACTTAACTTACAGTGCCAGCCACTTTCATGTACAGTGATGTCTGATGAGCACTGACAATTTTAACTTGATAATTTCATACAAGTAGTGAATAACGGTTCTGCCGTAGTCAGTCAGTTTGCCATATTAAACCTTAGGTCTGGTGTTTCAATCAGAATTTTAAATTCTCTGCTTTTGAAAAAAGGTATTTTTGCTGCCTTCGGTTATTTGGAAATGTCATACAACACACGATACAAGGCCACATTTCATAATACCAGTATTTTGTATCTCAAAATTCAATACAATAAGATTTTATCTCATGCCTATTAAAGAGAGTTGTAAAAATGGCCTCAGGTAACTACAGCTCACCTGGCAGTACCAGGCAAGAGTACTCAGGAAGAGCAGCGGCAGGCATGGATGATGGTGTGCCAACCAAGACATGAAATTTAGTGTGTGCTTCTATATTTAAAAGATGAGTAGGTGAAAGATAAAGATACAGTAGAGTAGGAAGGGAACCAACTGAGATAAGCCGATGGCCGTCCCAGACAGGTTGTAAGCTCATGGATGTGTTCTAGTAAATAATACGAGCAAACTAAAAAAAAATGGGAATCAAAAAAAGTTCAGGAAGAACTGAGCCACTTATATGTATTGTATAAATATTAAAGTTATTCAATATGTGTAAAATAACCTAAGAATGTTCTAGCTAAAGCAATGGAAACTGTAATGATGGAAATAAATTTAGATCACTTTTAGAAATAAACTTTGTGTTCTGAGTCCAAAAAAGAATCTCCCACGCTGAAGGCCATGTGGTGGCTGGAATACAATGTACAAAGCGAATGCAACAGATGACTTCAATGCATCATTTGAAGGATTTGGCATTGTGTCAGTTTAAATAAGAACAGCAGGAAAAAACTGGCATAAAATAAGCTACAATGACATTGACAACATAGTTTAATACTTGAAAGACAATAAGCTAAACTAACTTTTAAAACAAATAATAATGTTTGCAAATGCTAAAATAATACAACAAATGTGTCAGTCTCAATACCCTGAAGTACTGTAGTAACTAAAATTGTTGGGATTGCTGAAACACCCACTACACTATAGATTTAATTTTTAATTTACTATTTCTTAATGTTTAACTAATCAGATCTTTTTTAAATCAAAGCACACCTTCATTTACTTACCTTAAATGAGATCTTCTCTAGGGGGCTAATAGTTACCCGACTCAAATCTATACCCAAGCAGCTTACTTCAACAGCAAAAAAAAAAATACCCAGCATGCATTATATGCCCTGTATAAGGATTTCTGTGCTTTGTTTCTGAATAGGAATTTGCAGCTCTGGCATAGAAATTTATAAACGTACCAGATTTTTCCAGCATCCACAGCTTCAATAAAGAGCTCAATTGAGACCTTAGATGTCCAGTTTTATTTTGAAAAACAAGCTCATGTTTATAACATTTACCAGACTTTAAGATCTCGATCTTTTAGCCACATAGTACACCTAGAGATGCCTGTTCAAGATTACAAAAAAGAAAAAAATACCAGCACCAAAACCACAGTATGCAGTCCTTGCAAATATCTCAGCCGCACTACAAAAGACATACTGAGTGGCTCAGCAGAGATTAGTTTGGGCGTTATTTTTGTAAAATTTCATTCACCCATTTTCCAACCTGTTTTTCCAGTTTAGAGTTGTCCAGAAAAAGAAACAAGCGTTACACTTTGTTTAGTATGAAGAACAAAGGGCTTTATTGACAGAAAACGTTCAGACAAAGAAGATGAGGTTATTAATAACCATACCCCCGATGGTGCTCCGATCTGGAGCACAAGAATGATTGGGGTGCACAAAGCAGCTTGGTATCTGTTTCTCTGCACCTCACAGGGGCACATGGCACAAAGGGGTATGGAGCAACACAGGGCCCAAGCAAGGCCTGACGCAGGACTGCAGTAAGCAGTGACTGATATAAAATCTGGGCTCTCAGGCACAAATATTGGTTTGTCATTTATATAGGTTGAGTAACCTGATTATTCCAGTAACAGAATGGAATGGAAAGTGTTCTTTACTTTTTTATAATGCTGTACTTTAATTTTTGTAAGAGCAGTGCTACTGCATATTCATGTCAACTCCGTGATGAAGCCTCATGAACAGCCACATGTATCAAATTAACTACATTGTTAGTGCACTTTTGACAGTGGTGATGCAAAATATTGTTTACTATTGCTACCTAAAAAAGCAATTCGACACACAATTCTCATGACTAAAATGCAAGAGCAACCAATACATGAGGAAAATAAGCCATAGGTTATAAAATAAAGACTGTAGTTAAATAAACTGCATTTACTTATAGAGTCTACTTGTTACAGCCAATGAATAACTAATAGTCTTGAAATGAATACAAGCCCTTCAATAGGTTTTTTGAATCACACACTTCTTCATATTAGGGTTTCAAAAAATGCAACAAGCCCAGATTACATACACTATGCTGTTAGAATTGATAAAATTCATATATTTTAGTAAAAAATATAAGGTTATTGATGAACACCAAGACAAATGTTGTCATAATTACTGGCATTAATGAAAATCTGGTGTTGATATGATGGAGGATTGTCCTAAAGATGGCAAACTTCATGTTAAAGGAAAATGAAATTTGTAAAGGCAGATAACCCTGCTGGACCTGTCTGCCTAACCACCACTGTAGCAAGTGGCATATCCACTGAATTACTGGCACAAAAGATGTGATTTATGTGTTAAATCCACAGGTAGATGCAGCACTGTATAGAAGTGATTTTTCTTTATTAATATTTTCACCCATAAGATTTATCTTGTCTTTGTACAAACACACAAAGAAAAGTATTTTAGTTTGAACTCCAACATTTCAGGTATCATACAAGGTCTAGGGAAAAAACTATAAAACAAGATTGTGCCTAAAGACTAAAAAAAATATCTTTACATAAATAAAACCTTTCTAGAACATACTGGTTAAAGAAGAAGGGGTCGTTAATGGAATTGTACCATCTGTTGGACTAATTTTTGCAAATAAGATTTAAATAACATTGTTTGAACCCTCGTAGATACTATGACAGTTACTTTACTGGAGGTCATTCAGCCTTTGAGTGCTTCTCTAAACCAAGCTAGGTGGACACATCTGGAGAGCTAAGACCCGAGCTCACACTCCTTGTGCTGGTGAAACTGGCCACAGGTCCCTTGGTCGTGACATTTCTAAGATTTTAAATGTCTGATTTCTCTAACTTATACATACAGGAAAATTAAGATGATTTCTTAATTTACAAAATCTTGAAAGTTTATTCATTTTCATAAATAATGCAGGATTGACCACCATCCTGCTTTATGGATGGATTGTTCAAATTGTTAACTTACTACTGTACAGTTATTTAAAAACACAACAGCAAGGATCATAAATAGGACTAAAATGCAGGACCACATAATTTCAGTTTTTATTTCACTTCAGGGGCATTACAAGTTAGTTTATAAAGTTCTGACTTCTCAGAAAAAAAGTCATAAACGGTTAAGCTCATCACATCTTACATAACTTACAGTATTAATGCAAACACTCCAGAATGCAAACCACAGTCAAAAAATTCCAGGAAACACTAAACTTGCGTAGGAGTTGGAGCCTCTGACTGTAGGGCATTCAAACTGTAGAATGAGACGCTTTACTGGCCCAGCATGAGAGTGGTGGTAGTTTATCAAGTCTTT
The DNA here is from genome assembly GCF_016835505.1 of Polypterus senegalus. Taxonomy (NCBI): domain Eukaryota; kingdom Metazoa; phylum Chordata; class Cladistia; order Polypteriformes; family Polypteridae; genus Polypterus; species Polypterus senegalus. The sequence continues at coordinate 69,556,660 of NC_053155.1, forward strand.
CCTATTTTCTGTTTTTTTTCTGCAGTGACATTTGCTGCCCCTTAAAGTCGATGTATTATTGTTAAACCTTAATGCTTTGGTGCTATCATAATCGTGGCTTTCCTGTGCTGTAACCCATTTCAAAGAGCAGCTGACCTAGGAACTAAAACCCATTCATTGCTCTAAAGAGATTTTATTAAAACAAAATATAATATACAAAACGGGTGACCCAAAATTCACGCAAGATTTGAATCTGGCGCCATTTGTGCGGTAAAGTGTTGCCAACGAAAAAAAGAGACAGCGTGACAGCTCACAGTTCAGGGTTACTAAAAATGGAGCACTACACGATATATATATTAAAAATAATGAAGGTTTGGCAGCTACAGTTCGCAATTTTCGTACAAAATATGGTCGGAATAGTGATTTAACTTCATCAACTTTTTCGAACAAAATCATCTTCAGCGATGAGGCTCATTTTCATCTTGATGGCTTCATTAATGGTCAAAATTGTTGCATTTGGGGTTCAGAAAATCCATGAGTGATTGTTGAGAAACAAATGCATCCACAACGTGTCACTGTTTGGTGCGGATCTTGGGCTGGAGGCATCATCGGACCATTCTTCTTCGAGAATGCGGCTGGTCAGGCAATAACAGTTAATGGTGCTCGCTATCGCTATATGATAATCCAGCTTTTTGTGCCTATATTGCAAAATATGGATGTGGACGACATGTGGTTTCAACAAGACGGTGCCACATGCCATACAGCCCGAGAAACAAGTCAATTACCGCATGAGTCAATTCCTGGTTGTGTAATTTGTGTGATCAGAATTCATGCGATTTAACGCCGTTGGACTTTTTTCTTTGGGGTTTTTTTGAAGTCTAAGGTTTATGCCATCAAGCCCACGACCACCCACACCTTGAAGGAGGAAATTGAACGTTGTATCAACGAAATTCAGCTACATTTATGCAAAATGGTCATGGAAAATTTTGACAAATAGTTGCGTATGTGCCAGCAAAGCCGTGGAGGCCATTTACCAGATATGCTATTCCATACATAACCCTATACTGTATACTTTATGAATCAATTAAAAATTTACAATTTTTAAATTAAAAACCTGTGTTCTCTATCAAAATTACTTCTTGCGTGAATTTTGGGACACCTTTTACATGTATTTATTTTTCTGTTGGTGTTCGAAATTATATTTTTAGTTGCATGTTTTTTGTGTTACTTTTGAAATAATTCTTATTAGAACCAGGGAAGTAGTTGGAGGTTGTAAATTACCACTGGGCGAGAGACTCCCTCCAATGAGAAGTTATATGGATGCTGTAACAAGCATCTTACAGACTACTATATACAGCAAGGTTCCTCAAATGATTGGATGAGTTTATTGAAAGTGTATTAAATATCTGTATCAACAGTTAGCAGAATGTATAGCATTGGCAACAACTATATTGGAAATGGTTGAGCCTGCCCCGCTGACTCTACGACTCAGGCCTCTTTGGTTAGAAAATGCTGCAACTTCTGCTAAAATCCATTTGCCTCGGATGCAAGCAAGAAGAAGCAAATCTTATCTGAGAGCTAAAGGAAATCCATTAATCAGCTTATGAAAAAATCAAAGGTGGTCGTTCAAACTGACCTGAAGTGGTAGGGCACAGGAGGAAGAGGACCAAGCCAACAGTAAGCTGGAGCACAGGGAGATCCAAAGGAAGAGTTGAGGCAGGTTACCCTGGTTTGGGCTGGGGACAGACCATGCAGTGTTGGTCCAATGCCAAAAGGGAAGCACAAGAAATACCATGGGTGTGGAGTAGATCACCAGAGTGGAGCAAGAGCTCTACCTAGTGAAAGCATTGTCACATAGAGCCCAGATGTGGTGGAAACCACCATTAGCATAAGGGATCAATTAGACCCAGCAAGCACGGCTCAGCTTATACCCTTACCATGCTTCCAGACCCTCTGCCAGCGGTTTGGAAGCAACGATGACTGCCCACTAGGTAACAACATCACTGACAAACCTATAACACATCATCTCAGGATGCAAGACTGTGTTGACACTGGGGAGTTTCAGTTGGCCGCACAACCATGTCCTAACAAAGCTACTCAGTTTCTTGACAGCTACGGGTAGAAGTGAATAACACATTAGATGCTGCAAAACTCAAATACATACAAGTAAAGCCAGGTGAGAGTATACAGTACAAGTGCGGCAAGAAAAGCATCATGCAAAGCATGGGAAATACACTTGTACTGCGGGAGGCAGATGGCTTTTCCCACAGAAATCACAACAACCACCCTCAGGCCAGACATCGTGATGTGGTCAACAGCCTGGGAAGAAGGAATAGTTAGCGGCACACAAGCAGCAAAGATCCAAGTACTTGGATCTGGCAGCAGAATACCAAGAGGCTGGATGGAATGAAACTACCCCAGCCAGGATGGACACAAGGGTTTTGTCAGCACAGCTACCATCCTACCCACTATGCAGTGCTGGCATTACCAAATCAAAATTAAGAAAGGCTACTAGAGAGTCAGCAGACAAAACAGAGAGAGCAAGTTACTGATTGTGGTTACGGAGGAAGGACAGAGTTTGGAGTCAACACTATTAATTTCAGCTACAGGGGAAGAAGACAGCACATATGACACACTGCTGTAAACATCAGCTTTTAAGGGTCACCTATTGACATTCACTATTGCCGTTATGGAAAAATTATTGACTTCATGAAATGAAACTACAGTACATACTTTGATGTGATTGGAATCACAGGGGATCCCCCCCCCCACCACCTTTTTGCTTCGATGCGATCAGGACTTTATTTTAGACACCCCAAACTATTACTTAGACACGATGTGGACTTGATGGTTATCAAGAAGGAAGTGGTGCATAACATGGAGTGATGGAGTGGCACACCAGTGAGGCAAGCAATTGTCAAGCATACCAAGGAGGCTGTGGTAAGACAGGGGGATTTTGAAGTTATCCGTTACTTACTTTTGGAACCGTTCTGATACAGGCACCAAAGTCCAAAAGCTGGTATCAATGCTGAAGTCAAATTTTAGTACTGATCCCACACTAGTAAGCACAGAGTTAAGTTCCTTCAGATTAGGGCCTTGTCAATTTATTTTGAGAAGATACTCCTGCCAATACCTTTTTTGCCCCACTTATATTTTTCTCCATTGTGTAGGCTCCCTCCTTCACAAACATAACCTTTCATTGTTTTTTTAACTACCAGTTATCCAACAGCAGGTTAAGGAAGGATCAATGATGGACCTCATGATGAGCTGTGGAAACACACTTGTACATGCATTACTATTTGAGCAACAGCCTTATTGGAAAATGGTGCCTGATTTCTAGTTTGGTAAGCTGTGCCCTATATAACTCAGGAATTATTTCAGTGAATAGCACAACTGATCCTCTAGTTCAGGTAAACAAGCATTTGTACTTCACACAGGCTAATCACCTGCATTTGCTGACATAAGCATACACTCACACAAGCAGACTTAGGATCTCTGCAGCCAGCTGCCTACACCAGACATACAACAAAACAGTGTTTACGAAACTTTAATGAGATTACTGAGTCATCCATCAAGATAATGTGACAGTTAACAAAGTTTAGCCTAGGGAAGACGCCACCTCACAGACAAGCAAGATGTAAACAGGTGACTAAAGTGACTGGGTTTGCCCCCCTTTAACAACAAGAGGCACATGTCCATTAGTGTTTAGGGAGGTGAACATTCTGTACTGCTTAAAGGACACCTTCCCATTTTAAAATAAGCCTGCATACATCACAATACTTTGTTCATCTCTACCTTTAATGACATAAAAAAATCAAGGGCATCAATGCTCCAGAAGATCCTATTAGAAGGTGGTGTTTCGGAGTTAGAAAGCTGCAAAACACAGAGGGGCCTCAAGCTGATTAGATTTATATTTGGCAAAACCTCTGCATAATGTGTATGTCTAACAAAAAAGCATTTCTGAACCCCAGCAAGCCAGGTAAGGTGAACTGCTGACACGTGTGCAAGGTGAAGGAAGCAGGGCAAATAACACGTACTGTCTGTGCTTGAACTTGAGCCTGCCTTTGTTTACATTTTGTGAAAAAAATGAGTAGCATTAGGAGTAGCCAACAAATACACTGGTAGTTTTGTTAATTGCTAAGGTACATGTCTGTGTGTCTATTATTATTTTATTTTGCTTCCTTTGTTTACACAGTCTGAGCATCACAAACTGAATGGTAAATGTTCTACTTTCAAGACGGTGTCACATATATGCGCAGAAGCTCTGTTAGCTCCCACACATTGGCAGTGTTTTACTTTTATTTGTGTTGTTGGTCTTACTTTATTGACTCTGAATGCTTATTCATTCTTACGAAGGTCAGACACAATTGGACGTTGACACACAATGCAAAGACATACCACTCAGGTCATCTAATAGGAATTTCAACGAGACCTGTGTCTTCAGGAATTCAGACAAAGACGTGATAGGGCAGACTGTGAATGAAACCAAAGTACAACCATAAAAAGATGGGGGTTGCCTGATGTTCTCCTCAATAATGTGTGACTTCTAGAGAATAAGATGAATAACTGAAACTGAGGCTTTCTGTGAAATGTGGAATAGCAGACAGCTACACATTTATATTTATGTAAACCTGGTTGCACTAATGTATAGCAAACTCCTTCATACAAGTGGACAACATCTTCTAACTGGTGGGTTAAGTCTGCTGTTCAAAGGCACTAATTACACTAAGCTGTTCCTCTTCTGATTTAGAACTTTTAATTATAAAATGCCAATTTTTATATCGGCCTGGAGAATTCACTGTTATCCATCATTGTCATCAGAACTGACTTTAAACAAACACATCTTGCAAGGCTTCTCCTTAACTTTCATTAACACACATTTTGTCCAACTTGGGGACTGAAAAGATAACTGCAAAACTTTTAATGCTAAGCTTCTCAACCACTTTCTTTCCACCAGACCATATAATAACTTTGAAACTGACAATTGCTAAAACAAGCAGAAAAAAACAAAAACAAAACCAGAGGAAGCGTGGAAAGATAAAGCAGTGCTCCAGTAACACAGGCTGTACTGCCTGGAGTAAGTTCAAAACAGCGGCCACTGAATAAACACAAACTAAAATAGAAGAATATATGGCACCTGTATCTGAATACGAGGAAACATACTCATGGTGATGTACTGTAACACTGACAGAATAAGGACACTGCCTAATCAGAAGCCATGGAATGAAAAATGAAGACAACAGAGGCTTTAAATCTGGCAAAAAGGAAGAACCGAGAGCATCCAGAAGCAAACTCAAAGATGACATCAGCATCACAAAGAACAATGAAAAAAACAGATAACAAAACATTTTCAGGGACAATGCAGAACCCACAACAAAATGTGGCAAAATATTCAAGCAATACCACAGGATAAGGGCAAAGTCAGTATCACTAAAGACTTTCAAGACAAGATTAATACCATCTATTCATCTTCATCATCATTAGAACACTCTAGACGAGAACAGGCCATTCAGCCCAACAAAGCTCACTAGTCCTATCCACTTATTTCGTCCAAGAAAACATCAAGTCGAGTTTTGAAAGTCCCTAACGTCTTACTGTCTACCACATTACTTGGTAGCTTATTCCAAGTGTCTATCATTCTTTGTGTAAAGAACAACTTCCTAATGTTTGTGTGAAATTTACCCTTAACAAGTTTCCAACTGTGTCCCCATGTTCTTGATGAACTCATTTTAAAATATAAGTCTCGATCCACTGTACCATCAGTTTGACTGCCATTTGCCAAGCTTACCCAGGTTAGCCAGTTGACCACAATTGCTTTTCGTCCTTTCTCTTTGGTCCTTGGAATTCTTAAAGGGGAGACCTTTTGTGTCATCCGACACAACCTGAAGCCACATTTTCTTCAGCTTCCCTCTTGGCTTCATCCTCACCACCTCCATCATAGTGTACTCTATCTTACCCAATAACCCTCTAGCTTTTGCTGAAAGCCTCTTTGTTAGTTTCTCCTCAGCACACCTACCTTCTTCTCTTAACTTGGCATTGATTTCTTCTTACTCAAGGATACTCCAAAAGTCCATCTGATTATTCTCATCTCTGTGTTTCCAACTTTGCTACAATTTCTCTTTCACCACCCATATTTCACTCCCTTAGAAGTATACTACCTCTCCTCACACAGTTATCATAGGTTTCCCTTTAATGGCTAAAAGGCTACTTTAGAATTTAGAATGGAGGATAACATGATGTTGCACACAACTATTTCCATTGCTTTAGCAAACTCCAGAATCTTCTCACCCTCTGGACCCCTTGTACTGAAGCTTAGGCCCCCATGAACACTCTCCTAATAACCATCAGCCCTTGCTCCAACATGCCCATTCAAGTCACCACTCATTACAAACACCTCCTGCTGAAGCCAAGGGATGGGATAAATAAACCACTCACAAAAAGCCATCAGTGCGGTAATTCCGGTAAATGACTAGGTTGTTCTGGTCATACCAGGGCTGTCAGATTGAACTATTTTAATATAATTCAGATTTATTATTTATAAGTCTTATTAAAAGGAATAAACCTTACAGAGTAATGGGGCTTGTGGAAGGGAGGTGAAAAAGAGAGTGCAGGCAGGGTGGAATGGGTGGAGAACAGTGTCAGGAGTAATTTGTGACAGACGGATATCAGCAAGAGTCAAAGGGAAGGTCTACAGGACGGTAGTGAGACCAGCTATGTTATATGGGTTGGAGACGGTGGCACTGACCAGAAAGCAGGAGACAGAGCTGGAGGTGGCAGAGTTAAAGATGCTAAGATTTGCATCGGGGGTGACGAGGATGGATAGGATTAGAAATGAGTACATTAGTGGGTAAGCTCAAGTTGGACGGTTGGGAGACAAAGTCAGAGAGGCGAGATTGCGTTGGTTTGGACATGTGCAGGGGAGAGATGCTGGGTATATTAGAAGAAGGATGCTAAGGATAGAGCTGCCAGGCAAGAGGAAAAGAGGAAGGCCTAAGAGAAGGTTTATGGATGTGGTGAGAGAGGACATGCAGGTGATGGGTGTAACAGAACAAGATGCAGAGAACAGAAAGATATGGAAAAAGATGATCCACTGTGGCAACCCCTAATGGGAGCAGCCAAAAGTAGATGAAGATTAAAAGGAAAAAACCTCAATTGTTATACATATATACACACACACTGTGTATGTATTTTTTTTTTAACCTTACATTACTTTTGGGATCATGTTACTCTAGTGTGTATTTTATAAATAGTGCCGTATTTTATAAATCTGTTTTAACAAGGACATCCACAGTCAGGCTTTACAAAATGTAAAAATTTAGGCTAAGATGCCATCTTTCTACTTCTTAAACCAACATCTGTAGAACGCATTTTAGGACAGATTTTTTTCTATACTGTTCTGCTTTTGGATCTCACTAAGAACAGACTTTTAAATCCTTCTCCATCACCCTAAAAGATTTATTATGTGGATGATCCTGTTTCAGACCATTCATGAAAATAAGATACCTGAGCGACTGCTGTCTTACGCTGCAACTGTTAAGCATCCGTTATAGAAAGCAAAAAACGATTTCCTCTCATTAATGAGAATGGAAAATAAATATTACATTTTTGATTTTCCTTTTATTACTATAGAGGCCTTAAAAATCACCATTTCACAGAGCCTTTTTAACACCCTCAATCCTTATTTAACTACCCGAACCAACAAGAGATTTCCCATGCAGTAGGAATACTGCTGATGAACACAAACTGTCTAAAATTTATGTTTAGATAAAAAAATAAAATGCATTTCTGTATTACATTTTTGCAGCATCTCTATAAGGGACAAAAAAGACAAACTGAGTGTAGCTGGGTTCTAAACACCAAACCAACAACCTAAATGCTTTGCTTTAAAATTGTGTTTTGTATTATTTGTTAATAGAGTGCTTTCCTGATAAATATTCAACCTTATTTTTACATAATTTTAATTAGTTTCTGTGGATAAATATAATTGACAAATAAGTAAAATATCAAAATTGAACATTTTATACATTCAGTCCTTTCTGAAACACAAGCAGGCTCACGGTGCCTCTGCACATAAAGAGAGAAGGGCAGTCAAACAAGGTCTTCAAACCACTAGGAACAAAAGGAATCATAGCTGGGGAAAAAATTAGGGCTTCTGTGATATCAGTAGCAAATCAATTTTAATGTCTTAATTTTTACCAGTTCTGTCTCGTACCCATTGCATTTACAGTGCATCTGGAAATTATTCACAGCGCATCACTTTTTCCATATTTTGTTATGTTACAGCCTTATTCCAAAATGAATTAAATTTATTTTTTTCCTCAGAATTTTACACACAACACCCCATAATGACAACGTGAAAAAAGTTTACATGAGGTTTTTGCAAATTTATTAAAAATAAAACTGAGAAATCACATGTACATAAGTATTCACAGCCTTTGCTCAATACTTTCTCGATGCACCTTTGGCAGCAATTACAGCCTCAAGTCTTTTTGAATATGATGCCACAAGCTTGGCACACCTATCCTTGGCCAGTTTCGCCCATTTCTCTTTGCAGCACCTCTCAAGCTCCATCAGGTTGGATGGGAAGCGTCAGTGCACAGCCATTTTAAGATCTCTCCAGAGATGTTTAATCGGATTCAAGTCTGGGCTCTGGCTGGGCCACTCAAGGACATTCACAGAGTTGTCCTGAAGTCACTCCTTTGATATCTTGACTGTGTGCTTAGGGTCGTTGTCCTGCTGAAAAATGAACCGTCGCCCCAGTCTGAGGTCAAGAGCGCTCTGGAGCAGGTTTTCATCCAGGATGTCTCTGTACATTGCTGCAGTCATCTTTCCCTTTATCCTGACTAGTCTCCCAGTACCTGCCTCTGAAAAACTTTCCCACAGCATGATGCTGCCACCACCATGCTTCACTGTAGGGATGGTATTGGCCTGGTGATGAGCGGTGACTGGTTTCCTCCAAACGTGACGCCTGGCATTCACACCAAAGAGTTCAATCTTTGTCTCATCAGACCAGAGAATTTTGTTTCTCATGGTCTGAGAGTCCTTCAGGTGCCTTTTGGCAAACTCCAGGCGGGCTTCCATGTGCCTTTTACTAAGGAGTGGCTTCCATCTGGCCACTCTACCATACAGGGCTGATTGGTGGATTGCTGCAGAGATGGTTGTCCTTCTGGAAGGTTCTCTTCTCTCCACAGAGGACCTCTGACAGAGTGATCATCGGGTTCTTGGTCACCTCCCTGACTAAGGCCCTTCTACCCCGACCGCTCAGTTTAGATTGCTGGCCAGCTCTAGGAAGAGTCCTGGTGGTTTCGAACTTCTTCCACTTACGGAAGATGGAGGCAACTGTGCTCATTGGGACCTTCAAAGCAGTAGAAATTTTTCTGTAACCTTCCCCAGATTTGTGCCTCGAGACAATCCTGTCTTGGAGGTCTACAGGCAATTCCTTTGACTTCATGCTTGGTTTGTGCTCTGACATGAACTGTCAACTGTGGGACCCTATATAGACAGGTGTGTGTCTTTCCAAATCATGTCCAATCAACTGAATTTAGCACAGGTGGACTCCAATTAAGCTGCAGAAACATCTCAAGGATGATAAGAGGAAACAGGATGCACCTGAGCTCAATTTTGAGCTTCATGGGAAAGGCTGTGAATACTTATGTACGTGTGCTTTCTCAATTTTTTTTATTTCTAATAAATTTGCAAAAATCTCAAGTAAATTTTTTTCACATTGTCATTATAGGGAGTTGTGTGTAGAATTCCCAGGAAAAAAATGAATTTAATCCATTTTGGAAAAAGGCTGTAACATAACAAAATGTGGAAAAATAGATGCGCTGTGAATACTTTCTGGATGCACTGTACTATATATATTGATTTTTTTGTTGCTTTTAAATGTCACAGCCTGGTTTTAGTCATTTTCGGCTGCTGTGCTGTTATTGTCGCTGTATGTTTCTGCACCAGTGGGAGAGGCAATATTTTCCATTGTACTTTGTGGCACAAAGAAATTGCACTGAATAAATGAATATATAAGTAATTAAGTGCCTCTTTGCTCACATGAGTCATTGAGGGAACCCAAAAAACATTTTAAAAACTCAGGTACACAGTTTGATGCAAGTGCTGCCTTTAAAAATGGCTTTTAAAGATTATAAGGTGTAAACATCAACAAAGCTCTAGTCTGAATCTGAATCACAGTGAAAATATAGCCCAATGTCGAGTAGAGTAATCAAGTCTAGGAAAGTATTAATTGTCAAACACACTATTCTTGTTCCTTTAAAAAAAAAAAAAAAATCACCAATACATCCATCTATCCATTATGGAGTTAATGCGGTGGCTAGAAGCAGTCCTTGTAGCAACCAATTCTAGATGGGCTGCCAGGTTACTGCAGGATCCACAGACACTTATGCTTACACTTGTTAATGCAGGGCTATTTTGAGTCCTTAAATACCCTAACATGCTTCTGGAATGTGGGAGGAAAACTGGAGTATCCAGGAAAAAACAGAATGTTACATAACCAGGTTGGGATTCAAGACCAGAACTCTGGGGCTATAAGGTTCCAGCAGTAACAAACATGGTTGAAAAAGAGGAAAAAAAGAATGAAGGACTTCTTTTTAAACATATACAGAATGTATACTTAAGACATTAACTTCAACAAAGGACCTGAATCAATATCTGATTCACCATTCGCTTAATCCAAATCAGGCCCCACACCCACAGCCCTATCTCAGCAGCAGCAGGCACAAGACGGGAATTAGCTATGAACAGCACACCCATCTATTAATTGCAGGTCCTCAATCAATGTGTTAAATTACATTTATTTTTGATATACACGTTTTCATCTGTAATCAATACTTTGCTCTTTCAGTCTAATTAGCTTACGTCTTAAATTCCTATGGGCAAAATGAGTAGTTGTGGAACAGATGTCTCAATTCATTATTCAAATAAAGTCCAGTGGAGCATCTGTATGAACATCACATGTAGTTTTACTGTGCAATGAGCAAGACCTTAAAGAATTTAGAACTACTGCAAAACCTCAACTGAAACTAGAAGGATCAACACAGCAGATGTTGTCAAATAAAGTAAATGAAAGAAAATAAACTAAGGTTAGAATACCCGAGAAGTAAAAAGGTATGAGAAACTATTTCTGTAAGTAGATTTTGCAAATCTTACGACACCAAGCTGTCGTAAGAATATGATTTTTTTTATCCTGAATCCCCATACCATTCAAATTATGGTATGATGTGCCTTTCCATGTGTACCACAAATATCATCATTTAAGTCTTAAGCAACAACAAACTAGTTGGCGCCTGTCACAGGTCACCGGTGGATGCTGATACCCTGCTAGTAGTCAGGACCGACTGGGACCAAAAGTAAAAGTCAGTAAAAGGTTGTCAGATTTTATTCCTTAAAAAGACACACAGTTCATGGTGGAAAAAGTTACAGTGCAAAATTCTTAAAAAAATATAAAGTAACTGAAGAAAAAAAAAAACAAAAAACAAACAAATACACAAGTGGGAAAAACAAGGCTAAACAAATTCCCCCAGTTTACTATATACCAAACAAAATGTTCCTTAACTGAATGGCTCTTGACATGCTAAATGTACAAGGAAATAGGTCATTTACCAGCTACAAAATCCATAAACAGAAACAGGCTTTTCAAAAGCCCAGCAAAGAAAAGCAAAAAGATAAACCTTATCTCAACAGAAAGAAAAATCCGGAGCCTTTGCTGTTATACAGGGTGTCTCTGTCCCAAAAAGAGCAACTAACAGATGTCAGAGTAGAATGGCCAGGTTCATACAGGTTGATAGAAAACCTGCAAATATTTAAATAGCAGCTTCTTATAAAAATGGTGTGCAGCAGGGAATCTCTGAATGCACAACGAGTTTGACCTTGATGTGAATGGTCAGAGGATCACGCTGGGTTCCACTCTTGTCAGGTAAAAACAGAAAAAATGAGGCTACAGTTGGTGCAGATTCACTAAAAATGGACTATTATACATTGGAGAAAAAAATTACTTGAGGTCAATTTTTGCTGTCCCATGCAGATGATAGGTCTGAATTTGGTAAAACTTCATGAAGTCACATAGAATATCGGCTTGCGGAATGATTTCATAGCTCTCTTAATTCCAGTGTAGTGTTATCTGAGTGCCTCAGTGTACCAAAGCATTGTTGCCGACAATCTGTATCCCTTCATGCATAGAGTCGTTCCTTTTCGAAAGGCCATTTCCAGTAGGACAATGCTACGCTGTCATAAAACACACTCGTAACATCTGAAACTGGCAGAACGTGACAGTGGCTTCCGTTAGCCCCAGATGTCCACACAGCATCTATATCTCAATCTAATAGACTACCTTTGGGATGAGTTGGAATGAAAGGTTTGCAGCCTGAATAGGTGGCTAAAATCTGCAGGAACCATATGAAGCTATCAAGACAGCATGGACCAAAATTCCCCTAAGGAATGTTTCTTTTTGTCAAATTTGTGTTTCAAAAAGTTCAGACTTTCTCAAAGCAAATCTGGGTGCTACATAGGTGGAACCTAATGGCATGCCCACTAGGGGAGAGACGCTGTACAAGACTACCACCTGTTTAGAATCAGCTTAGTAGGGTATTTTACTTCTTATTTTTTAAAATATTGAACAAAAAAAATCAACGCAATTTCTCATACTTAGAACCTCTCAGTTTACTTTTTTGGAAGCACTGCACAAATTGGACACTGCTGTGCTAAAAGATGAATTATGCCTATTCATTAACTTTCAAGAAAGCCTTAGAACATATTGAGATGTATATTGTTTGTCATGAAAACTAAGATTACTGATGCTCCAATGAGTTTATTTCTTATTTTAAGGTTTACAAAAATCACCAATTTCATGTTACTAGAATTACCGATTTCGATTTGTTTTCTTTATACATTTATTTTTGTTTCTTTACACTAAGCTCCTGCATAACTATCCATGTAAAAGCCTTATGTTTTACATTAAAGTGCTATTTTTATAATCAAACTGCAGAACAAAGGTTTTACCTGTTGATTTTTATTAAAATTAAATTTTCTAAGCTCATTGTTCAGTGACCATAAACAATTCTAAAATAAAATCCTCTTAAAACATGCTTTTTTAATTTAATAAAACATGTACAAAAATATTTATCCATAATACATATGCCATAAAAGAAAATATAAATGTTTATAAGCCACACTTCTAATAACATTTTCCACATTTATCAACAAGATACAAAGCTAATAGAGTTTAAAATCGACAGATTTGGCACTTAAGCCAACACACCAATTGTTCACTAAGCAGTGAAGGCTAATTCTCTTGACTCTGTTCTTTTTCGAATTAAAAATGTGAGCTGCTGTACTAAACACAAGCTCACTCACTCTCCAAACTCAGACAAGGAGAGTCCCTTTTAGTACAAAATGAAAAGGTCTGAACTCATTCTCTTTTCATTTCTGACAAAGACGCACCTCTCTTTTCTTACACTTGGCCGTTGCCCTCCATGCACAGGACGAATCCTCAGTTTCCCTTTTCTTAGTTTATTACTCCACTTTCTTTAATATAAAGGCCAAAAGTCCTATCTTCACTCTCTCCAGAAGTCAGACTGGTGGTTCTCATTTACAGACAGTTTGGGAGCAAAATGACACATGTGATTACTCAAGTACCATAATGCATAATGTAAAAGAGTGCTACAATTAAATTATCATAAAGCTTAGAAATGCAAATATTGAAAAAATCATTTTTTTGAGATCAGCTAATTTACCAATCACCAGTCGAGTTATTTGGGGTGAAAATCATGCCAGCCGACTGATTGGAGAATCACTAATTGTGATATGACATTTTCAGCACATCACCTTCCTTTACTCCATAACATTTAGCAACATTTTAATAACATCCTCTTATAAATCTTGACCTCTAGCTTGAATGTACAATGTTGGTACCGTTGTACAGATGGTCCAAATGATCAGATGTAAAATTAAAATGCCCTACCTTTATCATCATAAGGACAAATCCAGCATACTTGAGAAGTATTCTTAAAACAGCAAAGACCTACATAGCAAACTGCCACTCCAAGACGGACTGCAATACTCTGTACAGAATGAAGACGTTTTCGTGTGTAATCAGTGATTCCAAATTAGCATCAAGAAGGCAGATTAAAAAACTGCTCATTTAGTTTAATAACAGCAATTTTGTTCAAAGATGACTGATTTGTGCAGCCTTGACATTTTTTTTTTATAATTTTCTGCCTGCATAGAGCAGCCCAATAAAAATGTCCAGTTACAACTCTCAAATGCCACGTCCTTAGAGGGTTAGATATCACAGTGCAAGGAAGATTTACAAGTTATTGCTCTGTTTCTCGTTCCAAATAATTCTTTAATTAGATGGCATTTAAAGGAATCCAGTTTAATCAATCATCTAGCTTTTACACTGGTTGTGTGGCCACAAAGACACTACACTATGCAATGCATACTTCCCATAATTCACTTTCTTTGAAAAGACCCCAGGTGCACGTTAGTTGCCCTCAGAATCAGAGGCCCAATTTGCCTTAAAATGACTACAGCCGCATATCCAAATGATGTACTGCATGTCTGTTTCACTCACCTCTGAGCTGCAGAATGGGCTCACCATAAAAAGGTGAAAATGACACAGAGCTTGATTATGGCAACGTTGGGGTCCTTCTATCCACTGATGCTACAATGCGTGAAGACTACATTCATGAGACATCTGTTATTGCACTTACAAAGGGCTTGGCTTTCATGAGACCAAGTGGGCAGCTTGACTTAGTTGCTGACATTTCCTCAGGTCCCAATTATTCCTGGAACTGTATCAAAGCTGGAGTTTCAGGACAGGCATTAAAATTCAACTCTGACCTCATAAAGCAGGGACTGTAAGTACAAAAGCACACTATTTTGCATTATTTAACAAAGCTGACGTTAGAATTTTAAATGGCAGATATTTTCCTTCAAAGCTCTGATGATTTTGCACGCATTTTTGTGAATGATAATGAATGAGTTGTTTATCTATGATGGGGTGATTCTGATTGCCTTTTCGTGAAGTCATTGCTTTATTTCACAAGGTAATTGATTAAAATAAATGACAACTTTAATCCAGTTTCATGAACAACAAAAACCAGTGACAGTCAGGTCCACGAGTCCAACACGTGACATCACAAACAGGCTAGACAAATGATGCTGAATGATGCTGTTGATGGTGGCAAGATGGTAAGGGAAGCCCAAAGAATTTTCAGATTCTGCAACATGCCATCACACCGACAATAGGAACACTTTCCACCATCCACAAAATTATTCTCCAAGTCCATAGATGATCAGACTATCAAACACTTTTAACATGTCTGTGTTGTTTCTCAGATTCCTGAGAAAAAGATTTAATCTCACATTTTCATAGAGAATGGAGATAATAAAGTTTATGAAATAAAGGGCTTCAAAACCATAATCCCATTTGAACATGCTTCACTTTCAGGTACTACCATGATTTTACAGAATTTAATATTTTTTAGGAAAAAAATGCATGAGGTTTAAATGCTGTGAGCATACAGCTAGATAATAAATAACAATAATACATTTTATTTATACAAGGCACCTTTCTAAGCACTCAAGGGCACCAAACAAACAATAAATAAAAAAGCACATTATAAACAAAACATCAGAAAATACAGAAAATATAAACATTAAAACCAAACAAAGCCAATGTAATCATAAAGAAAAGGCCATTTTAAACAGATGGGTTTTAAGTTTACTGTAAGGTAGCGACTTCCAGAGCTTGGAAGCAGAACAGCTAAATGCTCCGCTCCCCATGGAGGTTAGACGGGCGAGAGGGACGGTCAGGTGGATGGAGGAAGAGGATCTAAGGCTACAGGAGGGAATGGCAACATGAAGAAGGTCAGACAGATATGGAGGGACGAGATTATGAATGGCCTTAAATGTTAACAGCAGAATTTTAAAATCAATTCGAAACTTAATCGGGAGCCAATGAAGCTGCTGAAAGACCGGAGTAATATGGTGAATAGATGAGGTTCGAGTAATGATGCGAGCTGCAGAATTCTGAACTAGCTAAAGCTTATGAAGAGATTTATTAGAAAGACCCAAAGATGAGTGATTTGCAATTAGTCCAGATGAGAAGCAACAAGACTGTGAACAAGAATGGCAGTGGTATGGGGAGTGAGGGAGGGGCAGATGTGATTAATATTACGTAGGTGGAAATAAGCAGACCGGGTGATGTTATTAATGTGAGAATGGAAAGATAAGAGTACTGTACTGTCAAGGATGACATGTGTAAATGACATGGGTATTACGCAGTACAAGTAACAACATCTTTTAATGTTTGTGAATGTTTAGTGTTGGCCCCCAGTGAAGCCCATGCAATCAGAAATATTGTTATTTCCATTTCCGATGAAAAAATGTGATTTAATATTTTTACTCAGCCCTCACTACACACAACAAGTAACAGATAAAAATTGATTTTGGGTAGAGTGTTCCTTTAAGGCTTTAAAACTGTAAAGTGGATTTTTATATGATGTAAAGCTGTACACCCTGGCAACTATGAAATTCACCAAGAGAAACAGAATGCAATAGATGGATGGATAGATACACTGCATAAATAAATTACCATCACAGAAAAGATGAAAAACAGCATTACTGATTCAAACTGGTAGCTGTGATTAATACGAATCTACATGTATTTCTATCGTTTGAATAGAGATGAACTAAAATTCAATTTCAGTTCAATACTGCTAGCTTTTCAGAGGAGTACAGTGTCTGGATGAGAGTTTTAATCTTGGCAAATTAGGAATACATCAGATTTCCACTCTTCTGTTGTCAGTGAGATGCAGTTTTCTGTTTCAAAGATGCAGGCACAGAAGAGCACTAGGCAACGACGAGAGAAGAGCTGATCACTTTCATGCTGATTTCAGAAGGGATTCCATTTTTGTGTATTTTCCTTTTTGCTCATGTTTTATATACTGTATACTTACATTATCTATTGATATTCATGGCAAGGGAGCTTTTAATACACTTAATATGTATCCATCCATTTTATTTTTCAGCTTATAAGGCCTGAAGGGTGTCAGAGTGAAGCAAAGGGTGGAAAGCAGGAAGCGATTGTAAAAGGTCTGCAGTGCAATTCATATGGGCAAATGCAGAATTCTCCATAGCTATTTCCATCCCTGGCAGACTAAAACACTTTTACTTACACACTATGACCTCTGGAGCAATGAAAGACTACCATTATGAAATGCCCGCGATGCTAAGAATATCCTTCACACATAACTGACGAAGACTTGAGCCAAACCAGAAGCACACACTGTAACATTCACACACAAAGAAGAACAAAAGACTAAAACTGTATTGTATTAATGCTTCCTTTTCCAGGCAGCGTACTACAATGAACTACAATGTCAGGTTCATTTCCTGCTTCCAACCACCTGAGCAAGTCCCTTAACCTGCCTGTATAACAAGCATCCTTATAAAGTGCCTTCATTTAGCGTTTGCTGTGTAAATTAAAGATTGCTTGTTCTGTTATCTGGAAGAACTTATATCCTTATATCCAATAAGGAGCCAAACAGCCAGATTTCATTTCACACACAGTTTTGCAAGAGTGATGCCAAAATTCATTTTGTGGGATTTCCCATTCGCAAAAAATGAAAATCACTTAAAAAAAAAGTTTTTTTTTTATTTAAATGAATGCAACAAATACTGCGTACAAAGGTCTCATTAGCACATAATCTGCAACAGACCTGTAAAAATCAATTCAATTCTATGGCTCTCATTCATACTACCAAATAGGAGCATAGTGCATTTTTAAAACATACGTGCTATGCTGCATCTTTTCAGCATCAAGGAGCACCAAAACGCACCATTGAGTACATTAGTGCATTTACTACCCAGGAACCCTGCCTCTTGCCATTACGCAGCAACTGTACTTTCCTGTTTCGTGACTCGGGCACACGAAATTGAGGTTGCACATCTCAAGCACCGTGAAGGAATACACCAAAGGTTGCTTTTGTCTCTGATGCATCTTTAGAATTGCGATTGTCAGCAAAATTGCCAAAGTAGACATCATCCTGCTAGAATAACCACAACACACGTTTCATGTCTCAATAAAATGTCTGCCTGTGACAGCATCTGATTCCTGTGATTTTTTTTCCCCCCACTAGAGAATTTATTTAAACAATAAATAATGGGAGCCGCATGTCAAGTCAGGTCTAATTTATTTATTTTGTACTTTTAAAACAACTAAAAGTTGACCAAAGTATTTTACCACAGTAAAATCAACAACAGATAAGAAAAGAGATAAATATAAAACAAAATCTTCTTCTTCTTCTTTTGGCTGCTCCCATTAGGGGTTGTCACAGTGTATCATCTTCTTCCATATCTTTCTGTTGTCTGTATCGTGTTCTGTTACTTCCATCACCTGCATGTCCTGTCTCACCACATCCATAAGCCTTCGCTTAGGCCTTCCTCTTTTCCTCTTACCTGGCAGCTCTATCCTTAGCATCCTTCTCCCAATATACCCAGCATCTCTCCTCTGCACATGTCCAGACCAACGCAATCTCGCCTCTCTGACTTTGTCTCCCAACCATCTAACTTGAGCGGACCCTCTAATGTACTCATTTCTAATCCTGTTCATCCTCATCATACCCAGTCCAAATCTTAGCATCTTTAACTCTACCACCTCCAGCTCTGTCTCCTGCTTTCTGGTCAGTGCCACCGTCTCCAACCCTTATAACATAGCTGGTCTCACTACCGTCCTGTAGACCTTCCCTTTCACTCTTGCTGATATCCCTCTGTCACAAATCACCCCTGTCACTCTTCTCCACCCATTCCACCCTGCCTGCACTCTCTTTTTCACCTCTCTTCCACAATGTCCATTACTCTGTACTGTTGATCCCAAGTATTGAAACTCATGCACCTTTGTCAACTCTACTCCCTGCACCCTCACCATTCCATAAAAAGAAAAAGAACAAAGAGGCAAGCAACACACAGCTAAGAGCAATGCCTGACACTTAAACCATAAAAATACATTTACATTAGAGGATAAAACAAAAGTTGAAACTGCACGTATAATCAAGACTTTAAAAGTGCCCAATTGTAAAGGCAAGTAAATAAAATCACATTTTTCACTGTGAATGAAAATAATCAATCGTGGTAGCTGATGTTTGTTCGAGTGGCAGGCTATTCCGTAGCCAAAGGCCCACCGTATTAAAAGTACGATCAGCCCTCAGCATCAAACGTGTGTGTGGAAAAGCCAGTTGTAATTGATCGGAGGACCTAAATGACATGGTGGATAAGTTAGGGGAAGAAGAGACCAGCAAGATAGATTGGAGCAAACTGTGTAACAGAAACAATAAAATCTTAAGAAATTCACAGAGAGAAGCTAACATTGGTGAAATGTGGTGCTCTTTTTTGTGCTGCTCAAGACTCTGGCAATGCACAAACAGAGCAGGAACAAAGTGCCAGACAGGACTAAACACCTTTATTTGTGTGTCATCTGTGTTAATATTGCTGGCTCATCACTACTTCTATCATTATTTATAACCTTTCTACAATTCACAGATATGATCCAAAGAACCTGTTTTTTTCCTAATCAACTCATGATTTTCTACACTCACACATCCAATTTAAAGAAAGGTTTTGCTCGCTGCTCTCCTCATATTCCAGACTCCTCATCAGGCACTTTTTGAATCAAACAGGTAAAAGACCCCTAACAATGCAGTCAACACAATGAGCAGTAAATAATAAATAATCAGTATGTCACTGTGAATTATGACTTAAACAAACATATATGCTGTATTTTGCTATATAAAAACATAAACAAGGCTTGGATTTACACATAGATATACAAAAATGTATCTGGTAATCCAAAAAACATTTTATTTAATGCAAACACTATAAAAGAATGATTTATTTATAGGCTTTAAGACAATGTCCTTTTCAAGTGCTGACATTCAGAAACAAACAACACAATTAAGATGGACCCAGGCGTCAAGCACAAGTAAAAAATTGGTAAAAGATTCTTATTATAGAGGGACAAGAAGTGATGCTTACAGCAACTGCATAGTATATTGGTCTAAGTTTTCTAAATAATATAAGAATAAGAAGATCAGCCACCGCTCCCTTAAATGTCTACTTTGGACACACCATGATACAGCTATGTAACTGACTAAAAATTCACCCATGATCCATTTTTTGTGGTGGACAAGAGACTTATGTTTTAAAAGTGTACTGCTTTTCAGTAGCCAAGTTTCCATCCAGTTTTTTGCAACGTTTTGTTATCGACAAACAGAATAAACGTAAAAACATTTTGCGAAATTTGCTGTCTCCAGCCTGTTTCCATCCAACTGGCTTTTTATCGATAAAATGGTGTGCGTGATGACGTCATCCCTCCAAAACGAACTGTCGCATAAGTTTTGTTGTATCGCGAAAAAAATCTGCCCTTGAGCCGTTTCCATACATAATTTTGTGTATGTCGCAAATTATCTACCTTTTGTTTTCCACGTTACACCCCCTCCACTAAACAAAGAAATGGAGAGATTATTCAGACAGTTTTTTGAAATTTGCCAGCTTACTGTTATTTCAGTTTCACAAATAATTGGAATTGTACATAATATCCGAAGACGACAGCAGAATGAAGCAGTTGCTTGTCTGATAGCCCTAGAGCTCGAAGAAAGTACCCCAGTACGACAAAACCCACGGGTATGGGAGAGACGACGGAATAAGACCTTCTGGGAGGAGGTGGTGGAGAGACACTTCACAGAAAATCTCTGGCTGCAACATTTTAGAATGACACGGCCGATGTTTGAGATGTTGTGTGGATTCATCAGTCCTGATGTTGCGCCCATCACAGGTTGCCACCGACCACCGGTTCCAACCCAAAAGCGGATTGCCATCGCCCTTTACAAGCTGGCAACCTGCGCCGAGTATAGAGTAGTTGGAGAAACTTTCGGGTTAGTAAAACTACCGTCCATCGATGTGTATATGCTGTGTGCACCGCTATTAAAGAAAAATTAATGCGCCATTATATCAGACTTCCGACTGTAGCGGAGGCCAATGAAATTACATACCATAATTCCTTGGTGCATCTTGTGCCACAGATTTACGGTGCGCTGGATGGCACGCATGTGCCTATTCTTCCCCCGACGGAAGGCTACCGCGATTACATTAATCGCAAAGGGTGGCCATCTATTGTTCTCCAGGCCCTTGTTGATGACAGGTGCATGATACGAGACATTTGCGTTGGCACTCCTGGAAGTGCCCATGATGCAGCTGTGTTTGCAGCATCGGATCTGTACAGGTGAGCCTACCTTTCAACATCCCTTCTCAGTGCGATAACAACTGAATTAGTACTGTAACCTGCTTCCCTTAAGGTTTTTAATTAAAACTGAAATTTGAATCAATACAAAATAACGACGTTTAATAAAAAAAAAAACTAAAGTTAATATTAATGAGAGAATTTCTCATATATGCTAAAACATCTGCCATTTAATAATAAGAAAAAAATGTTTAGATAATGAAACACATGGTTTATTAAATATTTTGACTGGCACAGTAAATTACCTTTGCGGTTTTTGTATTATTTAGACATCCTGAGAGACACCCCCAGGCTACAGTTGATGTGGAGGGAGTTCAGGTACCCCTTTTAGTGGCAGGAGACCCAGCCTATCCGCTACTGCATTGGCTCATCACAAGAAATAACGAGGCTCTTCATCAGACCATGCGAACTGCTTCGCCATTCTCATTTTGATTGCACGTGATGAAAATGTATCATGTGACACATTTATTTGCATTAAAGCCCTTTTTTCCGACAAAAAGTGTTTCCAATGTAGTTTTTGCGACATCTGAAGTATCGATATGGAATTTATGCGCTAAAGTTAAACGGAAAAATATGATGTTGAAATGTACAACATTTTATCGATAATTAGCATTTCCATCAGCTATATCAGTAAAAAAATTTGAAGCTCTAAATATTTTTTCGCAAAAACTCCTTGGATGAAAACCTGGTTAGTGATGTAAACTAATATAACAAGTCAAGATAAGTGTGGTTTTTTCTAATGTTCTGTAGCCTATTTTGAAATGTAGTAATAGTTCTCAGTTGGCCGGATATAAACAATCTGCTTGTCTTTATTGACCTTTGAAGACAGACTGAATTACATTTACAGGTCAATAAGCATATGACCTGATACAAGTGTTTTTTCCTCTTAACTGCAAAAAAAGATTTCAGGTTTCAGGTCAAATATAACTGACCATCATGTATATTCTCTGTAGCCACTTTCCAACAGTTTCCTTAAAGCAGCGTTTCTCAACCTTTAAGTATTTGTGACCCAAGTTTTCATAATAGTTTTAATATCGCCACCCCTAACGTTTTTTTGAAAGGAGCCTACTAATAGCAATTTGTTCTTTTTAATTAATGATATATCATAGATGCATATTTTATTATACCTACTTAACTTTTATCGTCATTTATCTAACTCTATATGTATTTTTCTAGTATCAGAATGTAGGTAATTAATTTGTTTTGGTTTCAATAGACGCATTTTTCATATTTTTGATTCTTGTTTTCTTTTTTTCACATTTTTGTGCCCCCCTTTTGTTACTTCGTGCCCCCCTAGGGGGGCCCACCCCACAGTTTGAGAACCACTGCCTTAAAGTGACATGGTCTGCTGCAACACTGACTTCCTAGAGATTTCCCACACTCTGGATGGTTTATTTACAACATGAAGTATTGATGGCTGAGTAGATAAGGTCCATAATTCATTGAAAGAGCTTAAACCAACTTTTGCTGAGTTATTCAAACCACTTTGCCACTTACCGAGGTGTGCACCTCACATAGTTACTAAAGTGCTCAATCTTCTAACCATGACCAACTGCTTTCACTTATGTGACCCCTAAGCCACTCAGTGCATCCCACCATACAGATATGAGAGAATATGGCCCAAGTGTTGGCAATGTTAAAGAGTTTTTGCATAGCCTCTGAAATGGTGGCCTTAATCCGCCACAAACACTAAAAAATAGAATTATCTTCTTCTTTATTTTGCTCCTGTTAGGTGTTGCCACAGTGGATCATCTTCTTCCATATCTTGTCCTCTCCATCTTGCTTTGTCACACCCATTACCTGCATGTCCTCTCTCACCACATCCATAAACCTCCCCTTCGGCCTTCCTCTTTTCCTCTTCCCTGGCAGTTCTATCCTTAGCATCCTTCTCCCAATATACTCAGCATATCTCCTCTGCACATGTCCAAAACAGCGTAATCTCGCCTCTCTGACTTTGTCTCCCCTAATCATTTCTCATGCTGTTCATCCTCGTCACACCTAATGGAAGTCTTAACATCTTTAACTCTGCCACCTATCAATATAATAAAAACTGCTTAACTATGATCATTTATAAGTAACATACTTTACATTTCTAACAGTCCTTAAACCATTTCCTCTCTGTTCTTCCTACAGAAGCTCCTACATATCTATTTTTGACCAATCATTTTTAAGGATCTGGGAACAAGCATTCCCCTTTAGTTGATGATAAGAAGTATGTACAATCTACATCCTTAGAAGTTACAGATTTAAAAAGTGAATTAACCACTAATTCTCCACAGGACAATAATAATTAATAGTGACTCAGAAACTTCAGTAATCATAATACAAGTTCCATAAGACAGTAGAAACATTGATTCATCACAAAAATGCTAGATGTTTCTAAAACCAGCCAAAAACCTCACTCATGGTCACCAAGTCAAGTTCAAGTTCATTGTTGTCTCTTTGCTTGCATATCTTTTCAAATTGTTGACAGTGATACGATACCAATAAAATGACACAATGTGTTGGACAATAATTTGACTTCCTTTTTAGTATTTTTTGGCAAAGCAAACATAAAACAAGAATACTAATATAATTATATACATAAAACTTGGAATGAAATGTAAAAAGTGTGCCCTTGAACACAGGTAGCTAGCGTGTTTCTTCCTTTACAATTACTAACTTGTTCACCATACCTCATTCATACCATACCAACTAGTTCACTGTATCACAAACACAACAATAATGATTACAGCTCTAGTGCCCTATACAGAGTTTAGCTAGAAATAAGAAAATCTCTACTTATGAAGTGCCTATAATCTGTCAGCTTTAAAAACATCTCTGCTAAAAATCACAGGGAACTGAGCCTTCAGAGACTAGCTAATGATTTACCTCCTACCAATATGTAGGCTAATAGGATTCAAAAAGACACATTTATAAAAAGGCAGTGCACAGATAAAAAGGCTATGGACCTCTATGAGCTGCAGATGCTGGCAGCTGCCATCGCTAACGGAGCCAAGAACTCAAAAAGTCATTTATGTAGTGAAGAAACATTCCTCACTAATTATTGCAGTGCCTCACATATTATTCTTGCCTCCTTCTTTGACCGTCTACTCTTTTACTATACTAATAAATATGTGAGGCAAAGGAGTGTGTCTGGTCAAAGTTTGCTTTTAATCATCTGCTAATCAAAACCTAGATAAGTCACACACACATCTTAAAATAGGAGACGGCAGGAAAAGACTCCATGGGAATCTTAGAATAGCAGAAGCAGCTCCATCTGTTTTCCGTTCTGCTTCAAGCCAGCAGTGCTTAGAGGAAAACAGACAAACTTGAACAAATGAACACCAAGTGTGCAAAGGGACTGCAGTTTTAGTCTAACAGAAAGTGTGTTTACCAAATAATCAAAAGGAAATAATTAATTATAACAGTCTGACCAAAGTCACAATTAAGTCAGCCAACATCAGTGTGCACTTCTGAGAAAATCAAGAAAACCCACTTAGAACCAACATGAAGTCTGGCCTAAAAGTTAAAGAACTGTGCCTGAAATCGCAAAGACACAGATTTAGATCCCACTTTCTGATCTTGGGTATGCTCAAACTGGAAGATTTTCTACTCTGATTTTCATGACAGATTAGTTGGAAATCAGTTTCAAATCAGTATCAAATATATATTATTTCTTATGTTTTCTCTTATGCATATGGGTTAATACTGTATGTCAGGGGTGCCCAACTCCAGTCCTGGAGGGCCACAGTGGCTGCAGGTTTTCATTCTAACCCATTTCTTAATTAGTGATCTGTTTTTGCTGCTAATTAACTTCTTTTGAATTAATTTTAATTGACTTGGTTTTTAAGAAATGTTTCCCTGAATTTCTTCATCGTTCCTCTGCTTCATTTCTTTCATTAAATGGCACCCAAACAGAAAAGAAATGTGAGCCAAAAGAAGACCACCAATGTCAGGGCCTCAAACTCCAACCAATTTCACTGCAACCAGTTGCTTAATGAGGCGCTGAGTCTTGTTGGTAATTAAACCCGTTCTTTAATTCCATGACTTGTTGCTGCTCTCATTGTGCAATAGCAGACATTTCCGAAATTGTGGATTTTCTCTTTTCTAAGAGTAGATCAGCATTCCTGAGACCTTCAACTTTCTTTACATTGAGACACTGTATGATGGTCACAGTTTGCTTGCTGGTCCTGTTTTGGCTTATGTTGTATCTCATTATTGTTTGGTTGCTAATTAAGGAAAAATAAACAATTAAAGGGTCTTCAAAAGCAAGTCAAATAAAACGAATTAAAAGAAGTTACTTAGCATCAAAAACAGGTCACTAATTAAGAAAAGGGTTAGAATGAAAATCTGTAGCCACTGCGGCCCTCCAGGACTGGAGTTGGGCACCCCTGCAGTATGTTCTCTTTCAGACAAAAAAAAGATTTATTTCAAAAACTGGTAATCATTTGACTGTAACACTCCACCATTGTATGATACAATGTCTGGACTTACATAGTTGCCAGCTTAACTTTACTCACTTCAAATCCTACTGTGCTGAAGCAACTGTCTTAGGACCTCAGGTAAACTATCAGTTCACCTGTATTTTATACTAATGAATTTCTTTTTAAAAATCACTGGAGCTGAGCTAGTTGACAAGTGCTATGTAAACAAGCAAGCACTGCAGGGGCTGTAATCAAAATATTGCAAGCTAAATTTTATATTCAGATTCACAGTGTAATGCAACTTATTGTCGAGTGTTCCAATGGCTCCTTTCTTACAGATCACTTATTCATTCACACCCGACTTGAATCAGAGCCAATCTGGCTATGATCTGTGATTTAAAAATCACTGAGATTCATGGAATAATACTTGAATTAGATGACTGTGTAAATGACGACAGACATCCTTCAGATCATCATTGGGTTTAGTAACCAATGCTTTCAAGGGTGTACAGAATAAACACATGTACATATTTTGTTTAATAAAAAGACAATAGCAAATCAAAAGAATGTTGGCAAGTTTCCCTAACTAAGAACCTGAAAGAAAAGACAGTCTTCAGCTCCCATACAGCTCATACTCTTATTCTGAACACCTATGTCTTTGTATCTCCTTCAGCCCTATAATCAATACAGTGTGCCATCAATTTGTGCAGCCTCATTTAAGAGTCCAACACAATGCACTTAGTGGCAATCTTCTAATGCCAAACAATGTACCAACACAATGAAATGCAAATATGGCTTGTTGGAAGTTACTGTAATGATATTGGAGATGATGTGTCAAATGTCACATACGTACAAATGCTATACTTGACTGGCTTGGACTCAAAACTCCCAAAAACAAGTGTTGACCTTTCTGAGGCTAATAAGATATTATCAGAGGTTTGTACCGCCCATTACCTGAAACAGCTGTGCTTTTAACATAATTGCTTGGCATTCACTTTCTTTGCCTAAAATGACTGGAATGAATTGTTATAAGACCATCTCGCCTTTCATGCACCCCCTAAATGGCAACAGGCCTTGGTTTAGATACAAAGTTTATGTCAGGAACACTCAAGCTGATTAACAAATGAGTACTTATTACCTTATGGTGGAACACAACTTTGATCGAGACTATTTGAAAAACTGAATTGCATCATTTTGTGATTGCTTTAATGATATACCTTTTTCATTATTTAACATGTCACACTGAAAAGAAAACAGAAGAACTAGAGACTGCATGTATTTTTGTTTTAACAGCCCATTGTGAAAATCCAGACAAAGGCACAAAATGAACAGCAAACAAGCAGCCATTATCAAATTTAAGACACAGTGTCAATTTGTTAAATACACAAAAAGATTTACATTTAAGTTGTCATTTTGCCTCAGGCCTCAATAAAAGGACAAATTTATATATGTGACAATATATCTTCTCATATAATGTGCTACTGTGGCCGTTTGTTTGTCTGTCCAGGATTTTAAATCAACTGTAGCTCACAAACCGTTTGACCGATTGACCTGAAATGTAGCACACTTATACTATGTGATGTCTACTATCCGCTTTCGGAGTGATGATTGACCTCCAAAGTTATTCCTTTTTATTTCATTTTATTGCAGAATCAACCCTCGGCAGCACCAGCAGGGCGGCAGTGTGGCGCATGCATACAGGCGCTGTTCTCAGCTCTAACACCTTTGCCGTCATTTCCCCTACCTCTTCATATCTTAAATCAATTTTGAGGCAGATTGAAGACTTAAGTGACAGCTTAAGTGAAAAATTAAAGAAAATGTACTAAGTAATTGCAACACAAACACTGACTTAATCAGTTTTAACGTGAAAAGATGTTGACGAAAGATGAGAAGAATTGGGCCGCTAAGGTGGAGAAAAGAAGAGCTGCTCAGCTAGCAGCAAGCGCATCAACTGCTGAGCAAACAAATGCTAAACGTACAGAGAAACAGTAAGAAAACTATGAATGATGAAGTCAAGTGTATTCACTGCATGTTATCGAGCAATGCGCAGTTATTGGTTGCTAATGTTTCACAATGACAATGTTTCCTCTACTTTAGAGTTACTTGCACTTAAAAGAGGAAAGGGGAATAGAAATAGAGAAAAAGGAATTAAATTAACCAGTTAAACTTAACATTGTTCTTAACTACAGTAAGAATAAACTACTTCAATGTTGCCTATATCATTATGCACAATCTTTTGTTTATTGAAGAAATATCCCATTTGAAATCCACAGCCAACTTGCTGAACACAGCAGTATGAAAGGTCAGGACAGCACGAATGAGATGCTCATCTGTAACACCATTACTGTGGCTAATCTTTATCAAATGCATTGTGGAGAAAACACACATTCACATACTGTACATACATCGTCAATGCAAAGATGTCAAGCACGTGGCTATTCTTACAATGGTCTCTGAATACAGCCTTCTACACATCAGAGATTTGGACATGCTCCAGCTCCAACCGAAATTCAGCCTCATTACGTATAGTGGACCTTCTTTTGACCTTAGCTAAAAACGCCTGTCAGCTGCAACTGAGAAAGAAATCCCTGACAAATCAAAGCAGGTCCTACGGACTTTCAAATCTGTCAAATCTCTCTTAAACGTTGTTGGCTAGTTCTATCAAAAAAGCCTCTAATGCTGAACTGCTGCTGTGTTGGCGTTAAAGTACCAGTGCAATGAGAAATGTGTCTTTCGCACTCTTTAAACCAGATCTCCAATGCTAGAACCGTCACGCTGAACTGGCAGGTTTTAATAATTCTATTAACCAGCAATGTCACACAGAAAGGCAATACATGCAGTCAATGTAGAGTCTCTCACACATTCTAACAAAACTCACAAAGATCAGTCACCTTAATTCTGTTAGTTAGGAAGTGCTTGAACGCACACCTCTTTCTAAGCCGACATACCGTACATCATTCTGTTCCAAGATGTCAGGGTATTCATTCGCCTACTCATACAGCAGTAATTTGAACGTCTGAAGGTGACATGATGTTCTTTATAATTACAGTTTCCATTGTATTGTAAGATCTCCCAAATATAATG
Organism: Polypterus senegalus; assembly: GCF_016835505.1. Lineage (NCBI taxonomy): Eukaryota > Metazoa > Chordata > Cladistia > Polypteriformes > Polypteridae > Polypterus > Polypterus senegalus. The sequence goes on from NC_053155.1 coordinate 69,585,436, forward strand.
CATATAAAACAGTCTGGTGAATGATACAGTGAAGCATATTAATTGTGAAATTTTCAGAATTCACTTGCAAGTTAAAGCCCTTGTTTTTTCCAACCACTGAAGACGTTAAATTTAAAGCACTCATCTCAAAAAATGCCACTCAATTAGGGTCCACTTAAAGTGAAAAATAGCGAAGGGATTTGAGACCAAACAGCATTTTGAAAATGCAGCCATCGTTCATTATTCCCTTTGCTATTGAGACTAACAGTAGAGCTTGCTCAACATGGTTGACATTGTTTTCCCTGTTTTTATCTCCTGCAAAAAGCTTTTCTGTTACTGCCATTGTGAAATCCCTAGCCGTCTCAGTATCCAAAAAATGGCTTTTATCTTTTCTCAAAATGGCTCATCCTCTTTAAGGACGCTAAAGTAGCTTTCTATGTGGCAGTCAAAGCTGTGGATATTCTTTCACGTTATGGCTTATCTACACTATCGATGTTCTCTGTTCTGGCAGAGCAACCAGGAGGATAGGCCTTGCTGCAGGATGCGTGTAAGCTGGAAAGTTAAAATGCAAACATTGACATCTGCTATCATACTGCGTTTACCACTTGTGTATGTTGGCGAAACAAAGCAATAGTTTTGTGCTCATTGTGAATTAAATAATCAATTTTTGGTATCAGCTTTCTTACTCTTAATGCTCAAGCTTGCAATGCACGGTCTGTAATTTTCTATTTTCTGGCTGAGCAGCTGGTAAAATGTATGCAGATACATAATGCACACTTTTATTTATCAATAGTTGGCAATGCTGTAATTTTACACTTCCTGCAAGTAATGGATTCGGACTTTCTTGAAAGAGTTTTGTGTAGATGACTTTGGTTTGAGCTTCTTATTAATCCACACAGTACGAGTCCATATGGCAGGCCACCTCTTAAACATAGCTGGCCTAAGTGGTGCAGTCACTGCCTGGACTGAACGTTTTCAGCTCTTTCCCATTCCGTGTTGGAATCATAATCCGCAAAGGCATTTACTGCAATCCATGATATCTGTGGTCAACACTGAGCAGTGTTGGCCAGCAGAAGAGATGATAATAGGAGGTGGCCTAGGACACTTCTCTGTGGTAGGGACAAAAAGACAAAATACCCATCCAGTACACGGTCAATCTAGAACACCAGGCCCATTCTAAACCTGACAGACTAAGATGGATGCAGCAGTAAGAAATTATATGTGAAGGGAAAGACAGATATACACAACTATAGCCATGATGTTTAGAACATTTGAACAATCTAGACGAGAACAGGCCATTCAGCCCAACTAAGGTCATCAGTTCAGTCCACTTAATCCACTACACTAAGTGCCGCTAATCAACATAGCTGTTCTACAGCCCCATTTTAAAAAGGGAAGCATGAGTGCGAGCAAGGGGGAAAAAAGACAAGAAAACAGAACGGAGGTTGAAAGATGTGAGAAAAAGCAGGCAGGAGAACGAGAGAGAGGAAACAAGCCGATGAGTGTAAGGAGGTGGATGGGAGTGAAGCCCTAAGAGGAGCGAGACGCCATTGCTCAGGAGGGGCTGTGGGTCACTCTTGTTGAGCATTTTAGGAGCAGGAGCGACCATCATGCTCAGGGGTACTTTCGCCGGGTGCAGCCTGAATTGGCAGAGGTGGAAGTACAGATGGCCTGCACCAGGTGGAACTTGGATTGGCAGCGGTTCGGGTGGAGAAGGGCTTAGTGGTTGTCCGCGAACGCAGTGGGATTGGTAGCGGGGAAACACAGGCCAGACGAGAAGGGAGTCTGCACCTGCTGGTTGACATCTCTCCAGCTTATCCTATCCGGACCTCGAGGCCCAGAGAGACGTCGACCAGGAGGTGCAGACTCCTAAGTTTAAAGGAAGGCACCAGGGCTTGTCGGATTTTAAAATTAGTTTCCTGCACTGTGTTGTTTTAACATCGCTTTTAAATTATTTTTTCTATTTATTGATTTTAACCTCCACAAGAACACTTTTTTATGGATTTTTTTTATTGATAGTTTGGGGCAATGCACTTTTGAAACACTTTGGTTTTGAGTTATTTTAGTAAAAGCACTTGAGCACTTTGCACCTTCCCCTCGCTTTACATGGTGTCCTCATTTATAGAGCTCATCCCTGCCATGACTATCGACGGTGTGGGGTTCAAGAGGCTCCCAAATGAGAAGAGTAAGCATGGAGCTGGAGCCAGACCCGCACTATCACAAAGGTCCCTAAAATCCTACTGCCTATGACACTACTTGGTATCTTACTCCATGTGCCTGTGGTTCTCTGTGTGAAGGAAAACGTCCTACTGTTTCCTAACGGCTAAATGAGACCTTTAATGTTCCTGTTGTGTTAACTCCTGGCTCACAGACACACTTGCACAGCGGCTGGTCTTTTGACTTGTTCTACCTTGATAAAGGAAAGCCAGGAGTTGCAGTGCACATGAGCGTAGCTTACATTATATTTTAATTATAAAAACTGAGCAAAAATTGGCAAATTATATCCCAATCTGCCAATTAGGCATAATGAGTGAAAACTGCCCATTTCAATCCACTGCCAAAAAAGACAGCACATAACTAAAGTGGTTGACATTCTTGGCAATCCGGAGCAAAAACTGGTTGCCAACTGCCTAAAAAGGTGGCCAATTGCAATCTGGTAAACATTAAACACGAACCCTGCATAAACATCCAAACACCCCCTAGCTATACTGAAATAATAAAAAATACTACTGAACATCGTGCAACACAGAAATGTTTATTTTTGCAATAAACCCTCTGATTTGGAGTTCACCCTAAAACTTTTCCCTTTGCCCTTCTTGCCTGGATATTTAATACACACAGAGTTCTTTCAGGGGAGCACAGTGGTTAGAATGGCTGCATCACAGACCTACAATTCAGAGTTTGTGCATTATTCCCGTGTCCGTGTAGGATTTTCTACAGGTACTTTGATTTTCTCCCACATCCCAAAGACAAATGTGTTAGGCACCCTAGCAAGTCTAAGTTTGGGTGCGTCTTGCGTCGTAATGGATGACCCAAGTAGGGTTGGTTCCTGCCAGAGTAGTCTCTGGACCAACCAATCCCAGAAGTTAATAAAGCAAGTATAAAAATGCATGACTAGAAGAATTACTGTACATACTTTCCAAAGATTAAACGGCTTGCACATCATTTGGTCACTGCTGCCAGCCTCCAGGCAATTTAACCACTTGGATGGATGCCTTCCAGGAATTCTGATGAATAAAAACGTTAGAGAACTGTTGGGCAAACCAGTTAATGACTGGTGCCAAAAAACAGGCACAGCACCAAATGTACTAATCTAACACATCATCTTTCATCCAGCCGCATGTTTTCATACCACTATTCCTGTTTTTAAAAAGGAAAGCCTGCTATACTGTTATTAGAAGGGCAAAATGGACCAAACCCATCTAGTTTTTCCAGTGTGCCCATAAATTTATTACCAATAGTATCTGCCATAAAAAGGCAGATGTGTTTTTCTCAACTGCCGCCTTTCTTTTTAAATGACACTACTTTATCAGGAATGCCAATCTGTCACTGCAAGTTACTTAAATTAATCACCAAATAGTTACTGCATGTACAGAATTTTAATCAAATATTTTTAATCAATACATTATCAGTTTTACAATTTAATAAAAGCATATACTTAAATGAAGTTGCAACAACGGATTAAAAGCATAAGGAAAAGGAATGAAGGTAACTAAAGGGTTAACTAAACATGGCTTAAAGCTTGAGCATGTGAGCGTTGCCTCATCTAGAGGAGCCACCAAGATAGTTGCTAAGATTAAAATGAAGTAGATGTGTAATGAACACCCCCTTAAAAAGCGAAAAACTACAAACTACTGAGAAAGTCCAAACACTCCTATCATGAAGCTGTGATAAGATCAATGGGAAAACCAGCAGGACACCCCTATGAACAAGACGATGGTTTAGATAATGGAAGAACTGAAATGTATACAAAGTTACTGGTGGCTGCTGTCGACTGACTAAGATGACAGATTTCTGCATATTAAGAGTCAGATGACATGATCTATTAGAGAAGGTAATGGTGATAGAAAAGTTCAATTGGGAATGAATTGTATTAATGGTCGCTCACTCCATGGACTGAGACATTTGTGCATATCTATGTGCAAATAAAGAACCATTCTGCATTTTCATCCGGTCTCGTGAATGACAACTTTGGTAATAAAGGAAAGTTTTTTTTTTTCCACTACACATGCACCATTTGTGGACTTTTTCCAAAATCTTTATAAATAAGAAGAGGGATGAACTTTAAATACTACCTGTCTTGAGATACAAGGGAAAAGCTTATGCGGCCACTATTCTGAATATAAGTGTAGCGCCACAAGGAACAGCTCTGTCTCCTGTTCTCTTCACCTTGTACACATCAGGCTTTAAATATAACTTTAGATCATCTCACTTGCAGAAATTCTCAGACTGATTTTACACTTATAGTGTGTAATGTTAAGGGGGGGGGCAGACAGCATATAGGAGTCAGGTGGAGAACTTTGTTTCTTGGTGCAGTAAGAATTTCCTGCAACTTAACATCAGCAGAACCAAGGAACTGGTTATTGAAATTCGCCGCACCAGAGAGCATCTATGCCTGATCACTATTCAGGTAGTGGATGTAGAGGTGGTTCACATCAATGACAGGTTGGACTGGTCTACTAATAATAAATGACAGGGTAGTGCAGACTCTTTTTCCTTAGGAGACTGCATTCCTTTAATGTGGGAAACGACACCCTTTACATCTTCTGTAACTGATGGCCAGTGTGACTTTCTATGCTGCAATGTGCTGGGATTGTAACATCACTTCAGGAGGAGACCACCAAATCAACAAACTAATTCAAAAGGCAGTCTCAGTTATGGGACACACTCTCAATCACCTGGAAGTATTAGCAAAGAAGAGAATGAAAACACAGCCGAGTGCCACTGTGAACAATGCTACACATCCTCTCTCTAACACGCTAACACTGAGGACTTCCAGCAAACAAAACATTCGGCAGAAGTGTGTCTAGAAACACTACTGGAGTTCCTCTGTACAAACAGTAATTCATCTGTTTAAATGCCTTACTGTGACGGTTTTCTTGTATATTTGAGAGGGATATGTTGTTTGTCACAATACATTTTTATTTACTTATTTATTGAACTGTAAAAAGTAAAGTTTATCTCTGGGGACAAATAAAGTTCTATCTATACATCCTTGCTCTCCTTAGCATTGCTTTTAGATTTCTCTGCCTTTTCCTTTTCTGTTTTTTCATCAGTGAGTTATGTGATATGTTCAATTGCTGCCAAACTCTTGTTGATGTTCATGTGGAAGAATCCAGCTAGCTCCACATTTAATGCGTCCTTTAAATGCACAGTAATTATCTTAGTTACCAACAGCATGAATAAATGGTCCTACTGAGAAGACAATTACCGATTTGGAGCATATTGCTTCATTGGCCTAAGACTACAATAACTCTGGGCCATTCTCTGTTTAATATATGCATCACTGTTCTTTTATTATGTCCCTGGGGGACTAAAGTTGAGGGGAGGAAGCTGACCAGTTTCTCTTTCTTGATATTATGTAACCTTTCTTACTGTACATCCTTTAAAAGATCGGATACCTCAAAATTAATTACAACTTCATAAAAAATGCTTTAAAAATGGGTACAAGAGAAAAACAGGTGAAATTATATAAATACTGGAGAGAATCTATCACTGCTACATAATCAAAAAAAAAAAAAAATGAACTTAACTTTATTCAAAAGCTTATTGTAGAGGGTCTGGATTTCTATATCAAATTATATACCAAAGATGCAGTCACTACATATAGCAGATGATTTTCTTCATAGATACGTCCTTTTTATATCAGACTGTGAACCAGCTCACCGTGACAGACCTTAGAGCCAGACACTGTGCCAATAGTTTCTTCACCAATCCCACTATGGTATGGTGTCTAGACCATGTAGTACAGCCTTTTTTAAATTTGTAACCTGCCATCCTGTTGGGGACTGAGGTCTCTATTGACACTACTTATTTTTTAAAATAATTCTCTCAAAGCCAGGAAATATGCCAATATATTCTTCTCCAGTCCAGGCATGATATAGTTCCTGGTAGAAATCATGTAATCTGATGGGCTGAATGGTCTCCCCTCGCTTGTCAGATTTTGTATCTTCTTATGTTCAGAAAATAATCTTATCCAGTACGGCAGTGCATTAGCAACTTCAGAAACGTCTGATTAAGTTGCAAGACCATCAATCATTAGTAAGCACATATACTCATAAACTATGTCAGATCGCCTCCCTATTTCTGATCCCATATAAAGGCTTTGGTCCAGAGACTATCATGTGTTAATTGTGCTAAAAATGTTGCAAACCAAATTTCTATACATGTTTTGAAATTGTCCTCCTGCTTACTCTTTCTGGATTGTTATCAAATATGTACAGTACTTTTCTTTGTAGGTGCTATTACCTCCTACCCAAAGTATTTCTCACATTCGGTCCATTACCTATGAATAGGTTCTGTTCCAAGAGGCTGTCTGCAAGTCCATTTAGTTCATAAGTCCGGCATGTTTTGGTACGTGTGGATAAATGTTTTAGTTTCGGACAGCTCTGGATTTGGACATATAAAAATGTATTTCAGTGGTTTTTAATGTACTTTGAGCAACTTACAAGTACGGTACATGACATAAAAGTTTAATTCTGGACTTGAGGACCACTTTGTTCGTATGTATCAAAGTTCACAACTTGAATGTTCATAAGCAGGGGCTTATCTGTCCATCCATCCATCCTCTTCCGCTTATCCGAGGTCGGGTCGTGGGGGCAGCAGCTTGAGCAGAGATGCCCAGACTTCCCTCTCCCCGGCCACTTCTTCTAGCTCTTCTGGGAGAATCCCAAGGCGTTCCCAGGCCTGGGTCTTCCCCGGGGCCTCCTCCCGGTTGGACGTGCCCGGAACACCTTACCAGGGAGGCGTCCAGGAGGCATCCTGATCAGATGCCTGAGCCACCTCATCTGACTCCTCTCGATGCGGAGGAGCAGCGGCTCTACTCTGAGCCCCTCCCGGATGACTGAGCTTCTCACCCTATCTTTAAGGGAAAGCCCAGACACCCTGTGGAGGAAACTCATTTCAGCCGCTTGTATTCGCGATCTCGTTCTTTCGGTCACTACCCATAGCTCATGACCATAGGTGAGGGTAGGAGCATAGATCGACTGGTAAATTGAGAGCTTTGCCTTATGACTCAGTTCCTTTTTCACCACGACAGACCGATGCAGAGCCCGCATCACTGTGGACGCCACACCGATCCGCCTGGCGATCTCACGCTCCATTCATCTCTCACTCGTGAACAAGACCCCGAGATACTTGAACTCCTCCACTTGGGACAGGATCTTGCTCCCAACCCTGAGAGAGCACTCCACCCTTTTCCGGCTGAGGACCATGGTCTCGGATTTGGAGGTGCTTATTCCCATCCCAGCTGCTTCACACTCGGCTGTGAACCGATTCAGAGGGGCCTAGAGGGGTCTATCTGTATACTAAATATTCTGTAAACGTTCATTTACATCTTTTAGGTGGACGCCTCAAAAAGAAATTCATAACAAGGGCAGCAGCACTAGCTTCTTGAAAAAACAAAACATCACACAAAAGTTTTAAGTAATTCACAGTTAATCACCCTACTTACATTAGACAGAATATCTTTATCACCACTTATTCCAATCTTCACTACTTTATATTTCCTTTAATCTCTTCTACCATGCTGACTTTCATTATTTTTGAATTGTCTTTTTCTTATCATTTTCTGCTTTCTGAACACAGATTATATTTTGAGACGTGTTCTTTGTAGATTGCCTTTTAGGCGGTTTATTTATCACTTACTGTACAGTATTTGAGCATTTATTATAACAAGTTGTTACAGTTTCTTCCACTCATGAAACTTTTTGGTATTTTGAAGATTATGAACTTTAAAAGACTATTTTGGGCCTGGTCAGGCTGAAGCCTGCAGGTAGTGGCTGGGGTGTAGATTGTTCAGAGGTGAGCCTCTTCTGGGTTGGCCAGTGAAGGTCTTGGACCGCTTTTGCTGTGATTTTTGAAGGCGCCAAACCCTTCCACTACGGCTGTGAATCAAGATTACAACATTCATCTTTAACATTCAAAGTTATGTCAGTTTGCTGCTCCACACTATGTCAGTTTACAAAAAAAATCTGTACACTACTAAATTCATGAAGAATGGAAAGAGCGGAAGATAGAGATTGGAAGATGCATTTTCTTTGTATAATCTTTGATCTAGTGAGGTGACAGATGAAGAAAAAGAATCTAAGGGCTTCTTCCAATCCCATCAAATCAAATGTGCTGGGGCTGTGGAGCATCAGTAGTAAAAGTTATGTCACACATTATAAAATATACTCTGTGCAGAATTTTAATAATATACTTCAAAGAATTACAAGCAGATAAGATAAAGAGAAACTCTTGTACATTTTCCATGGTAGAATTTTTAAATTAAAAAAATATACAGACCAAGAAAAAAAATCCCCAAAATAAATAAATTAAAAAAATATATATATATATATATACTTCCAGAGGTGCTTCGAAAGGGTGAAATCTCGCTGGGATTGCGGGTGACTATTTTAAAGTAACTGTTCACCATTAATTGTTATTTGGTGTGTATGCTTTTAAATAAATGCATTCTGGGAACTTTTGGATCGCCCCTTGTATGCACAATATTTACATTGTCACTAATGCCTAGAAAAACAGTGCAGTTCTTGATGTATCCACACTGATCCTGAATATAGCTATCCCTCAGGTTAGTGTGCTTCTCTCCATGTTGCAGTCACTGGTGAACTAAGGATTACAGCTCTGAACACCGTTCGAATGCTATTATTACATTGTAGGCCTGAACAACGATAATGTGAATGAAGGTTTACAAAGCAAAGCTGAGGAGCTGGTGATAGGCTTCAAGAAGCTGACAGCAGACCACACATCTACATTTTAGAGGAGGCTAAGCACAGTTTTAGTAGCTTTAAATTTTTTGGACTCCACGTCATTGAGGACATGAATGGGTCACATAATATCTTGGCAGTTGTCAAGAACTCTTATCAGTGACTTCTGCAGATGTCGGAGAAAAACTTTATCAATGTGTCACTGCATATCAGTGTTTCTTCACTGGCTATATTGAAACTGCTTTGCTCAGGACCACAAAGGTAAAGTCAGCAGAGGATATTAGAGCAGTTATAAATGTATTACAAAACCTTAGTATGCCTGTAAAATGACTTGTCTCACTCCTTTATTCCTGCAAATGATACAGGACAATTAGCACTCACACCAATGCATTCTGGGACAGTTGTTTTTCTCACAGGTCATACAGCTGCTTAGCAGCCACTTATACTGACAGATTCCTGAGTGTTTCTTTACTGTTACTTTTAATGTAGGTTGTTGTATTCCCTTTCTGTTGTTGGTATTGTACAGTAGTGTTTTTATAGCATATGGGATACTTGTAAGAAAGAATTTCATTGTATGAGGTAAACACAAAAATGATTTTAAAGTTTACTCTTACATCTTTTCAAAATGCTATATGAGTTGGCAAACTCATAACAAATGCCTGTGTATTACTATTGTTTACTGTGATACTTACAATTGTGTCTTCAGGAGAACATTTTGGAAGCCAGCAAAGACACAAAGTATATTTCTTTTAATGCAAAAAACAGGGTTGTCTTTCCGAATTATCTTGCTTGATTAGATTAATTAACCCTGTGGTACTGACCTAATTCAAAATGCTAATTAGGTTGATTAGTCTGCGAGAAGCAGGATGCTTGATATAGAAACAAGTGGCAGAAACCGAGCTGAATAAAAAAAAGAAGTGGGGCAAGGGCCCACATTAGCGCTAAGCGTCATACTGGCAGCTTCCTAAACAGCACCATTTACTCCATTCTTCATTGTCAAAAAACACTGAATTTTGCACAAAAATATTGGTGTCTTGGCACCCGAAGGAGCTTAAGATTTTTATTATGTTACATTCAGAATAATCCTAAATCTTAAAGGTTATGAAGATAATGATGTGTGTCTTAATAACCTGTGACAGGGACACTCAACATGTATATATCCTGTGCTTTCTTGAATAATGGAGCTAGAGTTGAGATTGTAAAGATCATATGGTAGAGTTCTCAAGATCTTGCTTTCTATCCTGGTACTCGCCAAAGGACCTGCCAAAAAAGTATCTCTTAAGTGAATACAATAATATACAGCTGTGCTTGAAAGTTTGTGAACCCTTTAGAATTTTCTATATTTCTGCGTAAATATAACCTAAAACATCATCAGATTTTCACTCAAGTCCTAAATGTAGATAAAGAGAAACCAGTTAAACAAATGAGACAAAAATATTATACTTGGTCATTTATTTATTAAGGAAACGATCGAATATTACATATTTGTGAGTGGCAAAAGTATGTGAACCTCTAGGATTAGCAGATAGTTTGAAGGTGAAATTAGAGTCAGGTGTTTTCAGTCAATGGGATGACAATCAGGTGTGAGTGGGCACCCTGTGTTATTTAAAGAACAGGGATCTATCAAAGTCTGCTCTTCACAACACACGTTTGTGGAAGTATATCATGACACGGACAAAGGAGATTTCTGAGAACCTCTGAAAAAGAGTTGTTGATGCTCATCAGGCTGGAAAAGGTTACAAAACCATCTCTAAAGAGTTTGGACTCCACCAATCCATAATCAGACAGATCGTGTACAAATGGAGGAAATTCAAGACAATTGTTACCCTCCCCAGGAGTGGTCAACCAACAAAGATCACTCCAAGAGCAAGGCGTGTAATAGTCAGTGAGGTCACAAAGGACCCCAGGGTAACTTCTAAGCAACTGAAGGCCTTTCTCACATTGGCTAATGTTCATGTTCATGAGTCCACCATCAGGAGAACACTGAACAACAATGGTGTGCATGGCAGGGTTGCAAGGAGAAAGTCACTGCTCTCCAAAAAAAACACTGCTGCTCGTCTTCAGTTTGCTAAAGATCACATGGACAAACCAGAAGGCAATTGGAAGAATGTTTTGTGGACGGATGAGACCAAAATAGAACTTTTTGGTTTAAATGAAAAGTGTTATGTTTGGAGAAAGGAAAACACTGCATTCCAGCATAAGAACCTTATCCCATCTGTGAAACATGGTGGTGGTGGTGGTATCATGGTTTGGGCCATTTTGCTGCATCTGGAGCAGGACAGCTTGCTTTCATTGATGGAACAATTAATTCTGAATTATATCAGAGAATTCTAAAGGAAAATGCCAGGACATCTGTCCATGAACTGAATCTCAAGAGAAGGTGGGTCATGCAGCAAGACAACAACCCTAAGCACACAAGTCGTTCTATCAAAGAATGATTAAAGAAGAATAAAGTTAATGTTTTGGAATAGCTAAGTCAAAGTCCTGACCTTAATCTAATCGAAATGTTGTGGAAGGACCTGAAGCGAGCAGTTAATGTGAGGAAACCCACCAACATCCCAGAGCTGAAGCTGTTCTGTACGGAGGAATGGGCTAAAATTCCTCCAAGCTGATGTGCAGGAATGATCAAACGTTACTGGAAACGTTTAGTTGTAGTTATTGCTGCAAAAGGGGGCTAGTAGACATACCAGATACTGAAAGCAAAGGTTCACATACTTTTGCCACTCACAAATAAGTAATATTCGATCATTTTCCTCAATAAATAAATGACCAAGTATAATATTTTTGTCTCATTTTTTAAACTGGTTTCTATTTATCTACTTTTAGGATTTGAGTGAAAATCTGATGATGTTTTAGGTTATATTTATGCAGAAATATAGAAAATTCTAAAGGGTTCACAAACTTTCAAGCACAACTGTATCTTTGTAGGAAAACCAAACAGTCAAAAGCAGCACAATAGAAACACTCTCAAAGTGTAAAAAATGAAACACAGAAGAAACAAAGAATAAATATTAGATGTAAACAAGTATACATCCTTGCCTCCAAGTGATAAATTGGAAGAACTAGCATCCTACTATGTCGATTAGTCTTGTTTAATAGGGAATGCAGTCACCATGATTATAGGCTGACCCAAGTCATCACTTCCCGCATATTATGTAATGGTAACCACTAGGCAACATTACTGTGTAGCTTTCAGAAACATGATAAAACCAAATAATAAAATTAGACCAAATGAGCAAAAACACTTTGCTGGCTGTAGACATAGTCTGTTAATTATATATATATATATATATATATATATATACTGTATATATACAGTATATGTATTCCGGGAACTTTTGGATCGCACCTCATATTTTAACCACTGGCAGGACAAACAGCAACTTATACAGTGGCTTGCAAAAGTATTCGGCCCCCTTGAACTTTTCCACATTTTGTCACATTACAGCCACAAACATAATCAATTTCATTGGAATTCCACGTGAAAGACCAATACAAAGTGGTGTACATGTGAGAAGTGGAACGAAAATCATACATGACTCCAAACATTTTTTTACAAATAAATAACTGCAAAGTGGAGTGTGCGTAATTATTCAGCCCCCTTTGGTCTGAGTGCAGCCCATAGACATTGCCTGATGAGTGCTAATGACTAAATAGAGTGCACCTGTGTGTAATCTAATGTCAGTACAAATACAGCTGCTCTGTGACGGCCTCAGAGGTTGTCTAAGAGAATATTGGGAGCAACAACACCATGAAGTCCAAAGAACACACCAGACAGGTCAGGGATAAAGTTATTGAGAAATTTAAAGCAGGCTTAGGCTACAAAAAGATTTCCAAAGCCTTGAACATCCCACGGAGCACTGTTCAAGCGATCATTCAGAAATGGAAGGAGTACAGTATGGCACAACTGTAAACATACCAAGACAAGGCCGTCCACCTAAACTCACAGGCCGAACAAGGAGAGCGCCGAGCAGCCAAGAGGCCCATGGTGACTCTGGACGAGCTGCAGGGATCTACAGCTCAGGTGGGGGAATCTGTCCATAGGACAACTATTAGTCGTGCACTGCACAAAGTTAGCCTTTATGGAAGAGTGGCAAGAAGAAAGCCATTGTTAACAGAAAACCATAAGAAGTCCCGTTTGCAGTTTGCCACAAGCCATGTGGGGGACACAGCAAACATGTGGAAGAAGGTGCTCTGGTCAGATGAGACCAAAATGGAACTTTTTGGCCAAAATGCAAAACGCCATGTGGGGCGGAAAACTAACACTGCACATCACTCTGAACACACCATCGCCACTGTCAAATATGGTGGTGGCAGCATCATGCTCTGTGGGTGCTTCTCTTCAGCAGGGACAGGGAAGCTGGTCAGAGTTGATGGGAAGATGGATGGAGCCAAATACAGGGCAATCTTGGAAGAAAACCTCTTGGAGTCTGCAAAAGTCTTGAGACTGGGGCGGAGGTTCACCTTCCAGCAGGACAACGACCCTAAACATAAAGCAAGGGCAACAATGGAATGGTTTAAAACAAAACATATCCATGTGTTAGAATGGCCCAGTCAAAGTCCAGATCTAAATACAATCGAGAATCTGTGGCAAGATCTGAAAACTGCTGTTCACAAACGCTGTCCATCTAATCTGACTGAGCTGGAGCTGTTTTGCAAAGAAGATTGGGCAAGGATTTCAGTCTCTAGATGTGCAAAGCTGGTAGAGACATACCCTAAAAGACTGGCAGCTGTAATTCCAGCAAAAGGTGGTTCTACAAAGTATTGACTCAGGGGGCTGAATAATTACGCACACCCCACTTTTCAGTTATTTATTTGTAAAAATTGTTTGGAATCATGTATGATTTTCGTTCCACTTCTCACGTGTACACCACTTTGTATTGGTCTTTCACATGGAATTCCAATGAAATTGATTAGGTTTGTGGCTGTAATGTGACAAAATGTGGAAAAGTTCAAGGGGGCCGAATACTTTTGCAAGCCACTGTATAAGTTGCTGTTTGTCCTGCCAGTGGTTAAATATGAGGTGCGATCCAAAAGCTCCCGGAATGCATATACTGTATATATACAGTACAGTACAGTACAGAATACTTTTGCAAGCCACTGTATGTTTCTTAGGTAGGCTTCAGATAAATAACACTTTGTAAAATAAATAATTGTAGTATTTTGAAAATGGATGAGAAGACTATGTTGTGGATTTATATTTTGTAACTTTTTCAAAATCACCAGCTAGTGTGGAGGACTGCCGGCTTCGTGCTCCGGCCCTCACCCCCAGGACACCAGGTGGAGTTCTCCCGACAGCAGGATCGTGCCCCGAGTTCCAGCAGGGCCTTATGGACTATGTACTGTTTTTACACAGCCTTGCTGGATACCTTGGGGGCCACCAGGAGTCGCTGTGGGCGGCTTATGGGCTCTTTTGTGCCTTATGACCCAGGAGTACGTCACGGTCATGTGACGGGAAGGAACAACGTGCTCCCGGGTTGAAGTAAAGAACCGATTGCTATAAAAGGGAGGTGCCTCAGTCCAGACAACGAGCTGTGCTGGGAGGGAGAGGAGCAAAGTGTCTGGGCGAGGAGGAGAGAAAATTATAGTGTTGTGTGGGTTTACTTGATGAATAGTGTGGAGGGTGCTTGGTGCACACTTGTGTTAAAAAATAAAAAGTCTTGGACTTGTATCCGGTGTTTGGAGTGGTACCTGAGGGTTCAAGGGAGCACTAGCGCCCCCTACTGCCACACTAGATACATTTTTGGGTTATGTTCACATATAATGCAAAAACGCCTATTGTGATTTCTGATTTTTGTTGAGAGTTGGCATGCTTATCCTTCAAGGAAATTTAAGTTTTCATTAACATACAAATTTTTTAAATTTCAAAATCTCACATTGAAAAAAATTGGTGAGTTCATAAACTTTGTCTGCCTTATGGATGACACTGCACTTGTGGCCCGCTGGGCTGAGTACTTTGAGCAGTTGTTCAAAGCTGATCCTCCGGCTAGAACGTTGGATATCTGTGGGTCCACGGTTCTTAAGGCTGATCCTCCGATTAGCTGTGAACCACCCAATCTCACTGAGATTGCACAGGTGGTGAACCAGCTGAGATTGGGGCAAAGGCAGCAGGGATCTGTGGTATCCGGGGTGAATTTCTCCAGGCTGGTGGTAAGGCTGTCCTCCTGGCATTGCAAGCAATTTTTTTCCATTTGGGAGACTGGCATCATCCCAACTGACTGGAAAATGGGACTTGTCGTCCCTATCTGGAAAGGGAAGGGTGTTCTCCTGGATTACAGCAACTACAGGGGGATAACACTGCTCTCGGTGCCATGTAAGGTCCTTACTAGGGTCGTCCTCAATCGGATTCGTGATCACTTGCTCACCTACCAGCGACCAGAACAGTCTGGTTTTACGCATAAGAAGTCTATTGGCAGAGTTTCTTTGCAGCCTTTGTCGATTTTCGCAAAGTGTTCGACTCAGTTGATCGAGCTGCCCTGTGGGACATCCTGAGGGTTCGCGGGAACCCCTCGAGGTTGCTGGATATCATGGCTGGCCTGTACACTGGTTCTGCGAGTGCTGTGCAGAGTGGAGTCAGGACCTCTGCGTTTTTACAAGTTGATTCTGGGGTCCGTCTGGGGTGTGTTCTTGCTCCTACTCTGTTCAATGCTTGTATGGACTAGGTGTTGGGCAAGGTCGTGGGGTCCAGCAGCTGTGGGGCATCTGTTGGTGAAGAAAGATTCACAGATCTTGACTTTGCTGGCGATGCTGTGATCTTCGTGGAGTCAATGAAGGCTCTGATCGGGGTGCTCGAGATACTGAGGAGTCCGAGTGTCTGGGCTTGAGAGTGTCCTGGATAAAAAACAAGATCCAAGCCTTTAATGACCTCTTGGGCACAGCCATCAGAAGTGTGTCTGTTTGAGGAGAGAATGTTGACCTTGTTGAGAGGTTTACTTACCTTGGCAGTGACATTCATGTCTCTGGTGACTCTTCCTGTGAAGTCAGTAGACGGACTGGGAGAGCATGGGCAGTCATGAGGTCGCTGGAAAGGGGTCTGTGGTGCTCCCGTTATCTATGCAAAAGGACGCAGTCTTTAGAGCCCTGGTGCTTCCTATCTTGCTATATGGTTGCGAGACATGGACGCTATCCAGTGACCTGAGACGAAGACTGGACTCCTTTTGTACTGTGTCTCTCCAGAAAATCCTTGGGTACCGTTGGTTTGACTTTGTGTTGAATGAGCGGTTGCTCATGGAGTCCCGAATGAGGCACATTAAATGCACTGTGAGGAAGCGTCAGTTACGGCACTATGGCCATGTGGCGTGTTTCCCCAAGGGTGATCCTCATTGTTGGTGACCCAAGTGATTGGACCAGGCTAAGGGGTCACCCACATAACACCTGGCTGCTGCAGATAGAGGGTCATTTCCGGAGGGTGGGACTGGACCGCGTGTCTGGGGGGTTGCATACCGGGATCCTGAGTTGTTTCGCCGTGTAGTGGGTGTGGCAACGCACTGTACCTATGCATGCTCCTCAACTTGACTTGACTTGTCTATCTTAAAACTGAGAAACATTCTGTGCAGTGTCAATTACGGATTAGTTTACCGTTTCAAATTTACCTTGAGAGAGGTCAATTCAACTTGTATATTTTTCTCTTTTATTCCTCTGACCGTTGTTCTTGATGGCAAAATGTATCCAAAATACAAGTTAGTCAAATGTCGAGAGAGGAGCTCTTACATAAGCTGCTTGTGCATGTGTAGAAAGAGGAAAATAATTATGGGATTGTAGCCACGTAAGCAAAGAGTAAACAAACATGGACTCAGTACTTCATTCACCCTAAAACAACCTCACTGCTCCATTATTCTGTACATCACAATGATTCATTATCAAACAGACTCTATAATTTATCGTGCAAAGTTTTACACCTGCTTTGCATCATGGTCCAACACAGACAACAATTTACCTTGAGACTTCAACGAACATTTTACCTTTCCATTCAGGTACTTCTTTCAAAGCTTTTATGCTTAGCAATTTTGAAATACAATTAGTCATAGAATTTCGACATCCATCAACAAACATCAGGACATCAATTGATTCAATTTTTACAGCTTTTGAATTGGTATTTGCCATCTATGAAAGCTACTGAGCCACCAACAAACGTTTTTGGGCTGTTTGGTTAACTACATTATATTTATAAAAGAACTGTTTAAAAAGTATGTGTTTGATGTAGCCACCTAGCGCATATAATTGCAATCAAATGTTGAATATGACTCATCACTACAAAAAAATGTAATAATGTGACAACTGAGTCTTTGATGAGAACTAAAAAATTTAAATGCTCCAACTAATTGCACTAAGTCATCAAAAACACTTCATGTTATGCCATGCATGCATTTTCTACCCTGTTATTACTTAGCTTCTATAAATTCTTTATAGGATTTAGGAAGTCAAATTAAAAGTATTCAAAAGAATGCCATTCAATATCGACACACAGCGTATTGCATGTATAACACAAAGTACCAACTGGACGGAATGTGAGCCTAATGCAGAATAAGCACACAAGAGCACTTACTCATACCAGATCAATAGAGAGTCAGCAATCAACTTCAAACACATGTCCTTGGAACGAAAAACGCACTGAGACATAAAACAGGGAAATTCATAGATTGTGACCAAGTAGGAATTTCAACCAAGGTTATTTAAAAGTAATAATATTCCCTCTGAGGACAGAGCAAACGTTTTTCTTGATGGATACAAGTTTTCAGTTAAATTACACTGTGAGCATTACTTACTATTATATAACTAATCACATGTAGTAGTTTATTTTTTATATGCATTAAATAATACAATTGAAAATATATTTATTAAAATGGCATGTTTATTTAAACTATTCAGGTACAATTTATTAGTTCATGAAGCTGAACAGATATACTGTATGTTGCTTATAACTGGAAATTAAAAAAAAAACTGCACAGGCAACTTAACCAATTTTTTTTTTTTTTTTTAATAGTGCAATGCATACATCTAAACTATTAAAAATCCTTCACCGTGGATTTAAAATTACTACAAATCACAACACAAATCAGAACTTGACATCAGAGTCGAAAATGAGAGTTGCCTGCCTAATCGCAGTGTTCTCCCTAGCGTCTTTTAGGGCCCGGCTAATTTAGTTGAGCGCCCGGCTGTCATCTCGCATGACATTGTGAGATAGCCGCAGATCTGCTGGCACAGGCAGATCTAATGATCTGCAGAGATGTGAAGGAACGAGCGGGCGGGTGGGCAAATACTGCTAAAGCTAATAGCTGGTGTCAAGGCGGAGCAGAGTTCACAAGCAAAGAGTATGGGAAGGTGGGGTTTCGAGAGCGGGCTATACATGGTAATAGCGGGGATGTAGCAGCTTAATACAGTTGTAAGGAGTATGGAGAGGTGGGCGGGTGAGAGGGGGCTGTACATGCTAATAGCGGGAGCGGAGTGGTAGTTCACAAGCAAAAAGGATGTGGAGGTGGCCGGGCAAGAGGAGGTCTGATAAAAAATTAAAAAAAAAAAAGTCTAGTGAAATTAGCCGGTTAGATATCAGAAAAAAGGCGTCAGGAAGTGATGTTTCTGTTCTCAGCGTCAGCGCAGTCTGTATAGTGCGGCTGAGCGTACAGCAGCTCTCTTCTTGTAAAGTACATAGCAACCCAATATATACACATACAGTTGTTTAAGCATTAGGTGTGTTCGGTGTGCAAAAATCCTTGTAGCCCTCACTGTGGTTCCAGTTTAAAGTGACCCCATCTGCCGTTCTTATATTTGCTCATATTTGGACCTGCATCCATATTGCAAAAAGTGTGCAGAAACCCTTGCAGCACACACTGTGTCCAGAGCAAAAGTTTTGTCACTAAATTGCTGAGGGTTTTGTACGGAAGCGTATCAGGCCACGGTGAAAAAAAAAATACGGACAAAGAAGAAAAACTATATGTCGAGAATAAAGTTGAGATGTTGACTTTATTCTCGTCATAAGCGTCAAGATTAAAGTGGAAATGTCGAGAATAAAGTCGACATGTTGCTACATAACTTATGACGGGGGTTTGAGAAAATCTAGTAAATTAAACATTCATTTTATGATGAAGTTTAGTTTATGATGTTCTACTTTAATGACAAACTACGAGAATAAAGTCAACATGTCAAATTTAATCTCGAGATAAAGGGCGAGAATAAAGTAGAAATATCGAGAATAAAGTGGAAATGTCGAGAATGCTTACCTGCCGTAGTGCAAGTGTGAACTGAATATCCAACAGGCTCTTCCTTTCCCACTCAAAAGTCTTAATGTTGGTAAAAATGCACATTAAACCTCTGAAAGAATAATGCAAGAGCTGCTGGATGCCTTAGTATCAGAAATAAAATCTAACATACTGAAAAATATACACACAGAAAAGTTTTTTAGTATTCTGTGTGATGAAACCACATATATCTCAGATGTAAAACAATGAATTATGTACATTAAGTATGTTTGTCAGGTCACTAAAGAGGTCAGAGTTAGTTTTGTATCAACTCGCAATATGATTGACTGCATAGTGGAGACTATAACCAACACACTGAGTGAGACTATGGACACTCTAGGCTTGAAAACTGCTAATCTGGTTGGACTAGGGTCAGATAGAGCAGCTCTTATGATTGGAAAACAGAAAGGTATGGCAAAACTGCTTAGAGATTAAACAGCTGGACTCTTGGTCAACTGCCACTGTGTAAAAACACCGATTAGCCCTTGCAAGTGCCTAAGCAGCAGCTGCTGTACCTTATTTAACAAAACTTAACATCTTAAGGCAGCTGTTCTATTTCTTCCAAAATTTTCAGTTAGGATGGCTGGTTTAACAGAAATTCAAAATTATTCTGAACATTCCCCAGATTAAGATGACAATGACCAGTGACACTAAATGGCTGTCTGATGACTTTGCAGTACAGTCACTATGACAGAGTATGAGTGATCTCCTTGGAGGGCCCAGATCCTGGGAACTTTGATTATGGGAAAGCTTCAGACAACTGGGCCTCTAGGAAGAAAAGAATAATAAATAATTAACTGAAGACACCTTCTGCATATGCAAGTTGGCTTTGAAGAATATTTTAAAATTTTTCATCATTAGGTTTCATATACTTTTTTTCAATGTTTTTATTTTTCTTCCCAACAGCGACAATACTTGTGCCTGTTGGTTTATGTCATAACAATTGTTATTTAAAATTTTTATTAGGGTTGCAGGATCCTGAATTGGACACTTCTTAAATTTAATAAAAATATTCTTTCACAAATGTCAAACCTTAAAAAAGAAGTCATATTGAGCTTTGGAAAATAATTCATAATAAATTAACAAATAAAAATAGTGCACATTTAATTTTCCACACCACCAAATTTCGCCGTGCCTCCCCACCCGGCTGGAAAAAATTTCTGAGGAGAACACTGTAATCACATTTTGGACTTATAGAAAAGACTTCTTTCGAGAAATGCAATTTATTTTTCAACAAATAATCTTTTGCACCCATAAATTCGTTCATGATCGAATCTGACAGTATCATGCGCAAAACAAAAACTAAACCAGACACAAAAAAACATATGCAAGAAACTGAGGAACAAAACAATCCTTCGCTAATCAAAATTCAGGCCACCTTCATAAAAGCAAATAACAAGAATAAGAAAATGTTTAGGCTGATGAAGGGACGGAGTTCATCTCAACATCATAATACAGCAAACACTAACATTCAGCTTAATTAACACACTTTATACAAAATACATATTTTTTCAGAATATTTTAATTGTTACAATTTCAGAATAGTCTTAATTATGAAAAGGTTTGCCAATTTGACGGTTTGATGAATTAGATTATTCCCTGGTTTTAAGTGAACTTGCGTTAAATTAGATAACCTGTTGGAGTCTATAAGTAGTATTTAAGTACTCCACTGAATACTTTACTTGGCTAATAAAACAACAGGCATAAGTGTACTTTACTCAAAAGAGTGGATTAGCTAACCTGATGGTTTTCTTTCAATTTGTAAATGCAGATACTTGACGATGACTCCAACCATATACTTATAATACAGATCTGGACATTTCAATACAGGATACAATGCAAATTGCACATGTATCTCTGAACTGACTGTTAAAATTAGTCTGAAACCAGAACTAACTCATAACATTAAACAAGTTGGTTAAAGTAAAGTAAAAAATGAAATAGTAGAATGAATCGATATTAGTGAAAGAATATAGAGCTGGCCCTGATCCTAGCAGCTAAGGGACGATGATTTCATGGCCCTGGATACACTCCTGGTCTAACCAAAAGGTGCCACATCAATATAAAACCATCAGTTCACGTTTAAAATGCTTTCCCTGCAATGCTGTCGTAAATGGTAATTTCTCAGACATTAATTTGTTAATCAGTCCATCCCTTCTTGCTATATACTGTATCTTTCCAGCAATATTCTTGGAATTAACCAGAAATTTCAGCTGACAAAGTAGAAGGGACAGGTCATAATGCCAAATTCATCATAGGAAAATTACAACATTTTATTTAAAGTAATTTGGAGTTCTATGTTTAACACTTTTAAATATGTCAGATGTTGCAGGAGTAAAATAAAAGACTTTATGGATGTAGTTATATTTTAATACATTATTACAATAAAATGGCCTGGATCCCTGTCCTCTGTCATTTCCTACCTTAATGTCAGAAAATCAACTGCATTAAGTAAGCTTGAAAATGATATTAAAAAAAGAGATAACATCCTGCAAAATACACTGCTTCTTATATCCTCATCATTCATCCTGTGGTCACCAAAAATAATAATACTACTAATTTTCAGTCTTACCAAGCAACAGGAAATGCTTCTAGTTTTTACAGGTGGGAATTAAGGCCGGAGCCCTGACTTTCATTGTTTGTTGTTACTTGGATACTCACAGTTGTAATTTTTATATAATGCATAGTACTAGGTTAGTTAGAAATTCAAAATTGGCCTTAGGTGGATGTGCGAGCAAGATGGCAATACAAAGGACAGGTGATGCATCCAGGGAGTTACACGTTGGCAGGACAGACATTAGCAACCCATGACCCTAAACTGGAATAACCAGGTTTGAGAATGGTGTATTATTTTATTGTGAAAAATCTTTAAAAGTTGGGCCCTGTGGAGAGCTAGCACTACTGAGCAAATTTTATTGAAGGTCATCTCAGAAACAAGTCCAAGATTAACAAGCCAAACATGTTTATTATTACAACACGCCCAAGATTTGGCTATTGTTTTCAACACCTCCCTTAAAACAGGTTTCTTTAAATTTTAAAATAAATACAGAGGAATTTTTGCAGGTACCTTCGGAATCAATAATACCAGCAATTTAGTAAAATGCTGCCCCTACAGTAACTCTATATGTGTGGTTTTCTACCCAAGGCACCCAGCAGACACCCTAACTTGAGTCTTGGTTATTAAGTGAATGCCAAGACTTTGCTGAATGCAGTGAACAACAAAACCCGACTGTCAAACCACTTTACATAGATCCATACCAAACCTGTCTTTACATTCAGCATTTTCTAACGTGAAGCCAAGATATGCTGTAATTTCTGACATGTCTGAGTAGGTACTGTATGTCTTAGCTTGGTCACTAGCTTCACCTGTCCAGCTGGTACAACTGGTAAAATGTACAAAGTGGGACAACACAGACAGTAAAATAAAAAGACACAAGTGACAGAATTGTAACTTTAAATAATTTACTCCTGGGACATGATGGTTAGTCACAGTAGATTTTTAGATATCCTTTGCTTAACCAGTACAACTAGATTTACACTTGCATGAGCTAAAATGTTTGCTTTTAAGTATGAGGAAGCAGGTTTCTCCTGGATTCTAGCATTTCACCAGAAACTCTCTGATATAATTTATATAAAAAATGTAAATGAAAATGAAATGTTACTGTGATTACTTAACTTTTATTTGTAAAGTACATAGTCACTGCATTATTACAAAGCCAAAGTCTCCGTCCTTGACCTAGTTTCATCAGGCCTGTCCATAGACGTCGTAGCCTTTTTAATCAAGCAGAGCTGTACTTGAAAGGCAAAGCTGTGAGACTTCTACGTAATGGCACAGGTCATCCCTTCATAACAAAAATAACACTGAACACGAGAATTAGCCGTGATAATTATACTGCCTGACTTTCTTCATCTTTTTCCTATTAGAAAACTTAAAACCGTATACAAGAATCTAAAAAAATGAGAAGACTATATATTGTAGGCAGGATAGGAGAAGTGCAAGCTTGTTTTTTTCCCTTTTTTTTAAATTTAGATTAAAAATAGTTTTTCGATTAAACAACTCACTGGAGCAAAGATTTTATAAAGGGGAGCTGGAGACAAGCTGCTTTTCTGAATACTGAGTGGCTGAAAGCAAATTATATTGTCTAATTCAGCATGCCTGTTAATAAAAAAAATAAGGGATGCATGAATTTGACTTGTTTTAGATTTTGCTTCATTTTGAAATACCAAATATAAAAAAGGAGCTTTATACCCAGAATGCACCTCTGATTGCACACTAAGCTAGAGAGTGGAGATTTACCACATACTTAAACTGCAAGAGATGTACATCCTATTATGTATAATATAATGTCCTTATTCTATTGGTCTGTTGATGACAAATATTTTTCGTCATTTTCTGGTATGGGTTGCAGAACTTGAGGTAAAACGTTGTTATTCTTACCAATACTTATTAACCGTGACACCTTAGCTCAAGCAAATAAGAAGTTCACTGTAAACTGAGCACATGATATTATAACCCTATAAGCCTATAAATCCTATACTGTAATGGGAATGGTAGGTTTAAAGACAAACTAAACAAAGTAACAAGGAAGCAACAGGTAGAAAAAGAATGCTCTTGAAAAACTGGAAGCACATGATTTGTGAATAAAAAAAAATAAAGATCTTAATGTGGTTGACAAGCAATTCAAGTGACACCAATTAAAGATGTAGCTATAAGGCAGTATGTTCCCATACTTATGTGTTTGTTTTCATTTGGAAATCTCTATAGAGCTTTCATACTGGACAATCACATGCTACTTTAATAGAAAAGCATAGAAAGAATACAACTGAATGCATACAAAAGCAAATCAGTTTTCTGATGTGAATATCAATTCCTTTTCTAGTTAAAAACCACTTCATTTAAGAGCTCCAGAAAAGGTCAAGTGATAGGTTTTCTGTACGCAGACCGTCACATTAACATTGAACACGCTGTAAACCACAAGGCTGCAGGTTTTCTATACAGGGGGTCCTCGGGTTACAACGTCTCGACATATGAAGTTTCGCGTTTACAACGCTCACTCCTATAAAAACTTAAAAAAAAATTGAGACATGAGAAGGAATAAAGGTAAGGATTTTTTTGCACTCTTTTTCTGTTACTACAGTACAGTGTACAGTACAGTATATTTAGGCCCTTTTTCTCTGGTTTAGTTGTGTTTTTATGTTCTAGATTATGATTTTGCAAATGTGTTAGGATAGGCAAGTGACTTATGGTAGGTTGTGTTTCGACTTACACCAAAATTCGGGTTACATCACGGTTGTAGGAATGGAACTGTGTCGTAACCTGAGGACCCCCTGTATTAATTTTTGTTGATTCACTTTTTAGGCATAAGTAATATGTTAAAAAAAAAAAAAGGCAAGTGACACGTTATTTTGCAATATATATTTAGTTACAAGTAATAATTACATGTTTAAATGGTGAAAAAATGATACTTTGTATAAATGTAAAATAAAACAAAAACATAGTCTTTAAAAAATATCAGTCCGACCTCCTCAAATAAACAGAGAACTCCTTGAGTGAGTTTCATCCATAAAAGACGTTAAGCCAGGCATATGATCGATTGAGGCTATAGTTTTTAAAAATGTTTTATGATATTATTTGAATGACTTCTGCTGTATTTTACAAACATTGCAGACACTGTATGTCTTATGTAAAGTTTTCCGTTCTTTGGTCCGATTGGTGTTTTAAAAAGCATATGAACCCAAGATAAACCAGAGCACTTGGTTTAAAATATCAGACGGAGTCAATGAAGTTGATCAAATGACAACCACAGCATACGCAGGGTTGGTGAAACCCTTTATGATCCTGGTCCTTCTCAAAACTGGAAATTTAAAATGTACTCGAGTGAGAAGGAGCACAAAACAATTAAATAAGAGATCATTAAAACCTTTAGTTTGCAGATTGCCTAATATAAAAGAGTAGCTTAATAAGAACCATAAGAGACCAGCTAGATTTAAATGAATCAATAAAATGTCAATGCACATTGCATATGTCATCTCAGAACTTAATGCACATATTTTCTGTTTTCTAGTTGTCTAATATTTTAGTCATTTACTTGATAACATGAACTTACTTCCCTTTGTGGAATAAAAATTTGTAATACTGTTTTGGTTAATCTTACATTTGCATTCTTAAAGACACATCAGTCAAATCTTGTTAGAAATTGGATTGGTTCATTCTTGATCTCGTTCCATGCTGCTGATACATGTGAAGCCCTCCAAAAGCACGAGGAGGAGTATGAAGATAGGGGTATTCTTTTACTGCAATCTCACTTTCTAAGTGCCATCAAGGTAAATTTAGAGGGAAACATTCCCCATCTTCCATTCACAACTGTGATTCAAACCTTGTATAGTTGCTTTTATATTCCATGCATGTTATTTCTTAAGGCAGATTTGATTTGTGAGGATGACTGTATGTTGCAGTTTCTTCAGAGATTGTAGGTGTCAGTTAAACTTTTCAATTATAATTCACCCACACATCAATTAATACAACACAAGGCAATGCCTTACTAATGTTTGTGCATCGCACTAGTAGCTGATCTTATAAAACTGCATTGTTCACAGCTTATTACAACATCAAAATCATTAGGTCAAGCTAACCTTAATATTTACTCTTCATAATTAAATAGCAGCCTATGGCTCAAGTTAAGTTTTTTCTTTTTTAAACAAAGCAGCCAGCATGTAGCTATAATGATGGACTTTGTGGTGCAGAGTGAGTGTGAAGGAAAAATAAAGGGTCCTCTGTACTAACTGCTGTCCGCCTCTTTAATTTGAAAAAAATGGCAAGCCAGCTTTAGTTGCTAAACCACAAATAAGCAAATGGCGAGAGAGTACTTAACATAACTAACTTTGAGTGTATATGGTGCCTTTCAAAAGTATTTAAACCTGTTATAACTTTTCCAATGTTGCGGAATGACTAATTATTCTTACACATACTGTGACATTCTATATTTATTCTGAAAACTTGTGTGGTTAAGAACAAATAAAAAAAAAAAAGTTATTTCAGTCAAAAACTGAAATTAGCTTCTTGCATAAGTCATTGGCTTCATAGCAGTCCTTATCTAGGATGAGGTTTTTGTCAAAATTCCAGTACCCCTGCCAGTTGCTGTGGATTGGGAATACACATACATGTCCCTCAGAAAAGAAAGCACTACGAATCAATGATAAAAAAAACAGAGGGCACATTTTCTAAAACTGGAACATTAACTGCCTGAAGTGCACAAAGGTTTCGGGTTTTTATTTCATCTTTCCTCTGGTGTCCCTCCGACTACAACTCTAGGGAGATGCTTCATTTTTCTTTCTTTACGGTTACAGCTTTACCAGAACACAAGCCACAATTGTGGGAAAAAAAAATCAACTTGATAAATACACAACTTATCTTAGCCATTTGTCACATGCAGGCAAGTGCCACGTGGAGCTCCTGAGAACGGGGACAGATGCACCTTTACGCCAATCTCACCCAATGAGCTCTTCAAGTGGTACCAATGATGCCCATAAACAATCTAAAGCTGCTGTATCGCGTAAGCAGGGGCCAAAGGAAAAGCAGTCATATTGTCGTCAGTGCTATCAGAACTCAAGGTTTGGAGTACTTCTGCATAGAGAATAATGTTTTTAACAAATGTAGGCACTAGCAAATAACTAATTTTTCCTTTAAAAACTTCTTTTCAGCATGCAAGTTACCTATAATAAAACTGTGATTGAAACAAGACGGATATGCAAGTATGATTTGCTATGTGGCAAAATTTGAGCAACTTTATGCACTGCTACCGCTGCACTGTAGTAAGACTGTCCACTTTTTTAGCCTAATTGCATATGTCAACAATTTCCACTCCTTAAATTTTAAAAGCATTTCATTTACTTCGGGGTAAGGCAGGAATCAGCTTGGAAAAAATGCACTGCCAGGCACATTCGCATACACGCTGTCACTCCCATGGAGCCAGTTTACAGTCGCCACACACCATTACTGGCACAGCGACTTGCACAAACTCAGTGGAGACGGTGGAAAGTGGAAGGCTGCAGAGCTAACCACTATGTCCCCACCCTTATTACAATAACACTTTACTTTTTTTTTTTGCTTAACAACATTTTTTTGTGAATTTCTCCAAGACTTTACAATTATCAAAATATGTCACAATTTCTTCAACTTTCTTAACTAAAGAACAAACATAATAAATAAAATTCAAATCTGGCTGAATACTATTTGGAGAATGGGATTTAAAAAAAAAAAATCTCTGGGCTATTCTAGAACTGAAGAGAAAAAAAGTGCCATATTATCTATGAATTAGATTTAAAGGAGAACAACTTGATGTCTCCCCCTTGACAGATGTACTGAATATTAATCTCTTCTCAAATATAATTATTTTCTTTTCATTTCAAGTGTTTTAATCAGCCTTTAGTATTTTAGACAGACAGACAGACAGATAGATACTTTATTACTCCCAAGGGGAAATCCACATACTCCAGCAGCAGCATACTGATAAAGAACAATATTAAATTAAAGATTGATAACAATTAAGGGATATCAGACAGACAATAACTTTGTATAATGCTAACGTTTATCCCCAGCCCCCTTAGGGGTGGAATTGAAGAGTCGCATAGTTCTGTCAATGGAACAGGACAGTGACAACAGTCTGTCGCTGAAGCTGCTCCTCTGTCTGGAGATGATACTGTTCATTGGATGCAGTGGATTCTCCATTATTGACAGGAGCCTGCTCAGTGCCTGTCACTCTGCCATGGATGTCAAACTGTCCAGCTTCGTGCCTACAATAGAGCCTGCCTTCCTCACCAGTTTGTCCAGGCATGAGGCATCCCTCTTCTTTATGCTGCCTCCCCAGCACACCACCGCGTAGAAGAGGGCGATCGCCACAACCTTCTGATAGAACATCTGCAGCATCTTATTGCAGATGTTGAAGGACGCCAGCCTTCTAAGGAAGATTTGGCTTTATTATAAAATATATTACTGCTGCTGCCCGATTGTTTCAGGAGAATGAATTTAAAACCCCAGCCCTGTCACTGTCTATATGAAGTTGGCACATTCTCCCAGTGCCTCTATGGGTTTTCCTCCAATTTGGTTTCCACATTCCAATGACATGCAATTCAAGTTAACTGCTTACTGAGATTGGCCCCGATTGTGTGAACGTGTGTGTCTAAGGGTGAGCATGACCTCTGATTGACGGACATACTAATCAGCGTTGGTTCCTGCCATGTATCTGATGCTGCCTGGGCAGACCAATGCCACTTAGAATTAAATTAAAAATGGCTGGATGGATGAACGAACATCAATATCCTGTATTTAGCAAGACATGAAAATGTAAAATGAGTGACTCAGTGATAGCAGAAAGAACAAATGAGTAGAGACGTTCCACATTATGATGTCTCTCGGACACTGACTAGGCTTTGTGAAAAGTTATATTATGTATGATTATCATTCATCATCATCATATCATCATAAGACCAGACTGATGGATGTGGAACATTAAGCAAAGTTGCAGGAGAATGATCAGATGAATGTGGGAAAGGAAGACATGAATAAGTATCAAAAAAGACTGGTATGAAAGTGAATAGTAATGTGGTAAGGTAATTTGGATATGTGAGTTAAAGTCTGAAAATGCCTGGGTAAAGAGATGCAGTTCAATTTAGGTAGAGTTGATAAAACATTATCGGAGAACGAAGTGGATGGAAGTGGACAACACTTGCCCTCAGGGGTACCAGCACACCATGGAAAGCGGAGGATGGACACTCGGGGGCAAAGGGCCATCCAGATAATAAGAAGGTTCCTCTAAGGTCAACATGAAAATTCAAAGTTTTAGTTTTACTCACTTCATGAAAGGCCTACTTAAACTCGGAGCTGTTTAAACTTAGTTTTTGGACTACTAGTCATTAGCATCAATCAGCAGTAAAACAACACAGGCCTACTGCCAATGTCCTAAATAGGCCCCACAAATAAGCCCAACTATCTATTTTCAAAGCCGCTTAACCTGGTTCAGGGTCGCAGAGAATGAGGTCTTATCCTATCAAGACTCTGTATAAAGCAAGAAGCAAACCTAGATAAGGGAGCAGTGCATCACTAGACATTCACCCAAACATTAGTATTTTAGACCTAATCTAACCTGCATTTCTGTTGAGTGAATAAAAAAAACATTCTGTGTATGGACAGTGACAGTGGAAGGTTTAACATCTACAGAGACATTCACGAGGCCAAGGTTCAAACCCAAGATCCTTGAAGGTGCCATGCACCAACTTTAAGTACTGTGCCATTATGCCACCCACAGTAATATGTAATCTGACCTAAATACTTAAACCAGTCATATTCTGAAAGTAGCAACTGATGTGCGTCAACAAGCCGACAGAATTCCCCTGCTCTAAAGAGCCTTACATGCCAGCACTGAAACTGTGTCTTAAGTCTTCGACAGGAAATAATTTCAGGTTGCCCACTATTCGAAATGCGCTAGTTATTTTAAGCAGCCACCCCCAATAAGCAGCTGATAAAGTTTAAAGCGGGCAGCTCACTAGTGGCACTCCCACCTCTTACCTTTGCCATTCTGCCAGGCGGTATACCACGAGAGGCTGAGGAGGGAGGTGAAGATCAACACGATGGCCACAGTACCATGCCTGAGCCTCATTTCATCCCAGCGGCCTCAGGCGGACTGACAGGCGCAAAGCTCACAGTATATCCCAGGCGGCCTGTAAGATGCCAAAGGATTGGAGAAAATCAAGTCGGCTGCACATGTTTATCGCACAGCCACAATTCACCAAAAGAAGAACGCCCACACTCTTCAGGTTATCCGCTTAGAACTGACACTGCAGAATCAAGCGACATGCAACCAGGCAAATAGTCCAGAGAATGTCCTACGGCACGGCAGCCGCGAAGCGTCGTTGTCGGCTCCAAGGAAAGTGTCAAGACGTTGTCGGTACGCACGCCTGCTGTAGAATCACTGTAGCGTATCTGTGCTCCGTCTGTCAGATGTCATTTTTTTTAGTTTAATGTCCTGTTATTTCATGTGCATCACTTTACTTAGAAGCTATTGTACCTGCTCGTGGAGGCTTCAGATTAATATTGGAGTGCTCTCCTCCGAGTTGTTGCAAGATGCCTCCCGGTTACAGAGGATATTACGAGGGACACTAGGCGCCGCTTAGCCCCATTCTCATTTTTTAACCTACTACTAAAAACCGCCCCCTTTGCTCGCCACGCCCATCCTACGTTGAACATGCCGACCGTCTCTGTGCACTTCAGCTCGGCCCCTCAAAGATCCTTTAAACCAATCTTGGTGCTCACGGTGCATACGATCCGCCCTCTGGAACATTACGGTTCCGTCACGCAAAGCTCCTCTCCTAGCCATTTTCGAGCAAGAATGTTGATGTTTTTCAAAGAAATCTTAAAAAAGGAATGGTGGATAAAGATATGTTACGAATATTGCCGATACATCAACATCCTTATGTTTGGTCTTACTGAGTGCCATTTAGTTTTACCATAGGGAGTGAAGGTGAACTGCTGCGAGATCCACTGCAGATAACCGCCACATGCACCAGAATAATGACGTGTTAATACCCGGAAGCGCTGCCGCCGTAAATATACGGTTGCTACGGAGGCCGAGAAGTGCAAAACAGGCGAAACATTCATATCTAGCGTGATTTCTAGTGACCTAACCAAGCCTTACCCGCTTTGTTTACATTAATATTTTATCCCGCCTAAGTTTATAGGACTACCGTAAAACTTTAACACAGTTTAATTGATTACAGTACTATGGAAGATGGAAGTGGAACTTCGTCGCAACTGATTGGTTTTGGACGGTGTCCTTAATGGACGACAAATCTGTGAGCGTCGTTTTTAAATAAACGTTCATTAGTTAGGGGTTGTGTTGTTGTGTCCATTGCTAGCTTTAACAAGATAGAAAGTACGCATGTCGCAACATTCAGGTGCGTTCGCAGGTGTTCAGTAGGTCGGTTCTGGGCCCGTTTCAGGGTTGTGGGGGCCAGAGGCTATCCCATCAAGATATGAAAAATGCTGAAAATAGAGCAGAACTCCAGTCCATCACAGGGGCCACTCACGCACAGAATCACACACACGCATATAACCCATATTCACAGACTGTGACACGTTGCAAGTGACGATCTAAATAAATAAATAAAAACTTGTATAATTCATTGTGTACTGAGCACGTCTGGCCGTACTAATTGTCATGAAACGGCACTCGCAAAGCTGTTCAGTTATGAGGGAATAACATAAGTGAAAGGCAAACTTTGTCATACTGAGTGACCATATTGGATGTCACGGGAATGTGACACTCTGATTGTAAATTATAGTGTGTCCATATTTTCAAAACCCCAGAGCCCGCCCTCATAAATGCTTGCTTTAACCCATCTAAATCAACGGGAGATAGGGTATGAAAAATTAAATTAAAAAAAAACTCTTTCACAAACGAACGCATAGGATTCCTCACTGTGTTTGAAGTGAAAAAATAAATGCGATCCTCCATGCGATGTTATGTACATACGTGTAACACAAGTTGTTCATCGAGTGAAGAACCTTTTTGGAGTTCCGTGCACGCTGTTGTAAACATATTGTGACGATATTTGTTTAGGCGAAGCAATGTTTGAGGCTTTTAAAACAGATGGGCAGCCTTTTCAAACAGGGACATTCTGCTATTCTTCGGGTATTTAGTGGGACGTGTAGCCCACGGTGGCGCAATGGTAGCGCTGCTCCCGGGTCTTCCCTGCGTGGAGTTTGCATGTTGTCCCCATATCTCCTCCGGCTATTCCAAAGACATGCAGGTTAGGTGGATCGGCGGCGTATCTAGTGTGGGTGTATGTGTGGTGGGTTGGCGCCCTGCCTGGGATTGGCTCCAGCAGACCCCAGTGTTTGGATTCAACGGGTTGAAAGATAGATGGATGGTGTAGCCCCTGTCACTCAGACGTGTAGTCACCCCAGGTAATTATGGAATAATCAATACAATACGTCACGGCACAGGGTGCTTCATTCATATCTAAACGACTTAAGTTATGCTGTCACTTAAGGATTAAATTATAGGGGTAAAGGGGCATTATATTAGAATGGGGATATGTTCGGTATATACAGTACCTGCAATGTTAATTTCCCTGTTAAGCTGTAAAGTAGTGTTTATGAAGTTAAGTATTCAAGATCTTTGAGGATATGTGACAGGAAGCATTTTGATTTGGCCCTGCAATGTGCCATGGGCAGCTGCAGAGAATACAGCCTTTTTTTGAAAAACCGAAATCTGATTCCATCCACCGTAGAAATGAAATCTTGCTACACTTGCTTGCGATTTGCCTATTAAGAGAATCATTTAAGCTACAGTGGTCCTCAAACGTTTTGGCACGTGGACTGCTTTTAATTAAAGAATCTCTTCCATCGAAGAGTGAAGGTTCCCCCCGTGGGGTTTAATAATACAGTACTCAGTAAAGGCTGGTTTATAGTCACCACGTGAAGCGCGCGCATTAAATGACAGAAACACAAATTTTTACTTTAGTTTTGGAATCGTCCAAAAAATTGATTTTGATGAATCTCGAATTTTTGGAATTATGTCTGTGTGTCTGTCTGTGTGTGTGTATGTGCGTGTGGGTATAAACATGATAACTTAAGTATGCTATCACTTAGGTCAGCCAAATTTTGCATACAAGTACTGGGTACATAAAATAGATTTTCATCAACTTTTGAGCTATTTCCGCTAGCCGGAAGTGGTACTTTACCTGAAACGTTTCCCCAAAAATATTAAAAATGTGATAATTTCACGTCATAGCACCACATTGTAAGCATTATTTGTCGCTTTGCATTTTTTCTAAAAACATAATCGCAATTTAACTTTAGACGTTCAAATGGTAATACATAAAGTGTATATTTGAGAACGTTTTTGCTTTACGTAAACAAAATTTGTGTATAAGTATTATTACTTATTACTTATTACTAAAATAAAGTTATCATGGCAAATTATCAATATAGGTATTACGGTAAAGCAAATCATTTTGGACATTTTTTATTTCGTTACATTTTCTAAGAAAGCATAGTTTTCTAGGTAATTTCAGTTTTCGATATTAAAATGTGTGCATACCAGCAATGAAACATGTTACTGTACATCATGCTGTTAAAAATACTACGTTTGAACATGGCAGGATCTAATCAGTAATATTTTAAAATAAGCTCTTAAAGCACAGAGGAAGCAATTATTTCTGTATTTCTTTGTCTTCTGCATTCATCTCTATAGGTATGTTTACAAGCCTTAAATTCTACGCCGTTTGCCTCGCTCTCTCTCTCTCAGGGGTGGGGGTCGACTTGTTCTTAATTTTACTTTTTGTAAAAATTGATTGATTTGTATGGAATGATTGCAATAAAATTAATAAAATAAAAAAAAAAAATACTATGTTTGCATAAACACCAGGGGCCTCAGGTATAAGGCTGTGCATAGAATTCACATTAAAACATGGCGTACGGACAAAAACAGAAATGTGTGTACACACAAAAAAATCCAGATGCAAAAATCTGTGTGTACACCAGCATTTCTCAACCTTTAAGTATTAGTGACCTAAATTTTCATAGCAGCTTTAATCGCGCCCCCCAACATTTTTTGAACGGAGCCCACTAATACCAATTTGTTATTTTTTAATTGATGATATATCATTGATGCATATTTTATTATACCTACTTAAACTTTTCTCGACATTTATCTAACTCTATATTTATTTTTCGAGTATCAGAATGTAGTTTAGGTTAATTTGTTTTGGTTTCAATAGATGTATTTTTTCATATTTTTGATTCTTGTTTTCTTTTATTTACATCTTCGCGCCCCCCTAGGGGGGCCCGCCCCACAGTTTGAGAACCACTGGCGTACGCCAACTTCCATGTTCTTCCACGACATAAATCCCAGTCAGCGTGAAAAGTAATGCACGTTCACTGACTTGCCGCCTCACCCCGACTCCTCCCAGAATTTCATGTTTTAATATGCAGATCAATATAAAAAGCCCTTTTCCGTTCAGAGTTTGGTTAAAAGACAATGGAAAAAGCATGGGGAAAAAAGAATTTCAGTGAATGTAAAGCTGAGGCAAGGAAAAACTTACTTTTCGTTTGCTTAAGCAGTGGTATAAACAACAAAATGAAGTGTGGAGAAACTTGAAAGTTCAAGTTCAGAAAGTCGCACAGTGCCTGAATAAAAAAAAGAAGTGGTCAGATGTCAAAGATGCCTTAAAAAGGCGAGTCGTTGCCCACCATCTGAGTGGCATACGGAAGCGTATTAGGGTACAGAGAAAAGAAAAAAAAAATAGGGACACGGTGAAAAAAAAGGTAAAAATGTCCACTTCAATCTTGTAGTTTATTTTGTCATTAAAGTAAAATGTTATAAACTTAATTTTAAAATTGTTTAATTTACTAGTTTCTCAAATCCCATTGTAACTAAAATAGCATGCTAAATGCTTTGTATTCTATGTGTTCTTCTATGTACGCCGTGTGTGAATCACTATAATATAGGGCTACTCAAATATAAATTTGAAAAGTCCACTTGCTAAATTTCCATTCAGTCTGAGGTCCGGAAAAGTGACGGTCAAATTCCAAATAGAGAACTCCAAAAAAAAGGCAATCCCCAAACTTTAGAACTATACACAAAAAATGACATGGTAGGCCTTTTAGTGTGAAAGGTGACACCTTCTTTGTGCCACCAGTTGTTTGAACTTGGGCATAAAAGGTGTGAGGGCAAGGCGGAGGCACTGATGTAAATGTTCATTGGTGAGGGTGTTGCGGTATGTGTTTTTCACCATGTTCATAGTGGAAAAGGCAGATTCACAGCAGTACGCTGAGGGAAACATTGTAAGAATTTGAAGGGCCATCTTCTGCAGGAGAGGAACACCTGCCGCAGTAACCATCTTTGTCCAGAAGGTGACAAGGTCACAGTGAGATTCCTGCAGTGATAGGTTTTCTTGTAGCTCAATTAACTCTGTTTGCAGAGAAGCAGCACTGGCCCATTGGAAGACTTTTGTGGCTTCATTTGAGAATTCTGCAATATTTTTGACAAGAAATGGATTTTTGATGCACAGCAAGACTTGTTTTCCCAAAGGGAAATTTTCAAAGCAAGTTTGGAAATTTTTAATCAGCTTGTCCAGGAATTCAGCATAATTGTGATGGTGATGTTTTCCTGCAGTCTGATCCAAAAGTCTTGGGAAGTGAAGCAGGTCCTGCTGTAAGTCACATTTGAACACCTCCAGCTTCCTCTTCATCAGAACAGGGTATTTGGTTTATTTTCTGTATTATTTCATCCTTTTGAGTCCCTTCAAACAGAGCAGTCACCACTTCACTCATACACTCTTTGACTACTTCAGCATCAGAGAAGGGTTTCTTGTTTTTTCCCAGGACCCATGCTACTCTTAGTGAGGCTTCTGTTGCCCGCTCCTGTTGTGTGGCTGATCTAACTATTACACTGCTTGTAGCTTCATATGATGATTTTAGCTGGTTTATTTTTATGGTCCTTACCTCTGAGTTCTGAGGGTAATTTTGTTTGAAATGTGCATGCTTGGTTTCATAATGGCGTTTCACATTACTACTTTTGATTATTGCTACTGTCTCGTTGCAGATTAAACACATTGGTTTTCTGCTTCCCACAGGGAGCACGAACGCATATTTTTCTGTCCACTCACTCTTAAATTCGTGGTTTTCAAAATCAACTTTTCTTTTCTTATCAATGTACTGTCTTGAGCCAGCCATCTTCACTTTCAGTCAGCAAAAAAAAAAAT
Organism: Polypterus senegalus; assembly: GCF_016835505.1. NCBI lineage: Eukaryota > Metazoa > Chordata > Cladistia > Polypteriformes > Polypteridae > Polypterus > Polypterus senegalus. The sequence continues at coordinate 69,621,341 of NC_053155.1, forward strand.
TCAGTTATCGAAATTTGCACTGCCCGCAAGTGATGAGACTGCTTGTTCACCGGCCTGACCCAGAGCACGTGACCGGTACATAAATCTGGCTGCCGTGAATGAGCGAGCGAGCGAGTACTGGGGGGGAGGCGGGGAGTAGTGGGAACGTTGCTATGACGATACTGTTACAGCTGCTGTGATTGGACATAGATGAAGCAGCCAAACCGAGTAGAAACCTCAAAGATATATCGCGCGGAATCACAATTGCGCACTTCATTGAGAACTCATTTGGATTATGATTAAATTTGCATGTTTGTTTTGGCGTCGGTCCAGATTTAACTGTATTTGGGTCCGGATGCAGACCGGAGTCCACCTATTGAGTACCCCGGTACTATATGCTTATTAAACAGGCTTTCTCTTACGCTGACAGGACACAGAATACATTATATTTATATTACAGATGTCTGAACAATTTCAATATTAAGATGTATACTTGATATCATTTACATGATGAAATGAATTAAAGTATGTATTAAAAATGTGGGCACAGTGGTGCAGTGCTAGCGATGATTGTTCCTGTCTGCCGTAAGATGCTTGCTGTGCTGTGCAGGATCTTCAATTAAATAATTTATTGCAGCAGTACTGTCTCTTTCAAACATACTAACCCCCATTCCTGTCCTTCCTTTTCTTTCTCCAAGTAACCAATCGCCACACAATAAGTTCTTTAACAAATGTAAAACCATCTTCAGCTTAGAATGCCGATTCTTCAAAACTTTTATGGAACATTGAAATATCTTCGTGTTTAATTATTCCATGTATCTATCCATCCAGGGTCATACCAGTCCCAGCAAGCATACAGTGTGAGGCAAGAACAATCCATGAACGGGGTACCAGGTCTTCGCTACTGCTACGCCACTGTACACACATGTTTAACTATTAACAGTATACATTATTTAAATAAATTTTACAAATTATCTGCATAATGCAATATACACACTTTACTCCATCTTAAAAATGATATCAAGAGCTCCAAGAAGATAGCGCTTGGAAATCTAAATCGATTTAGAAGCCAGTCGTCATTATCTGTAAATACACACTCTCTTCTATTGAAATGAACTGAATTCCTTTATTGTTATTTTATGCTACAATGAGATTCAATATGCAAATCCTCCATAAACTTATTTTCCTATAAAATGATAAAATAACAACAATAATAATATGATAAAAAAATGACAAATATACAATTATGTAAGCATAAGTGGCTCAGGTTGTGCAATATTACAACTGTAGTGCATGTTTAAAGTGAGGTGATTGTACTTATAAGTACAAACAGTTCTACAAGAAGCACTTGATGGACTGATTGAGTATGCTTAGAGCTCGATGAAACTACTTTTGAACCACTAGGTCCTGACAGGAAAGGCTGTGAAGTGTTTGTAGTTTGAGAGAAGTTCAAATAGACTGTGCGCATGGCTGAGGCAGCTTGTGCTGTATCCCTATAATCCTCTTTCCGATCAGTTGTTGTATAGCTGTGATTCCACACTTAGATTCATTGGATTAAAATACACTGAGTGGTGCACCGAGATTAACAACGCTAAACCAGCCATAGTATTTGGAATAGTTTGGCAATTCCGTGGACCATCATATTGTTACAGGTTGATTACAATCAGATGCCTTAAATTAATAAACAATATGAGGTTAATTTCATTGTATTTTTTAAAGGGGACGTGAATCTAAAAAAATAAAGGGAAACCACACAGGAATAGTAACACTGCTTTGATGCTGGGTGCCACCAGTTTGGAAAACTGAGCTGAAAACTTGCACACGCAATGGTTTGAGTTGGCATGAGAATGTGCGTGGTTTTACGCCAAGTTTAGTTTTTATACATCGCGATGTGAGTTTGGAAAGGGGCCTATGCAACATTTTTGTGTATACGCACCGTTTATACATGAGGCTCCCTGGTGTTTTTACTGTAGTAGGTCCTTCTACAGTGCATAGGAACAGCAAATTGACACCATTCGAAAGGTGCTTCATTTACATTTTAACACATTATGTCAACATAGAACCCTTAAAAATAATAATGGAAATAATAATATGCTGCGGTGGGCTGGCGCCCTGCCAGGGGTTTGTTTCCTGCCTTGCACCCTGTGTTGGCTGGGATTGGCTCCAGCAGACCCCTGTTACCCTGTAGTTAGGATATAGCGGGTTGGATAATGGATGGATGGATGGATAATAATATGACCATTTTTTCGGTTTACCCATATGAATGACTCATCACTATGTCTGAGTATACGAAAAAGTCGAAGGGAAGTCACTCCCAATTTTTCCCTTGTTGGTTCCCATTCGATCGGCGCGTTGATATTCTCACCGTCAATACGTGACAGTGTTTATTCAGTGTCGCATAGCTAACAATATCACAGCAGAGGATGTGAGAGTTTGCTAATGGAAAAATTGTACCAGCTATTCCTGACTAGGAGGAAGAAAAGGAATAGGTAGAGTGTCCAGTCCATTGACCAAAAGCAGCATAGGAATGAAGAGTATAATAAATATTCTTGTGAGTAGGGGACCTACATGATGATCAAATGCATTCAGATATTTTTGTGTGTCTTCCTTGCACTTTAATGACCTTTTGCGTCATATTCAGCCATTTGTTCATCATCCTGGTACCCACATAACCAGTCTCACCATTTTGGATACACAGCCGCCACGTTCTCCATGCTGCATGTTGAAAACCTTCCGGATGCAGCGTGTGGTAGCAGGGTGCATCTCCAAATCTGATGTCGCTTTTGTCATGCAGCCCTCGTGATGGAGGCATAAAGTGTAAACTGAATTCAAAAATTAAAAACATTTTTCTTCATCACATAACATTTTTTCACAAAACACATTTTTTAGCTGTTAATTATAGCCTTTTTATTGTTTGATTGCACATAATCCACCTTAATAAATGATAAGTGTCCGCGTGTCTGTGCAGCTGTGTACTTGTCCAGTTCCTATGTTAACTAGTGGCACAGCACAAACATTAGTAGTAATAAAATGCATCACATTTGTCACTCCAACAAATGGTACATTTCAACCATTGGTAGAAATGCGCTTAATTACTATAAATGTTTGTATTGTAACATCTTTTGGAATGACAAATGCTTTGCATTTTATTACCACATATATCACAAAATACATTCGAAAAGATGGTGCACTGCAAATGTAAACACTGAGGTTTACCTTGATTATTTAGATTTCAACCCATTCTAGACAGCTTTTTAGTTGAATAGCAATATTTTAATGATAATTTGTTTGCATTTAATATGTTCTAGTATTAAAATTTATGCTTAAAGCAAAACAGTTTTTTTGATAGTAAGGTAAGAATATAGGTTGAACTGAATAAAGCAGCAGGATGCAGCATGTTAAGGTGTTTTTGCTGTGAGTAGGTCAGCAGAGTCAAAAAAATATATTGGGTGTAGTAGGAATAGTCAGCTAGAAAAACTACAGCTCAGAGCTAACAATATCATCAGACCTAGCTTAGTGGATCCAGATAAAGTGCTGCTATCACCACTTTGTATTAAGCTTAACGAAGCAGTTTGTCAAAGTCCCATCTAAAGATGGAGGCCGTTTTATGCATTTGTTTGGAAGTTTCTGGGATTGCTTGAGACATTTTACCTGAACCTGAAATTAGAAAACTGATTTCTGGTGTAGGAATTTGATAGTGCAGTGAAGTGCCTGGAACAAGAGGTTTGGGTATCATTCACAGAAGTAACTTCTAAGTTCTGAGGTAACAATAAAGATCCAAATTATAAAGGCACTGATAAAAATGTACTAGTTAAGTTTAAGGAACTGGGTCACAACACAAGTCTCAAAGTTCATTTTTTGGATTCACAGTTGAAATTGTTCCCTGAAAATCTTGGAGCTGTGGGTGAAGAGCATGGTGAAAGGTTCCTTCAGGATAACAAGGACATGGAGAGATGGTACCAGGGATGTTGGGATGTCAGTCTGATGGCAGACTACTGCTGGATGATTCATAGGAATGCACCAGATAAAGTGGGCAAACGAAAGGCCATCAAACAAAGTTTTGAGTAAAAAAAAATAAAAAGTGACAAAAAGTGCAGAATCTACTGTATACAGTATGTAAGTGAATGAATATTTATTATTGTTTTCTTTGCATATATTTAAAAATATTTGATTGACTAAATAATTCCATGTTAAATTGATTTATAACAATATTGTGTACATGAATACATTGTTTAATTTGTTCAATTTTAATTACATTTCTTTTCAAGTTTCTACATAAATGTGTCACGATGGAAACAATTTGGTTATATTTTTTTATCAGCCTGTGGATGAGTCACCCACAGTATAAGCTGGTATTCCATCAACCAAATAAGGAGCTTCAAAGCCAGTGGCAGGTGTGCCTATAAAAATATGAAGCCTGCAATGTCGCAAACAGTATTCCATCTAGTGCGACAAAGATGAGCAGTCCTTTTGAGGATAGCATGCCCCTTATACAGGAACATAAAAAGCAAGAGAAGCCATTCCAGCATTTGGCGCCGGTGCTACATTGGTGTCTGAGGCAGATGAAGATAAGACCTTCCGTCCAATTTATCAGAGGGCAGATACTGGACTTGCTGGGCTCTTCTGAGCAGTTGCTGGAGAGTCTCGAGGTCGAGATCTAGAATGTTCATTTAGAGAATTAATACAAAGGGACATTACAGCTCAAAGACTGCTACTTCTGCAACTGCTTCCCTATCTGCTAAAGTCCCCTTTCCAGTCTTTTAGTTTGTTTGGTCCCAAAACACTCTGTTATACTCACAAAATGGCATTAGCCTTTTAAAAATGTTTAATCAATGTTCGTTAACTGCAATATTAGAAGAAAAGTTGAATTCTAGCAGAAGTACTGTAGCACTCATTGGTTTGTTACATTCACTGCTATACATTAACGAAAAAAATAAGAAGGTGACGTTGACCCGATATATTATTTGCATATGGTTGCAATGGTCATAATTTGTGAGTATATGCATGTGCCTGGTGGGGTGTAGGAGGCTGGAGCTATAATCCCACCTTGATTATATGATAGTTATATCACTGTTGCTTGAGCAGTTGTATTCGGCACCTTATTATTACAGTTCATTCATATTCTCAATAATACAGTTAGGTGAACACATCATGCACGTCCAAATAAACAAATATCTAACATACTTCTCCTAACCTGCATTTTTGTCATCAAAAATTATTTTCATGACAGCTATAAGTTTATGAAATATTCAAAGAACTGGCCTAACTCATCCCTTATTATTTAGTAAAGTATTCATGCTTCTGCTCCTAATTAGAGTGATTTCATTAAATAAGTGTAGATATTTTAATAAAGGTATTTTACACAATTAATTATTTTGCTTATAAATTATATCAAATAATTATTAAAATATTTAGTTGCCTGTATATATTTTATGGATTTAGCTAACGATTTGATTAACAACAGCTGGTCACCTGAGTTATAACCAGCAGAGGGCGCTACAAACCAGGCATAGGACTTGACCAGAACAAGCCCAGGTAAGGGAAGCGGTTACTGTTGTGCTCAAGCTACAGGTGGGATGCCAATTGGTGGCACAAGTCCCTTGAGCAGTATAATTATCCCAGAGGTACAAGTTTAAGTAAATGGCAACAGGGGAAGACTTACACATAATTAGAATTTCTCCAACAATTCAAAGGGCAGCAGGGATTTCCTTTGTATTATTTATTGTTGGCAGTGGGTAAGAACAGGTTACCTGGACATCTCCTGCCTCTTTAAGGCGGTTGGTGGATCATAGGTTCATGAGCACCTCAGAACACAAGAGAGGCCTTTTGGCATACAGCCCCAGGGCTTCTAAACTGTATGTGTAGCCTTACCCTATGTTCTGTCATAAGTGGCCTCAACTCAGCGGCATAGGATGGCCAACCCTCACTGGTGTACTGAGCTTGGAATAGGGTGTGGAGTCAGTAACAAGGGTTCAGGGCCAGTTTTATAAAGAGAGAAGCATGTAAACCTACAACAGGGCATATTGGGAGTGTGGCACATGGGGGAATGTGGGCCAGGATCCCCACAATGTAAACAGGTTCTGTAATATTAACGACTTTTATACATGTGTTTTTGCATCGATTGGGTTTTTGATACATGAGGATTTTGTTTCCGATATTATTTTCATGCCTTGTTTTGAAATAAAAAAGTTGGTTTGTGATGCCATCTTGATTCCTGTCACGTGACCACTATTGACCACAGTGATGTCATCGGATGTGACAGTATAAACAGGGCAGTGATCACACACAGCTTTATCCTATAGTGGGTTTAAGAAAGTTCAGAAAAACACTAAAGATTGTTAGCTTCATTTTCACATAGGCCCTTGAATTAAGATTCTTTTCCTCAGCGACAGCCATGTCTAACTTTGACGTTCGTATTTATTTTGCCAAATTAGCTTGGGGTTACTTGGTTTTGGTTGTCCTTCTGCTTTTGACCTTTTGTTTGTCCATGATCATGTTCATTGACTACGTTATCCTGGCTTTCCTGTGTTCACAATAATCTTTGGGCACTAAGGTGTGTCCTTAACAGAGTCCACCTCATGTAGGGTAGGCCATAAGGGCAAACAGGTTTGTTATTTTCTCTTGTACTTGTAAATGTGTGCCGCTATGTGTGTTCATTTTCACATCCTCATAATAAAACACCTTTCCTATTTATACTTCAATCTATTTTAATAATAAATGGGTTTGGAAATGACCAAGAACACTCCCCTAGAGTTCAAAAATGTATGTAACAAAACTGTAAATCTTAAACAGTGTAAAAAATACTTCCCTGCACTGTGTATACTACCAGTAAAAATCCAGGCATTGGGCCAAATAACTTCCACTAAGAAACACTGAGTTAAATCATATCTAACATGATTAAACTTGTACAATAAGATCTCTTTGGCACTTGGTATCTTCTTATTCTTCCTCCTCCTCTTCATCTTTCCCCACTTCTACATGGGATGTTAATACCTTTCATTAATCTGTGGGAAAAAAAGGATTATCGATGTCACTTTAGATATAAGAAAACAAAATACTGTCTTTTTAACTTACATATGGGTCGACTCCACCAACTTACAACAGTCCTAATAAGTACAAATAATGTTTGCGTGCTACAAACCTACTTTAATATTTTGGCATGTAACATCTGATTATACTTTAAAACACCAACAGACATCTCCAGAAATGTTTCTCAGAAAAACAATTTGCTAATCCATGCTCTGCTTAAGACAAGTTTTCTACATCAAACATTATTAACATTAAGATATCTGCTGACCATGAATTCTGCTTGTCATGAAAAATAATTTATTCTATTTAATATGTAAGCTAATTAAAATGAGACTTGTATGTCCAATGACATTTGTAAACTTTCAAATGGTGTGAAAGCATTTGCAATAAACAGTGCCGGGGTTTGCTGGCACACGTCAGGAGATTCTACCCAGAGCTCTAAGCTCCAGCCGGGTATCTCTGGTACACTTGCTCTGAGGCTTGACTTAAAACCGCCTCAAGACAGAGTTTAAAGCCATGCCAAGCTCAAACCTTACTGGATTTGGAGTTGATGCAATGGCCCAACTGTCAGAAAGAAGACAGAGAGGTAAATGGGTTTGTGCTTTAAAGTGGGCAAGTCACCTCATCTGGTAGAAAAAGATCAACACCCGTGTACTTAGACCTACAAAGTTTGTGGGCTTGTTGTTTTTCATTTTAATTTTAGTCAAAGGTATTCTCTTTCAATGTACATCATGTCCTTTTGTTTGATTATTTAGTTCAGCTACTATTTCCACTATATTTTAACCTTCTTGATATCATTCTGGGTAGGAGCGAACTCTCTTCCTACAACTCCATATATGTAGTGAAAAATCAGATTTCACTTAAAATTTTAAAAATGAAGAAAGAGAAAAAGATTCAAAACATAGAGATTTACTTCCATGAAGCAGGCAGAAAAGACACAGAGCTGCATTGTTGACCATGAAAACACAAATGAGAACATAAGCCATGAAAATCCCTTTTGTTAATTACATCTTCAGACCTTTAGACTTTACAGAGGGACAGTTTTGTTATAAGTAATATGCATATCTGATTAAAACAGTTAATAGTATTTTCAACCAAAATAACTTACATATGTTAACAAAATGTGGTTACATCCCAAAACAGAAAGTTAGAATGAATTACATTTTTAAGATATCCAACAGCCCTTTAAAATGATTACTCTACAGATAATTACACACACATATATACATTAGTATGTGTTTATGTGTGCGTGTGTATGCGCGTGTGACACACTCACAAACACACACGCACACATACACACCCATATACACACACACACACACACACACAATGCATATATATAATGTGTCAATGCCTAAAAGGGTTGAAAAGATTTGTGAGGCAAAAAGAATAATGTACAAAAATAAGGATTTGTTGAAAAATCTACAACATTTGCTTTTCTTTGTTTTCTGTTAAACAAAAAGTTAGACAACAATGCTGCCTTAAAAGTAAAGCTCAGTTTGCAAATGAAAGTGCTACATCTCGATATATTCAAGCACCTGTAGATATTCAGCCTGCCACTGTGGACTATCAACTACAAGGTTTGTTGTAAGGCCAGCCGTATGGATAAGCTTGTGCTTGACATTTGAATAAAACAGCTCTTTTGTCTGTCAGCTACATTTGTAAAGTGCCACTTGAATCTGTTATGGAAGGTGTCTGATGCACACTATTTTTCTCCTTCATCCTATGTGCAAATTCTTAATTCCAAGTCTATCATCCATTTTGTTACCGCTGTTTTTGTTCTAAGAAACTGGATGATTAGATCTTTGTGAAATTAATAGCAGAGAGAAGAGTATTTTTACAGAAAGAATGGGACTGTACCCACTTTAGAACAGCTAAAATACAAAATAAAGATCAAGTATAACATAATTAAACTAATATTTAGATTTGTTTAAAATTATATCTCCTTAACTGAGAATCTTGTGCAACATTAGTTGTTTATCCAATTATGATGAAGAAGATGAAAACAAACAAGGCAGCTTTGAGGCCGTCATCTAGTCAATAATTAACTTATTACACTGTAGAAAGTTCAGTTCTATGCTGCATGTTCTGGTTTTATGAAACAAAAATCTGTACACAATCTGTTCACAGTGACAGGGATGTAAATCGAGCAGGACATGCCGCTTAATCCATGGACTTGTCACTCCAGGCTTGCGATTTTTTCTTAGCTAGCTCCATCCAAGATGGCTGTGCAGGTTTGCAGGCAGGTTGTTGATGGCCCTTCTCTTGCTTTTCTGGACTCATTTGATGACATGGTATGGGTGATCCTTTTACAAAAACATAAGGGGAAAAAAAATCAGTTTATGGGTCAAGACTGAAAAACAACTAGAATATGTATTCAAAGAAAAAGTACTTTTTATTGTCAATAATGTTTCACCTTTGCTTCCTTCTGTATCCTGCTCAGATATTAAACTGCTAGTTGTTTCTGGACTACAAAGAAAACCTCAACTAAATGCTCAATTTGGATGATTCCCAGATGATCGGAGATCCTTAATATTGATGCCTTTGATGTGTGAAAATGCTTGCATGGTCTTTCTCAAACAGTTTCTCAGCAAGTATTTCTGTCCCACTCTCACTGACAAGTTAGACCAAATGTAATGGAAAGAAGTCTTCCCCAGTCATAACATCTACAACCTGCTTAGGATTCCCAAGTTTAGAGTTCCAGCTTTTCTGGTTAAATTATAGTTAATTGTTGCACATGGCGATGTCCACATTTTACTCATAATGATGTGGAAGTACTTAATGTATAGGTTAGCCCAAGTCATTTTAGGCCTGTAGATATCTTGTACTTGACGGTTTAGGCTATGAGCTGCCTACTATTGAATGACAAGAAACACATGCACTTAAGATATGCTAAATAATGGAAACTATTCAAAACTAAACTATAAGAGTGTTTTTATTCTAAACAACAACAGCCAAGAGGTGACTCTTTCAAACTTATGAAGAATTTTTTCAACAGGCACTTAGAACAGTAGAAAAATGAAATCATGCAGTAGATATTTTTATTAAGCTTGGAAAAACTGTTGATGCTGGTTCTGCAGCAAAGATAACAAGTGAATTATTGGTATCAAATGTATTGTACAAAATTGGCTTTCAAGATGATTAATGGCATGTATTTCTTGTAGAGCTGATTTATAGTCTTTATCCTAACTGCTATTTGAAAGATCCTTTTCCTTTGTGCAATCTCAGTTTATCTCAAGGTGTAATCTTTTGGAATCACTAATTTTATTTGGAAATGCTACCTGTATCTTTATCACAGCTAAAAGTGTACTTTGTACAGCTGATGATAGTAAAGTGAGTTTAGGACAGTTGGTCAAAGTTCTTTTAGCAAAGTCTCTGACTTGCATACACTAAATGTAAACATTTGAGGAAATGTTACACCCAAAACCAGGTGTTTTTCAAAGGAAGAAAACTATTAAAATGTGTGTCTTGGATTTACAATAACCCACAGTCAGCTAAAGCTCTATTTAAAGTAGCAACCGATTGTTCACTAAGCAGTATTATCCTGTCTGTTATTTTCAACTATTTTGCTAGCACACTATCTTGTTTGGTTAACTGGAAAAAATCCAAATAATCAGACTGGAACACAATGGCAACATTATGTCTTATTTTTATTTATGTGAGAAAAAAAAGATTAACTTTTACAAGGAATAGTTTTAAAGTTTTCTTTTATAATTTGACAGTTATTCATTGTGGTTTCCTGAATTAATAGAACATGCTAAATTACTGTTCCTGTTTTGGACATTTTAATATTAATGAATGACAGAGTTGTTTTTTTGTCTTCTGGTCGGTGCTGCCATAATAGGATTCAGCACCCTACAGTGCTGAAAGCAGGTTTGAGAATGTGACGTTATTTTACATCATAATAAAGCATTATCTCTGTTTGCTTTGTTTTAAAGTTGTTAAGTACACACAGAAGTGTCTGAGGGTTATTGTGGGCATGAGTAAACCAGGAGAAGATCAAACTAAGAGACATGGATAGGCCTACACTGAAAGGTTCAAAATACCAAAAGAGCACAATATAACAAAGTAATCAGAAATGAAAGAGCAAATGAACTCAAAAATAAAAAGCAGAAGGAGAATTTTACCAAAAAACACAGAATTCTACAACTAGGCATACTTGGAAATAAACTAAATACCACTAAGAATTTTGAACAGTGTTGCTCTCACTGAGGGATAAAGCATGGACGACTTTATATAGTCTCATTTTGTGACATCATCAGTATGAAGATTGCAGTCATGTGATGAGATTCTGGGTGACATTGTGTAAATGAACAAAATATGATGATAAAGAAAAACAATTTTGTAATTTTAAAACCAAATGTTAAACCAATGACAGAAATGTATTATTCATGCACAAAAACGCCAAAATAGACACATATATACATATAAATAGGCTTAATATTACAGAAGGCAAAAAAATAACTATTAAAAAAAGAACAAAATTAAACAAATATTGCACACAACAGGAAAATACACTCCATCAGTGGCCATGGTCTCATCCTCTACACCAGGGGTGCCTAATACGTCGATTGTTATCGACCGGTAGATCGCGATGCATTCAGAAAAAAATTTTTTAAATGTTAGTCTATCCTATATCCTCCATATGGCATTTGCCACTTGATTGACATACATGGCGGCCAGTCTGATATCTCTTTTCTTTTAACACACTGGTCATCCCGCACACACGATCAAAAGTGCAAGCTACTGCAAAACTCCGGCTGTGATCTAGTTAGCCTTCCAATTTATATCGTCTAAAGAAGGGATTTAACAAAAAAAAATTGTTTGGGGAGGGTATGGGCTGGATGTGGAACTGGAAGAGGATTTGTTTTCTCACAATGTCACAATCGAAGTACGTTTGTCTGATCTGTCATCTATCATTGCTATTCCAAAGAAGGGAAATGTGGAAAGGCCCTTTTGAACTGTTCATAAAAACTACGAAACTGACTTCCTTCTGAAAAGCAATCAGAGAAAGAGAAAGGAGAGGGAACTAAAATCGCAGTTAAATCGGACAGCCGTCATTTTTCACTCGGCTGAATTCAAAAGCAAAGGCAGACACACCAAAGCATCGTTCCGGGTGAGTCACTCGATCATTAAGCATAAGAAGTCCATCCAAGATGGAGAGATGATAAAATAGGCCTTCGTTGAGGCAGATGGCTAGGGAGAAACTCTTGCTGAGATTTCGAGACCCCTGGCCGGAGAAAAAGGAGTTTCTCCTTGTCATTAAACATGCAGAATACAAGCAACTTAATAAGGATCAATGGCTGCTAGACTTGGCATTTTTTTCCAATCTGGCCAACATGTTGAATGAGCTTAATTTACAGCTGCAAGGAAAAGAGAAAACCATGGTCAACATGATTAGCTTAGTTAATGCTTTCAAACAAAAAATGTAACATCTGTCCTCAAAGCTGCAGCGCCTTGATTTGGGGAACACTCCCTACAGATTTTATTTTTTCTCCAGCCGTCTGGAGTTTTTTTGTTTTTTCTGTCCCCCCTGGCCATTGAACCTTACTCTTATTCGATGTTAATTAATGTTGATTTATTTTGTTTTATAATTGTGTCTTTCATTTTTCTATTCTTTAATATGTAAAGCACTTTGAGCTACTGTTTGTATGAAAATGTGCTATATAAATAAATGTTGTTGTTATCCAAAACCTCGCATCAGAGCAGGAGACCCAGTGGAAGGCGTGTTTATATATTCCAACGCTGACTTTATATAATCAGTCTTTGACTTTATATATTCCGCCGCTGACTTTATATAATCAGGTTTTGGTGTTATATATTCCAAAGACTGACTTTATATATTCCGAAAATCATTCTATTTGCCTGTTTGGCACCCCATATAAAGTATACTCAGTACTGTATATATATCTATCTCTCTCTCTCTCTATATATATATATATATATCTATCTCTCTCTCTCTCTCTATATATATATATATATATATATATATCTCTCTCTCTCTATATATATATATATACAGTATCTATCTATCTATCTATATCTATATCTATCTATATATATATATATAGCATTTTTAATGTAGGTAGATCATTTCGACGTGGTCATTTTAAAACTAGCTTGCAAGCTGAAAAAGTCTGGGCACCCCTGCTCTACACGATTCACACAATCAATTAAAGAGGGAATTGAAGTTTTAGGTAATATCATAAATGATTAGCACAGCTGAGCAGTGGTTAGTGCTGCTGCCTCATAGCTCAAGTGGGCTGAGGGATTCATAATACAAAACCTATTGAGGCCAAGTTAAGAATTATAATCCTGTAACTATTTTGTAAAACACAGAATGTTGGAGTATTTTGTGCAAGTCTGGTAACAATCTTATAAGAAGATAAGATGTAAGATGAGAACAGTAACTGACTGCACCCCTTTATTAACATGTATATATCCCTCAGATGGGCTGGGGACTGAACCTTTTTAGTTCTTAAGAGAGTAGAAATAAACAAAACGTGGTTCTAATCTGGGTGTTCAAATTTCTGAAATGTATCAATGAAGCTGATGCATCAGGAAGAATGTTCAGGAACGTCTTCACACAAAAGATCATTGGAATTCTACATTAAACTACTTTTGCTTTGAGTTATTTAGTTAGTGTGTAGACCCTGATGACTCTTGGAAAATTTCAGATTAGATATCGGAAAATCAAACAAGCCTGGCAGATTGTAACTTATTTGACACACAACATTTATCTACAGTTTTCCTGATTTTGTATTACAGCAGTCTTACAATTACAAAGGTGTACAACAGACTGAAAATATTTCTGCCGAAAAATATAAATTCCATCCATCCACCCATTTTCTGAAGTCACTCGGTCCAATTGTGGATTATACAGTAAAATGAAAAATAATTCAAGTGGATTCATTACTTCCCCACCCCCACTGGATTTATTGCTATCCATGAAAGTGTGGTTGACATGACATCCTTCACAATATGCCATACCTGCAGTGTGGGGCACAGGAGATTTAGATGAAAAAGGTTTCTGCTCAGGCTTGATGTCATTTTGATCTTGCTTGTTCCCCTGGACAGTACTATGTATGGTTGGAGGAGTTCTGCTGATCCATACATCCGATGCGGGCTTTGCCGTTTCCTGCTGAAAAGCAAATTAATACCTAGGTCAAAGTATAGCAGGATAAATAGTTAACAGTTAAGACATTACTTACATGTAGAGTTTTATTAATTTTTGCATAAGGGTTGGCAACAGAACCCATGGGTTAAAAAATTCTGGAGACAACAATCACGTTCGTTTATGGCACTAGCAGTGATACCATGAATGTGAAATGGCGATATAAACTCAACACTGTTTGGGTCTCAATCCCAAAAGCTTCATGTTAATTAACCACTAGAAAAAGAAATGTCCTGTAACTTTCCACATTTTTTCACATAATTAATTATGTTTTTGTTACTGAAACTCAGTCTGTTATGCTCACAGCCCTGGTAAAATGTTAACCACTTACAGTTCACCACTTTCACTTTAATGATGTGTGTGAAGACATACACCTCTTGGATGAAGGTGTCAAGTAGCCCTTAACCATACCTCCTGACAAAGTATCTTCGCAATGCTTAGCTCTTCTAATTTCTACTATCCTACTAAATCTACAGCTGTACGGTTGTTCTTTCTTATCTTATACTATTTTTGTTCTCTTCTTACTTACTCCCCTGAAGAGATCTATTAGATTATTACTTATTTTTTGTTCTAAAATGATGCTACTTTTTTGTGAGTTTTCTCTTAAATTTGTCTCATTCTACCTTAATTATTCAAACATGTAAAATTCAGTCTCATTTAATGATATTGTTTGTGATTTTTCATTCATTTATGTTAGGTAGAATGCCCAGTGGGATCTGGGCAGTCTCGTGGCCTCGGAACCCCTGCACATTTTGTACCATACCATAATAAAAATCTAAAGTATCTTAACCAAATGCATTTCCCACTAAAATTTAAAGAATTGCATATAACCCAAAGAAGCAATGGGTAGCAAGGAATGTATGGTTTAGCTTAATTTCAAGTTTTGTTTGAAATATGTGCATTGTAATTTTAGTTAACATCTGTAATCTTGGCAACAATAACATTTTCAAAAAAGTCAAAAGCAAAGGGTATTAAATAACAGCATAAACCAATATCACATACAACATTGCACTTAAATGTGTTCTATTCATTGCAATATGTAGGTAGCTGGAGCTGCAATATGTACAGCTGGAGAGCCCAGCTATTCATACTGTTTGAAGGTTAAAGCAGACTTTGAACCATCTAAAATGGGTTTTGATGCTGCAGTGTTGTGTTCCGGACCATGGAAGTGGCTGCATCTGTATTGCTGTTCAGAGGACTAAGACAAATTGACAGTGTTTTGTGAAAGCAAACAAGCTAGAAGTAGAGTTTTACCATTACAGAAAATGTTGCCTTTTTTCTATCAATATGATATATTCTTGTAAGGTAAAAAATAACACTTTAGTGATCTTTTTAGTGCTTTTTACCTGGAGTCATTGCAATAGGATGGGACATTTTACTATATGGGTGATTAAAAAAGTAAAGCCCCACATCTCCAGTGTGTATTAAGATAGATAGATAGATAGATAGATAGATAGATAGATAGATAGATAGATAGATAGATAGATAGATAGATACTTTATTAATCCCAAGGGGAATAATTAATTTGTAAGAACTAATATTATTCATGGTTCTCCATCCAACATTCTTTTAACTGAAAATCAAAGGGTCAATAATTACGCTCACCATAATGTGATGTTTTATACTTGAGAATATAAAATTTCCTTTGATCCAAAATAAAACACTGCAAAGTTAAAAAAAACTGAGTTACTGAATGTATTACTACTGAAATTATTATTTTTACCTTTAAGTCACTTTTCTTCATTTTATCCATTTTATTATCTGGCAGCGTGTCTTTCTCATGAAATCCCCTTTGCTTCATCTTGGCCATATTAATCCATTCTGGCTCTAACAAAACATCTGACTCCTTACTCATTTCAGGCAAACTCTTTGACGGTGTCCCCTTTTCTGCAATATAAAATTTTATATATAATTTATTAATCAAAATGGAACTGTATGCTTACGTAAATGTAAATAATCTCAAACAGAAAAGTAAAATATGACCAATTTATACTTTTGATTTCTTTAAAGTAAAGTGATTTCTTTAACTTATCTTTTCTGGACTGAATGAAAAATCACAAACAATATCTTTAAATGAGACTGAATTTTACATGTTTGAATACTTGAGGTAGAATGAGACAAATTTAAGAGAAAACTCACAAAAAAGTAAAATAATTTTAGAACAAAAATAAGCAATAATCTGATAGATCTCCTCAGGGGAAAAAGAGAATAAAAATAGTATAAGATATACAAGAACAACTGTTAAAAGTCAATTTAGTTTTGTCAAAAGGAAAGGGAAGAATATAAAAGACTTAATAATGAAAAAGTCCATGCTAAAATATTCTTTCAGTAATGTAGTAGCAGGCACTTTCCTGAATGATGTGGCAGGTGTTACTGGTAAGGAAACTGCCATTATTCTTGATTCTTATCTTTCCTACATTTTCACCAATGAAGAGATCAATAACATTAAACTTGCTAACAAGAATAATCAAGTTGTACAAAATAGCTTGGAGATTACAGTTAATAATGTGCTCTAAACATTAGAAGACTCAAGAAGACCAGCAGCATTTATCTCAGCATATTTGACATGCTAAGCATGCATTTACTGTAAGGTTAGTCCATCTCATATCTCCTTTTGGGCAGCTTGGTCAGCTAGATGTTATGTAGTTTCGCTGAAGCCAGACATATAATATAAACATCTGGACACAACCATGAATGAATTTTCCTTAAAACTTGGTTTAACTGTTACATTGAGTGTCATATTTCTAACCAATCCAATGCCTCATGAAGGTGGTGCTCAAATTAGAGAAGGTAATTTCAAACTGCAAACAGCAGCGGTGCTCTTCTTAACTTGTTCTGACAAAGAGCAGTTGAAAAGTCTCCTAAAAGTCCTATTAAACATACAGGGGACACATTGCACAAGTTAAAAATAAATACAACCTGTTACAAGAAAAATACCTTTCTGTAGTATCAAACTATACATTGGCATTCAAAGACATCAGTGGACTACTAGTAAAGGTTAATGATAAATTGTCAGAAATACTGTGTGTGCTCTCTGTTGTTCACCATTACAACAATCGTGTAGTAGTTGATGTGAGTTTAAAAGAATTGGCAGCTATGCTTATGAAAATATGAACTACAGAATATGTACTTGAAGAAATGGGTGTGTCACACCCTGTCAAAAGGACTACCGTTAAGAGAACTGATAACGAAGAGTCACAGGTGATACAGATTTCAGTACTCGAAACACCCAAATAAACAAATCTGCCTAATGACCTCAGTAAAGCACGCACAAGACTATACAGGACCCACCTTCTGACTGCACATCCAATTGAGTAACTAAAGGAAGTTCACATCACTGTCTATTCGGAAATGCAAACTTCACATGCCAGAATACAGTTGCAACATTTTAACACATTGTATATACAGTAGCTATCTAGACCAAAATGCTTACCTACATTCTGTTTGCTGTTGTTATGCCACATAATGATGAACTAGTCAAAATGACAGAAAGATATCACAGCCAACAGAAACAGCTCTCAAATTCGTGTTGCCTGTGCAGTGCCAAATTTCACTGTGACTCACTTCAAGTGTGGATTGTCCCTAGACATGTGTTCTTGTTTGAGAATCATATCTGGCCCTGCAAAACTAGATGTTGGGTGTGTCTGGGTCAATGGAAAGAAAGGTGGTGAAGAATAAGTGAGGCTGAAGGCTATAGAAAAAATCAGAACTACCAAAATACATTCTCAGCCTTGCATGGAGGCTTCTAACACCTGTTTAACTTCTCTGGTGTTTACATTTTAGCAGTGATCACCAACAAATTTGAGACACCTAACAATACTTACTTTGTTTGTGGCTATCATGCTTATATCTGGCTCTGTTTGGACTCATGTGAAGTGTGTTACTTGGCCTATGTGCAACCTGATGTGACTGTTCATTCAGGCCACACTCCACCTCTTACTCAAGTTTGATGTGTCCTAATCCCAGTTTCACAAGTGATCTCTGTCAGTTGTGGCCTGCAGTATGGAACATTCTTTTTGCCTAGCATTTCTGAGACCATAGCAGAAGCAAGTAAAAATGAATGGGCTGATGCACTGCACAGTAATCTGAACTATGAGGCCTTTCAAGAACTCTTGGCCGAGACTCTTGCCACCAAAACTGTTACTTTGCAAAACTGCATGGCCTGAAATACGCTCTTGGCAGCCATGTTGCTCCTACGTTTTAGATACTTTCCATAACATCTCTAACCTGGCCTTCATGGAGGGTCACTAGATCATAGATGGTGTGTCACTTGCTCACAGATTACTGTAACAAATGCCTCCTTATCTTCCCTCAGAGCCCTTGCAGCCATCCTTCTCAGTTCCTAGAACAGATCGGAGTTGCTATCAAGCCATGCGCAGTGACTCATCTCGATAATATCCAGGGTGCCTCATGAGATGAAACACCTCCTTCTGGGAACACTGGTAACGCCAACACAACCCTCAGCAACCTTCAGGGTCTTGTCATAGAATGTCTCCCACATCACCTTAGGATCAGCAGTCGCACCCAAGTCTGTAAGTTCTTCACACAAACTGTGTGCAAACTCATTAGAAACAGCCTAATCTAGAAGTATGGCCAGGACCAGCCTCATTTTCCTAGTAGGTAGTAGCCTACTGGATCCAAGATGGATCTTCAGAGTATTAGCAACAAGTCCGTGGTCAGAATTCACCAACTGGGCACTTCTGTAGACCCTGCAGTTTTGTAAGAGCCTCCAGCGTCTGCCCACGAGGATGCGATTGATCTTCTACACAGCACCACCAGTATTGGAGTAAAAGTCCAACGATGCAGCTCAGGGCACTGGAACCAGGATCCAGCGATCAGTAGCCACTGACCTTTTGCAAAGTCAAGGAACATGCTGCCACTTTCACCATGGTCACTAAACCCTTGGGGATCAATGCAATCCTTATAGCTAGCCCTGTTAATTCCAGTGGTTGCATTGAAGGCATGACCAGAGGAGTGTCACATCATGTGCACCTGTGAAACACTGAGTGAAGTTGCAAATAAAATGCCTCCCTCACCGAGACATTACTCACCGTGGTCAAAGCATACACTGAGATAACAGACAAGGCACCCAGAGAGTGCCTTAATCCGAGTACCATAATACGCTAATTGAAATTGGACACCATCGGAAGGAGCCAATCTGCCACAGCAACAGTTTCTCCCCGAGTATGACAGCCATCAGAGCGACCAGACCAATAAAAGGTGTACCCACCTAAAGAGATCCGGCCAATCTCAGGTCTGCGCACCTCAGAGAGTGCCACCACTGAAATGCAGTTTACGAAATTCCTCTGACAGCAGAGGAAGATGATCATCATACCAGAGAGACAAGACGTTCCACGCATCTACCCAGATGGGCTGCCTCAAATTGGGATTCAAGTGCCGTCATACTGTGGGCGACGCCTCAGCACCACACTAGTTTCGATCCACAATGATCTCATTGGCTTTCCAATGGTTTTGACCCTCCCGGGGTGTGAGGTTCCCGAGGAGCTTTCTTCCATCCCCTTCATAATGCGATCAGCCTTCCTATGGGCAGCTGCAGCAGAGCTACTCCCGCGGAGATCAGAAAAGGAATCCTGTCTGTTGTCTCAGAGCTGCAGAAGATTTTTTTTATGTTGCCAATCCTGCCACTAACCTCCATGATTTCTTTGCAAGTTGGAGGACTGCTAGCAGGGCCGGATGCAGTTTAACAACATACCCAGGACAGGCCTTCATGCAGCTGATCCAGTTTCTACCCCTGATTGGACATCAGGACTGAATGTTGACTGGTTTACTGATTCCCTTTCTTTTTGTCCAGCTTGGCTAAAAGCAGTATTTGTTGTTTCAATAGCTATTGTTATTATTATCTTGTTATGTTACTGTATTTTTTAAATGTGCTATGCAAGCTATCTTGCCTTCTATCATAATGTAATGGTAAATACATCTAGTCCCTCTTCTAATTTTGGTTATGTTACCTTATCACTAGAACTTCTTTATGCTAATGCAGATTACTTGTTTGTTGTTCTAGAGAGCAAAAATGGGGGAACTGTGAAATGTAATTTTTACTATGAGTAAGCATTTTATCCAAGCTTTGATCTGTGATAGAGTCTTGTTCAGTTCTCAGCTCAGCTAGCATGTACAGTACATTGTTACAACTGATAAATTCTGGGTCCAGCAGGAAACAAAAACAAGTTGGAACAAGACCCGGGACTTTTACAAGGCTAAGTTCTACCCCTAAAGTACCCCTATGACTACATCTGGATGTGCTTGGACTTTTAACAGACTTCCTAAGGCCACATCTTGATGTTGGGTACAGAGTAGAAAGGCTGGTGTGGTTTAAGAGTTTGGAAACTAAGGAGTGTAGTGTTCTGGTTATCGATGGGGGCAAATGCACCAACAACCCGACAGGTAGTACCTGTATTAGGTAGCATTATTTTATGTGTATGACTTCAGCCCTGGGAGGAATAGGCTTTTATTGTTTCTATAACTCCTTTGGTATTACTTACCCCTTTGTGTATTTATTTCCTTAAGTTTATAAATCACCTTTTTCATTACATGGGCTTTAGTAGTATTATTCTATGTTTAAGGTCTACTTGAGAGTTTCTCCTTTTGGTCTCAAGAGTCACTACTAAGTGATTTGCTATGGAATAAATAATTTTGCAAATACCAATGGGTGTTAAAGTGAAAAAATAACATCTTAGGGGGGTTGATTCTAAGAGTGATAAATCTCCAGTAGGTAAAACGACTTGGTCATTGATAAAAGACAGTAACACAACCAAATTGTATTCCTGGATGCAGGACTGTTTTTCTATGAAATGTAAGCACAGTCTTCATCAGGCCAATTCAAATGTGTTTCCTAATGTACTGAAAAAGAAAACAAAAGACTATGTCTTTACACTGCGGGTGCCTCTGTTTTTCACTGCCTATTTTACATCATACAAATTTTGCCATTAAATAAATGCTTAGCAAGGCCATCAACCTGCAATTGCTTCATACTGGGTATGACGGTAATCTGCATCCAGCCCTGCAAGCAGGTCCTCCAATTTACAGGGATAACGTGGGCGTTGGTGGCAGGATTGGCACTCCAGCCACTGTAAAAAACCTCACACCGTTCAGTGTGGTGCTGAGGTGTCACCCATTGCATGGTTTGCACTTGGATCCCAATATGGGTGGTTCATCGTGTGGTGGGTGCAGCAACGCGCTGTAATCAGATTAAGCTTTTTAAGATGTACAGAGTGTGTGGGCAGAGATTTGAACCCTGGAATCAATAACTGCAAGGTAGCATAGATAAAAAGTCAATAAACAGTTAAAATAAAGTTGTTGCCCTGACAGCATCATCTGTTTAAAGGCAGTTTGTTTTACTTGTGATACTTTAATAACTGATTTGTTTTATATATTTATTTTTATAATTATTTAAGCATGGCTTGGTGGTGGAGGGGCTAGCACTCCCTGGCTCATGAAGATTAAGTCCCGAGTCTGAGGCCTGCGTCTCGGCTGTTGTGTGCCAGGTGTGCGTGTTCTGCTGGTGGCTGTTTCTATGGGTATTGGCTGTTCTAAATATACTGCTATGTTGTGTATGAGAATTTTATTGCTCTATTATTACAGTATGTAATTACATTGTATTATGTTGTGCTATCAATAATTCTTGCCAAAAATATATTTGGCTTTTTGTTTATCCATTTTAATTTGCAATTTGTAAATTGTCTGATAAAATATACAACACTTCAACAAAAATTATTATTAAATGTGATTTTTTTTATTTCTAGATATTCTGATTCAGATATATGTGCACTGCTGATTGATAATTATATTTTGCAGAAATAGTATATATTTATTAATGATTTTATATACAAAGTCTAGTATTATTCCATTTTCTGCTATAGAATTCTGACACACTATAACAATTCTACATTTTCCTTTTGTTTCTGCAAGACTTTTGATAGCCAAAAATTGTAAATAAATTTCCCTTTAATTATTTTCCTGTGAGCGGAGACTTTTCATATTAAACATTGCAGTGTTGGTTTTGAATGAGAAGTAAATTCCTATTTAAAAAGTGTAGGCACAATACCTTGAGCAAACATGAAACAGTGCCTGCTCTGTAAATGCCAAGTAGATATTAAGAGACTTAATCAGGACAGACTGTTCAAGAAATGGGTTTATGACAAATTCACATGGTCTGGATTCTGTCTGATAGTAGCTGCTGTCCTGTCTATGTTATGTTCAGTTTAACATTCAAGTCTTAGTAGATGCCTGTAGCAAAAATAGCATGCAAGCCAGGAATGCATTAGTATTATTTCTGTGACGTTTTGCCCTAACTGACATTTACTCTAGGCGCTGATATCTTGTGGCAGCAGATACAGTACAATGCTGGGCAATCATGAAACCAGCATGTAGTGGCTTCAATGGAGTGTTCGATATTGGCACAGTTCTACTATTAAGGAAGTTATTATGCACTGTGATACTTCAAGCTTAGACCAAACTAAGTGGAAACTTGAGATGAGACTAGACAGTTGAGCAAGGAAAAGAAAGTAAAATTCTTTCAGAATTAGTGTTGAATACTGATTTGCTCTGACTGTGTGTTTCGTTTGTCCTTGTAGCACGGTGATACTTAATTGAAAAGGTTACTTGGTGTGAGTCCTGTTAATATGGTGAAGAAAAACTTCAGATATCTATCCTTCCTCTGTACTCCTGCGTTCATATCAATTCATGCCGAAGTGTGACTAAATACAGTGTATCTTCATAAAGTGGTGTGTGCCACATTGGACATAAATTTATAAGTGAAATCAGACCATGATTTTAATTATTTAGAACAGGTCTCGGCAAACATCTAGCAGAGTGAAAGCATGTAAATGTGTTCCTGAACATGGTGATCTGTTCCAATCAATATTAAAGTTAACCTATTATAATGTCTGTCTGGTGTAAACTGCCTTATGTCTTGTTTAACAGCAGCAGTCCAGTTTCTAGGGAACTGCAGCTTTGTATAAATATCAGTGATAAGGCCCTGTTGAACTGGCAGAGCAGCTTTGCAGAGTCACATTGATTTTATTTCTGTTGAGTCAAATTCTTTTGGCTTCATTGCCTGCTCTTTGCCTGTTTTTCTGTGTGGCAGCTGAACACAACAAACTAGTAACTGTCATGTCCTGTTTATCTGGACAACATACCAGTCCCAATTTTTTGTGGCTGTCTTGTTACTATCTTATCTGTGCCATCTCTACACAGATCTGAAATTGTATCAGTCTGCTTGTCTGTACAACAAAATTGTCCTACCTAGGCATTTGTAGCCTTGTGGTTTTCCTGCTTGTCTGCTGATCCCCAGGGTGAAATCTTTCATTTGTTGCAGATAGCAGTAGCACTCAGATAGCCACACAAAAAATTATTTTCACCCTGTTCATCCTATTAAAACATTTTGGTTTCCTCAGACTGAAATGGCTAGATATTTTAATTGTTATAAGGATTTTTTGGCAATGACTCCTGACTGTGATTCTTCCATGTGTCTTGAGGGTGGCTGATGGACAAAAAATCCAAAAAATACACAAAAGCACAAAAACAAAAAAAACAAAAAAAATCACTACAACTCACTGGACCCACCAACAGCATTCAATGAACCTTAAGGGACTGCAGCCTTTTGATGGTGAAGGGCAGGAGGCCCCGCCTCTTGGGGAACAACCCAACAAGATGCATTAAAGGACACAAAACCCAGAAAATACACAAAAGCACAAAAAAATCATTACAACTCACTGGACCCACCAAGAGTATTCAATGAACCGTAAGGGACTGCAGCCTCTTGATGGTGACAGGCTGCAGGCCCTGCCTCTTGGGGAACCACCCACAAGATACACAAAACATAGCAGAAGATATATAGACTAGTTGAAAATAAATGATCAACAATATTAATATATACAAAAAAATCAAAAATGAACAGAGAACACATAAGAAGGAATCTGAATCCCAGCCGGGGGAATCCTGGTTGAAAATGTACCAATTTATACCTTGGTACTGGTGATACCATCATGTGATGGTGAATAAAATGGTGTTGTGAAAATGAAGAAAACAAGATATTAAAAAATTAAACAAGGTCAAAATGAAACCAAAACTTATAACTAATAATAGAATCAAATTTTACATAATAAAAATTTATTGGAGATTCCTCACAAGAACACCATAAAAGCTTGAAAAATAATATTTAAAAGAAACTATCACAACAGAGGGCCTACAGTTCCCTTATGGTTATCTACATTGTAGGCCAAGTCAGAGGTGCTGGTGTTTTGAACTGTTCTGAAATGTAATGAAAAGGAAAGAGGTTCTTGTTTTACCTGGATATTTCCCACATCTGCATTGAGGCGTTTCTCAATGTGAGATCCAAAAGTCAAACTGTTCCATATTATATATCCGTCCATGTTCTAAATCTGTTGATTCCAATTTAGACTCTTGAGGTACAAGTTTCCTTAAAAGTATTTCTCCTTGGTATGACAAAAATGATCTTCTACTTCTTATCTAATGAAGCTCTATAGCAACTGCCTGTATTAGTAAATAAGCTAAAGCTTACACGTTTTTTATAATTTAGTTACTATGAAAAATATACCACTTCTTCTACTTCTTCTTCTATATAAGTCAAAATTATTGTAACAACAACAATGCACCATCACAATGCACTTCTTCCACCTAAATATTTCACTGCTTTTTAACTGGAACGCAAGAAAAATTAACCTTCAACACATGAAAATCTTCTTACCAGTACTTTTTGGATATGTGGTCACTTTTTCCCAATTTTTCCTCTCATTTTTCGGGGTAGAATTTGTTGATTCAATGTTTTCTAATGGAGGTTTCCTAGGAAGAGGTGGTTTAGCATGCAGTTGCTCAGATGGTTTGACTTTTATTCTCGCGGCGTCCTTCTGGGGACTTCCTTTAGCCTCAAGTGAATCTTCCTTCCCTTCTTTCCCTATAATATTGTCTTCTTTGTCTACCATTGTGCAAACTTCTGCGCTATAGCGTTTCACTTTAAATTCAGAACGAGCTTCTCCTCTGTATCTCAAAGACAAGGAAGTTGATCGCAGTTTAATCCCAAAGGGTGATTTCTCTTCCTCCTCTCCCTCATAAGGTATAGTACCACCGCTTTCTGTTGTGATGCCAGATGGCTTTGCAACAGGTGACATGGACAAGTTTGGCAGCTGTCTGTCCTGTGTGACTTCTGCTGCTGTGAGGTTCTGTTCTGCTTCTTTCGTACAGGTTTTTATCTCTGAATCAAGCACAGACACCTCTTTCTCCCTTTTTGACTCTTCTTTTTTACGAATGGAATATTGCCCACTATGAAAGGTTGTCTTGACAAAACCAATTTTATCTATTTTGCGCTCTAAACTTTCCACCGCAGTAAAACTGCAAGCCCTAGGCCGATCCCAAGCAGATGATATAGAAAAGCATCTGAATGAACCACCATTCTTTTTTTCAAAGGGTGACTGGGGTGACTGTTTTGCTTTCTCAGTATTTATATCTCTGGGTAATGACATGGTGTTATTTCTTGCAGACAGAATTTGCTCGAAATTCTTTTTTGAATTGTCTGAAAGAACATTAGCATGGTCTTTCTCAGGATAGGGCTGATTTGAACCTTTTGAAGAGATTTTCAAAGGCAAACTGTTTATTGTCCTTGAAACAGTTGAGGGCAGCTCCTTGGAGTCAGAAGTGGATTGTGTTGTCCTGCCTTGATCAAGTGCATTTCTAGCCATGTTGTTTGTCTTAGATGATGCATCTCTTGCAACAGATTTAAGGGGACTGCTGCTACTTTCTGCTGTATTTGCTACCATAGTGGCTTGTGCATCTGATTTCAGAAGTTCTTCAAGTAAACCCTTTCGTAGGCCTGTAACTTTTAAAGGTGACATTTCAAGTTTGGTCAAGCTTGCTTCTGATTTGTGTGCCTCAGCTGTACGATTTAAGTCTGAAGTTGAACAGGATTCCTGATAATCGGAACATAAGGCATTATTAGGTATTGAGTCCTTTCTCTTTAAAAGTTGAGATGACTGATTAAACACAAATGCTGCACTGGTCTTCACATCCCAGTCTTCCACTTGTTCAGTTGACTTCTCTGTCAATGTGTCTGATACCTGCTCAAAAGGTGACCACTTGGGGATCAAGGCTGTGAGGCTCTCCGTCCTGGGGACCTGGCAGGAGTAGGAATTGCATCTGACTATTTCTTGTGAAATTTCTTTTTCATCATCCTCTTCCTTTTCTAGAAGGTTTAAGTCTAGTTCATTCAAACTTTCTGAACGAGGTCTATGTGGGTTCTAAAGAGCAAAATAGAAAACAAATATAAATCATCCAGAAGGTGCGTTTCTACCTTCTTTTATTCTAGTATTGCAAATAATCATTACTGAATAATCATTATCAAAATCTAAATAAAGAATATTATCTAAATCTGAAAAAATACAAAATTTACTTTTCAAATATAAAATGTGACGTACTATATTAAGTTAAACGACCTCTACTGCTGGCAAGGCCAACAGGAAGTTTCTGACACATGACATCACCAGGTCAAAAGTAGAAACATCAGTATTGAACACTTCTTGCTTGTTGGAGGCTGCAGATACAGTTTGTAAGGGATGGTTAGTGGAGTTTTCCTTTTCCAAGTTAACATTTATCTGCATGAGTTTACTATTGATGAAGAACTTTGGTTTAGTGTTTAGGGTTAGATGTCACAGTTTTGGTATGTCACCATTTTTTTCGTATCGAACTTAGCCTGGCTTTTGACTATGTTTCATCCCCTCGTCTTTCATTCAAAATAATACAGTATCGGTCTTTACCCTTGGGTGGCAGGGCAACACTTGCTTGGAATGCAGTGGAAAAGAAGTGCCATTTGAAATTTCTGCATGCTTACCTCTGTGTTTTAGTTAACACTAATCCTGTAGTTCACCATTTATTAAAGTGTTGGGACCAATGTAGGACACATTTTAAGAAAGAGAAGCGTTTATCTGTCACCCCTTTACTGATAATCACCTATTTTAGCCTTCTTTAACCCATGAAGTATTCAATCTATGAAAGATGCTCAACATTGCAAGTTTTAGAGATCCTTATATTGATAATGTATTTGCATCTTTTGAAGAATTAAGCTACAAATTCAAGCTTCCAGATACAAATGTTTTCTCTTTATGTACAAATTAGACACTTACACAAATTTCCTGCATTTTTCACTAATTTGTATTTCTGAAGCATACTGGCTAGTGTAGATGAAGACTCAAGTAGCATCTCCAAAATATACAGTATAAAAAATGTGAAGGAATTTAACTTTTACTACTGTTAGGAATGATTGTAAAGGGCGCGGCACATAGGTACAGTGGTAGAGAGCATTCAGCTGAAAGTACAATGCATAGAATTTAGTGATGAGGAATAAGGAACGTGTGTTTTGAACTTCACAAACAGAGAAGAAGCTCATCTGCCTAATGTCTCATATTTTATGTACTAAAACAGAAAGGAAAAAATAAAAAAGGGTAGACTGTAGCTGAATGCATCATAGCTATTAAGCCTTTGTATTGTGCTGGTACAGCAAGCACCCACTCCTTCAGGCAGCACAGGAGCTGTGAAGCTCACAAACAGAAGAGAAGCTCATCTGCCTGATGCCTTGTATTTTACATACCATAACAGAATAGGCAAAAATCAATAAAGGCCAGAGACTGCTGCTGAACTTGTTGCAATTGCTAACCCTTCGTGCAGTGCCACTCTGTCAGATAGAGGCAAACACGACTGTAATAGAAGATTGGTGCTCAGTTGGTAAATATGGATAATTTGACATGGTGCAGCAACAAGATCCGTGACTGTGATCAGCAAATCTGACCTACCCCACTACAAAAAGTCGTGAAATGTGACAATTGCTTAAATCTATTACATTATTTCAAATTGAAAACAATCAAGATTCCAGGAGTATCTCTTCAAAACTTTTTCAGAACTTATTTATATTTAATTAAAAAAGAAAACATGCTCTGTGAATGTACTCTACTGGCTGTTTCTTTCTATTCAATAGACTATTTTAGATGGGACTCTTTATTTACATTGCTCTCATTGTTGGGTGGGGGAAAAACACAGAGTTAGTTTTTTTTTTTTGAAGTATATCTTACTCTTATTTATTTGATTGAGATGTGTTTTGTTATAATGTTTTGTGTCCAAACAACAACATTTTAAAATGCTGATGTTGTGTATATTAATATATCAATCACAGTAGTTTTTGACCAAGTAGAGAAGTTCAGCTACTTTAGTGATATGTTGAATGCAGGTGGACATTAGATAGGGGCACAACAGTATAAGCCAGGTGAGAGAGATGAATGAAAGAAATCCCAAAGGCTGCCCTCCCATTCTGACTTCTAAGGGAATCTCTCTGAAATTGAAGGGTATAGTTCATGAAAACTGTGTGAGAAGTAGCATGCATTGTGGAAGTGAGACATGGCCAAGCAGAAAATGAAGCAGACTTGAAAAGAATATATATAAGAATGATCAGGTGAAGGTGTGGAGTGCCACAGTGAAAGTAAGATGAATGCAGAGTTAATGAAAAAGACTTGGTGTGGAGGTGAAGAAACAGACTAATGTGGTTTGAGGATGTACAGAAGATGTCTGGATGAAGACGTACACCAAGATGGAGGTGGAGAGGATGAGGTCCAGAGGAAGGCCTGAAAAAGAAGTGGCTGAACATGGTTTCAGAAAATATCTAAAGAATGGATCTCATCCCAAAAGATGGCCCAGGACTGTGGAGAACAGAGGGAAGAAGATTTTCAGTTAACCTGGGTGAACTTGGAAAATGGCCGTTACATTGGTGGTGAGGACAGGTTAATGCAAATGCTTGTATGTAAATACACTGTTATTATCTGCCAATTCAATCAATTTAGGGGATCATATAGGGTAAAAGTGTTTTTAGTTGCCCTGGTTCTTCACAATTGTTCCTTCTTGTAATGATACATCTTTCATTTCTATTTTTCGTTTGCCTTTCACCATTTTTTAATTTTTGAAAATCAATTCTACTGCCTTCATGCTTGTTACCACACCCTCTTTATAAAATGTATTACATTCCACAAATTCCATCAATTTCCTGCATATTCCTTTTATCGTGGATCAATGTTTGTTATGTTTGGTTTCAAAAGTTATTTTTCATTTCTGTGTACTATTATTATCCGACATCATGTGTTGTGCAAAAACAAATGTTGAGCTGATTCTTTTTCTGTACAACCCTTACTTAAAATACGTTTGGTCTCTTGGTAATTTTATTCTATACTTGGCTTTACAAGTTAATAATGCAAATCAATGTCTAAATAAATATTTAAAAAATGTTCCACAGAAATTTGTTTCCATATTTTCTGGTACTATACAACTGTAATATTTGATTTTTAATAAACATAGTTCTTCCTCAGTAAACCTAATGATCTCCCTCTTTTTCCCTGTTCTACTTTCTTATTCCTCTCCCTTTGACTTTTTTTTAATATAGGAATGCTTCTTAGAAGCCTATTTAGAAAGGAACATTGTGTTTAATCTTTATACAGTAGTTGTTACTGTACAGATTTTCAGAATTATGGACTTACAGTTGGTAGCCTCCTTCCCTTAGCAGCAGCTCGCTGATTTCTTGGCTTTACTGAAAGTCGGTGCCTAGCCGCAGAGTTATCTAAACATGCAGAAGACTGAGGAGGGGAACTGAAGTCCACAGCTGGTGAGGTATATCTGTCAGAGGTCTGATGGGAAGGGGAGACAGGAGTGGAAGGCCTGGAGTGTGACTTGCTGATTGGAGAGAGGGGTCTCGATGAAGGCTGAGAAGAGAGCTGAAAAGTGAAAAAAAAAGCAACAGAAACAATAACATATGACTACCATCACTAACTATAGTGAACCTACTGCTGGAGAGAAGGAGTGGACAAAAATGTTTAACATTTTCTTAAAATAATAGTTGGGTAAAATAATAAACTGCAAGTGGGTATGTGGCCTATTCAAGGTGCGATAAACATATAAGTCTGTTCACTAGTTTCTTAATTATATTATATTTTTTCAAAGGTTTCAGAAATTAAATAACATAAATCACAGGCTGTTAAACTTCATTTTTTAAATGTATTTCCTTGTAACAGATAAAGTCCTGCACTTAATGATGTGGTGTATTTGATTTAATGTCTCATTTCTGTATTTAACAAAGGCAGTAAAAGAAAACCACTTTATTATTCACATGTAAATTAGATGGCACTGCTCACAAGGAATTATCAAGCTGTATGACTCGAGGATCCTGGAAGGCAAGGTTTTCTAATTCCAATCCACATTAGTTTTGTTAACTAGGGAAAAAAAGAGTTTACATCATGGTATATTGTGGAAGGTGTTACATGTGTATGGGGTTCCAGTGTCAGTGATGTGGCATTAAGTCCCTGTATATGTGGAGTATGCTACGTGTTACTTCAAGACCATTGAATGTGGGCATTGGGTGCATATTGCCTCCTCTCCTGTCCATGATTTTCATAGGCAGGATATAAAGGTGAACATTCAGTAGGTTTGGAGGGTAACTACTTTGGCAACAGGATGGGCATCATCAACTGTGATCACTGGTGCATAATGGAATGGTTCACAGCATAGTTTGATACAGTTGGGATAAGAATTGGCACAAGTCATTCCTAACAAATCTAGAGAAAAAAAAAACAATTCATCTTTATGCCAAAAAAACGATGCCTACAGTTTCTATCTATATCACTGGTTATATTTTATTCACTCTGAATGATACAATTTCAAGATGTTCTTAAGGTGTTTAAAACATGCATGTGTGATTTTCAGTCCTCACTTTCAGTCTAGCAAGAGACATACTGTAAGGCTATAGAGTACTCTTGAATTACAAAGTCACTGCTTAAGTCCATTATAAGACACCTTTTTCCTTCAATTTCTGCTCTAAAATCAAAATAAAATACTGACCCAGTTGCTGTCATAGATCATGAAGCCCTTTTACTAGATGAAGCAAAGCAAGTTTTCTTAAATTCTTGAAATTTCAGTATATACATTGGTCAGGTACTGTTTCAAATTCTGGGTTTTCCTTTTCCAGCATTTGCAAAGGACTCTACCGAATAACTATGATGGAAATTTAATGCTATTTCTATTTGCTCCAGGATATCGATAATTTTCAGTTTCTTTCTATGGGCAACAGTTTCAAAATTCATAAGTTTATCTTACATGACCCAATAAGCATTTTCTAACGTACCAACTCACTTTCACTTTAGTTGTAGTTTACGATATTTTCTATGCAATGTTTTTTACACCTTAGTGCTGGGTGTTAATCTTGCATATTTTATGTTCCACATGGGCACTCATCTCTTAACTTCATCTATAAACCATTGAAGATTATCATTCTCTATGTTGAGGTTAAGTGCACAGGGATGTTAACCCAGCCCAGACCTCACCCAGAGTGTGACACATGCTGCTTGGACCTCTTCTGCTACTTTAGTACAAAGTTAGCCTCATTGAAGTCTTTATCTGCTCACTCAGTTTTACAGTTGAATTTCTCATTCTTCATTTTGGTTCTAATGCTTAAAATGAAATTATTCTTAGTGTGTGGGATATGTAAAAGAAATAAAATAACTAATGTTGTCGGGGAGTGGTTGTCTGAAGCCTCCATTCTCGACATCTGGACAATTTTACATATTACCTATTTAATTTTTCTCATTTCTCAGGTGTAACAGTCCAAAAGTTAGGCTCTCCTGAACAGTGGTTGGAAAGAAAGTAGGTTAAAGAAAGTAGGTTATAGAAGAGACATAATAATAATAATACATTTTTTTATATAGTGCCTTTCCCATGTTCATGGTGCTTGACATAAGCTAACATATTAAGCATCACACATATCACTTATTTATACTGGCCTGTAAATATGACAGCACTGTTCTTTAAGTTGCAATGTAATTTCCCAAGATATTTAATCTGTTGTCCAGAGACTCACAATCTGCCCATCAATCAGGTAGGACTGCTCCTTGGACAAGGTAGCAGTTCTCCACAGAAAATATATACTTAATGTGTGCTTCTCCCATTTTCTCTAAGAACATCTGTCATTTTTATTCCATAGATTTAAGTAAAGTGTTTAAAAGTTTAGAACAAAAATGGAGTCCTACTTTGACTGCAGTGTGCCCCACAGTTGTTGCAGATTTGCTGCTGATGGTTTTGTTTGCAGACGAGCTTCTGCTATGCTATCCGTCAAATGCTTAATAGGACAGAAAACTGGTAAACAGTAAAGTCACTGAATTCAGTTCAACCTGTTGTCACATTCCTGTAATCATTCTTGTTCTTGTAGAACTGAGCATTAGCCTGCTGAAAAGGTTAGGTTGGAGGTGGCTAAATTCATGCTATGAAGGGATGCAACCTATTAGCACCAAACATTCAGATAACGGATGGCATTTGGAAACTTCTCTCCATATATCTTGGGAACCAATACATTCCATGAAAACACACCTTACTTTGCTGCCACCAACCTGCACTTTGACATCTGGCTTGATGAGCCTTTGTTCTTCCAAGGTGTTCACCAAATCCTGGTCCACCAATCAGTTTGAATCAGCAGAAACCAGAATTCATTGGACCAGACAGTGTTTTTCCCAGTACTCCAACATTTGTGTTCCCTATTCCAGTGTTATCTCACAGACTTGTTTGTCACTGGAGGGAGTTGTCAGCTGGCATTTTTATTTGCATTTTACACACTGCAAATGTTCACATTATAATAGAGGTTCATAATGGCTGCCACAGTCCGCATTCAGCAATATTACACACTGGCAAATGCCATAACAAAAAATGGGAATGATATTAAATGTGATTTTAATGAAAGAAGCCAAGAAGTATTAAATATATTTTCTCAGTTACGATGAAAACTCACCTGGCGTTTGCAACACAAGGCATGCAGCACACACAGAATCATTTTAAAGATGCAAAGGATGTTATTAGAATTACCTGTTCATCATCTTCACTGCCTGTTCCAGCTAAACTCAAAGAGCTAAGATGCCTGCATGTGTCAGTGAACTGTGGAATGGAATTAGGAACACATTCAGTCAATGATGGCAAATGAAAAACAATGGGTTACAGGTGCAAAGCATTCAGGGTAATGTGTACTGGTCATTCCAGTTAGTACAAATATAGGAACCAGCATGCAAGGGATTTATAGCATGGAGGGTGATATCAGGAGGTCAATGAAATGT
Source organism: Polypterus senegalus (assembly GCF_016835505.1). Classification (NCBI taxonomy): domain Eukaryota; kingdom Metazoa; phylum Chordata; class Cladistia; order Polypteriformes; family Polypteridae; genus Polypterus; species Polypterus senegalus. Next base: position 69,654,674 of record NC_053155.1, read on the forward strand.
CATTTTATACTTTGCTACCAGATGAAAATGAGAAAACAGAATTTTAAACATTTACTCTATTATTTCTATTATTATAGCACATATAAAATTGCATTCTGTGCTTTAAGATGCAAAATTAAATTGCAGCAATTTCTGAAGCAAATAATAGTTTTTAAGCACTTAAGCAGAAGTAGGATAAAGTTTTTGTTTTGATTATGCTTCATGCAGCTAGGCTCAAGGTTGATCAAGTAAGCACCATTTACCCGCATCATGGTGCCATGCGCCAGGCTCTCTTGAAATGGAGATATTTCAGGAGGACTCCTAGGCAAGCCATCATCTTCAGAGCTTGCCCCAGTGTCTTCAGCTCTCTTAGCAGAGATCACCAAAGGAGGAGGCCCAAAGCGAATAGTCTGAAGCTTCATCTGTCACGTGATGGCAGAAGCAAATAGTTCACAACAGGCAAAATATACTGCTTGATAAAATAAAACAAATCTCCTGTAAATCAAAAATAATCACTTAACACGTCACTTGTTCTGTTCTCCTTATATTTTGTGTATAATTTTACAGGCAGGTGAAATTCATTCCCAACACCAATGAATAAATGTAGAACTACAATACTGCATACAACATATAGATGGCAGTCTTCTAAAATCACAGAGCTTATCTAACACATCACTTAATAATCATTTAAACAGTTAGCTTTATTGCATATAGAGCTACATCAGTGCCACTCCAATCTCCCTCTGTTAATGAAAGCCTTCCCAAGAAAATTACGTTTGTACGGCAGATGCAAGGTACACCTACTGGCTTCACATTTGATTAATGAGCCCATCTAAGAATTGTAGAAGTACATCACTGAACAGAGCACAGGCTGTTGGAGTCTATAAAAGCTACTGAGTACTGTGGTGCAGTGCAAATTATTTTACACTTCCAGCTCTAGCAGAACATACTGAGCAGCTATCTATATAACTTCCTAACAGCAGCTGCCAATATATATACTATATCTTAACCTATACAGCAAATATGTAAATAACTGGAATAAACTACAATGAAAAGCACTGTGGACATATCATAGTCTTTGGTGATACAATGTTTTAGTTTTCATTGGAAATCAGGAATGATTATGAATGATAAACTAGAACGTGGTACCAGACAAGGATGGTACTACTTTTTGCAATCACCATTGAGCCACTGGCAGTTCACTGTTGAAATGCTTATAAGATAAAGGGAATTATCAGAAAATTTCTCTATATGCAGATGATATGGTATTGTATATAGCAGACCCACAAAATACTGTGCCTGCAGTCCTAACAGCACTAACAGAATTTCAAAAGATTTCTGGTCTCAGAATTAATTTGACTAAAAGTGTGCTCTTTCCAGTGACTTCTCAAGCACACATTAGATTGGACACCTTCCCTTTTATCATCGCAGATCAGTTTAAATACCTTGGGGTAAACATCACAAGTAAAGCTCTTTATCAATAAAATTTTGCCGTCTGTATGGAAAAAATCAAGCAAGACTTGCACAGATGGCCAACCCTTCATCTCACTTTAGCTGGAAGAATTAACATTGTTAAGATGAATATCCTCCCTAAGCTTCTCTTTTTATTTCAAAATATTCCAATATATATCAATAAATTGTTCTTTAAGAAATTAGATTCAACCATAACCACATTCATTTGGAATTCAAAACATCCACATATTCAAAGAGCGACCCTAACAAAGGCCAAAGGCAGAAGGTGGCATGGCCCTACCTAACTTTCAATGTTACCATTGGGCAGCAAATATACAACATATAAAAACCTGGACAGAAATACAGGCTTGGTCTGCAATAGAAATAAAATCCTTGCTTTGTGCTCCAATAAATGCAAATTATTGCCAATATACTAATAACTAATTGTGCTTTATTCACTCAGAATAAGGAACCAATGTAGGAAGCATTTTAAGATAGATAATCTTTTATCGGTGGTACCTCTGCACAAGAACCACCTTTTTCAACCCTCGCAAACATATGCAGTTTTTAATATCTGGAAAACATTTGGGATCTGTATAGATCTGTACATAGACACGTCTTTGCATCCTACAAACAATTACATTCTAAATTTAACTTTCCAGCAACACATTTCTTTCACTATCTTCAAATTAGAAACTTTATTAAAAAGAACCTGCCCAATTTTCTTGACCTCCCACCTCACTCTATGCTGGAAAATATATTGATCAGTTTCAAGGACATAGACAGCATATCTGCAATATATAAAACCATTTTACAGTCCCTCCCTTTCAAAGATCCAAAAGGACAGTGGGAAAAGGATCTCTCCCTCAACATATCAGAAAAGGAGTGGAAGGTAGCAATGCAGAGAATTCACTTGAGCTCCATATGCGCAAAGCATACAATTATTCAACTCAAAATGATATATCGAGCACATCTGTCTTGTTTAAAATTGTCCAAAATGTTTCCAGGGCTAGAGCCAACCTGCGAATGCTGCAATCAAGTTCCAGCTTCACTGGGTCACATGTTTTGGGCCTGCACCAAATTTTTTAAATGCTTTTCAGACAGCCTTGGTGTCACAGTCCCTCCTAACTCACTAACAGCTGTGTTTGGTGTTCTTCCAGATGGGCTTAAAATGGAGAAGGACAAACAAACTGTAATCGCCTTTACTACACTACTGGCACGCAGACTTATCTCGCTCAAATGGAAGAATCCTAACTCTCCCCTTTTAAGTCAGTGGGTATCTGATGTTATATACTATTTGAAATTGGAAAAAATCAAATTCTCACTTAGAGGTTCCGTGCAGAATTTTTTCAAAACCTGGCAGGATCTAATCAATAACATTTTAGAATAAGCTTTTAAAGCACTAAGGAAGTAGATTCTCTCCCTATTCCTTTTTTTTCTTTTTCTTCTCTATTCATCTATATTCACTTATTAATTTATCTATTTACTTATTTTTACTAGGTTTAAGTTTTATTCTGCTGCCCATGTTCTCTTTCTCTGGGGTGGGGGTTGATTTGTTTTCAATCCTATTCTTGTAAAATTGATCTACTGTATTTGCATGGAATGTTGTGTGATTTAAATAAAATCAATAAAATTAAAAAAAAAAAAAAGGAAATCAGGAATGATTTTGCCTACATGACTGCATTACATCAGACATTTTAGGAATTATTCAGTTAGATACCTTTGATTTATTTTTGAAGTCTGATAATCTCCTATGTTAAGTCAACTATTCAAATTTGAGATATCTGTTAGTTTATTGATGAATATTGCTCATAACTATAAACATAACATTAGGTCATGTCAGTTGAAGAAATTTTCAAATGATTCTGTGCTTATGGGGTAAATTAATAAAAGGGATGAGACACAGAATTGTCTGCACTTAGACATCATCAAAACCAAGGAGCTTTTTATTGACGTTTGTGTGCACAAAAGAGCCTCTATGTCCGGTCATATTCTGAGAGTGGATGTTGACGTGATGCACTCCTAAAAGTAACTGGGGGGGGTTCCACATCAATGACATATTGGACTGGTCTCAGAACACAGAGGAACTATATAAGAAAAGGCACATCAGACTCTTTTTCCTCAGGAGACTGCATTCCATTAATGTAGGAAGTGACATCCTTTACATCTTCTGTAACTCTGTGATGGCCAGTGCAATTTTCTACATTGTGTGGTGTTGTGGATGCCTGGGGTGACAACCCGGTCGGGACGCCTTGGAGGACCGGAAGAGGGAGTATACCCACCTCAGACCACGTGGGGGCGACCACCCTGGTTGCTATGGGGACCAGAGGTAGAGAGCTTTGAAGCTCAACCCTGTAGGGGCCTGTGGTCACCTCCAGGGGGCGCCCCAGTGCCTTGGAGACCCGGAAGTGCTGGGGGGGAAGAAGAGCAGGGACACCAAGAGTGCTTCCGGGGATGCAGCCGGCACTTCAGCCACACTGGGGTGTGTCGGTGGTAGATTGCCAGGTAACACCTGGAGCACATCAGGGTGATTATAAAAGAGGCCGCCTCCCTTCATTCGATGGCTGGAGTCAGGTGGAAGAGGACAGAGCTCAGAGGAGAGGAGTGGAGGAGGACCAGAGACAGTGAAAAAGGTGTGAGGCTTTATAGGGAGTCTGGGGGAAGTGATGTCGTCCTCAGGGCCGGGACCGGAAGTGATGTCGTCCTCGGGGCCAGGACCGGAAGTGGGGTGTCTTGAGTCGAAGCGGTGGCTCCTGGTGGGATTTTCCGGGAAAGGCCTGCAGGGAACTTAGAAAGAGCGTCAGTTCACCCTGCCACCCCCTGGGCAGATGCATTACCATTCATCTCCAAGCCCTTCAGCTGCCTCCTATTCACACGTGTGTGACAGTGGTTTGATAGACTGGTAACATCAGTTCAAGAAAGGCCTACCAAATCAATAAGCTAATTAAAAGGGCAAGCTCAGCTATAGGACACACTCTGGACACCATGGAGGCAGTAGAAAAAGAGAGAAAACAAAACTGAGTGCCATTATTAACAATGCTGCATAAATCAAAAGTTTTCTTTTATTTAAAGAGCTTCTGTAAAAAACAGATTTCCCCCTGGGGACAAATGAAGTTTTATGTTTTTTTTTTTTTTTATCTTTTTTTCCTAGGGGCTAACATTATTATTTCATTGAAGCATCTTACTCTTGAACATGCTACATACAATTGTTATGAGTAAAACATTCCTTTTGCTGTTGCTTTTGTTGTGGATTTTAGTGAATTTCTTAATTTCTTAATTTCTTAGAATTTCAAACATATACTTAGTAGAAACAATGGGAAGTTTGTGTATAAATATAATCTCACCCTGTACCAGATCCTGTAAAAGTGATAGCTTTAGTCAGTTCTGAATGTAACACTTTGATCTGATATTTTACTGTTGCAATGTTTTGGAAGTTTTAAATCAAAAGCAATATACACTGAATCATGGGTTCCTTTAACTTGTTATATACTGCATTTACAATTACATGTCTCATGGAATGACTGAACATTATAAGCACTGTACAGAAAAGAACAGATGAAGAAAAATATTGTGAACTACGAACAATGTCTACCTCCTCTATGTTCTTTAGGTGGGGGAACCATTTAGCTAGTATGTTGTACTTTTTTTTTTCACTCAGCAACAGCCTCATTTCTCTTTGCGGTTACAGCTTCAGCTTGTAGTACAGCAGTGGCATTATGCTTATGGCTTTTATTAGCATGAACTGCATGCCCCATCTCTCCGCATGATCATTGCTGAAGCAAAAAATTAAGCCTAAACTGTATTACTTACAAATATTGAGAAATAAAAAACACTTGTCAGCTCATTTTCATTTTTCTATAAACATCACCATACTTCAAACAAATCTGTCAAGACAATTTTTAAAATTTGGGGTATTTAGTTTTTCTATTGTGAGGGTTTAGCCCTAAATATTGATATACTGAAATGTCCTTTCTTAGCAGATACCTACCAACTTAGATACCATCCTGCCAAATATCAGCTTTTTAACTAAATGGGAAATAGTGTTTTTATTGATGGGCGAGTGAGTGAGTTACACCTGTTCAACTGCTTGTTAGCACAAATATCTAATCAACCAATCACATGGCAGCAATTCAATGCATTTCGGCATATAGACATTATCAAGATGACCTGCTGACGTTCAAACCAAGCATCAAAATGAGGAAGAAAGGTGATTTAAGTGACTTTGAACGTGGCATGGTTGTTGATGCCAGACAGGCTGGACTGAGTACTTCACAAACTGCTGATCTGCTGGGATTTTCACACACAACCATCTCTAGGGTTTACAGAGAATGGTCTGAAAATGGGAAAATATCCAGTGAGAGGCAGTTTTCTGAATGAAAATGCTTTGTTGATGCCAGAGGTCAGAGCAGTACGGCCTTACTCGTTCGAGCTGATAGAAATGCAACAGCAACACAAATAACCACTTGTGACAAACAAAGTAAACAAGGTATTCTTCTTCAAGAGCCAGATCATAGATGCCCTCAGGGCACATCACGTTGACCTGAAGCAACAAATGGAATCCATGTGGCAGGACATGAAGCAAATCCACAGCACTAGTGAGATTCTGAGAACAATGAAGACAGGCAGAAGACTTACTGACAAACAGACGTGGTGATGGAACTATGCAGTTCAAGCGGATCTAAAAGAGAAAAAGATGGCCTACAAGACCTGGCAGCAAATGTGCTTCAACAGTGATCACCTATGATACAAGGCACTCAAGGCACCTCGGAGAAACAGGTGGAGGCCAAAGTGAAGGGCAATCAATATGATGCCCTGTATGAAGACCTTGACAAGCCTGGAGGCAAAAACAAGATCTACCTCATTGCTAAAGCTCGCCATCAATTGACACAACACACTGGACAAATCAGAAATATCCAGGACAGCAACCAACAGCTCCTTCACGACCCATTAGCAATTCTGCTGTAATGAAACAAGTACTTTACGATCATCAGCAAAGAAGAATTTCCCCATCAACCCATATCCTGTCTTCAACGCCATCCCATCGATCACCAACTCAGAAACAGAAGCAGCGATCAGTAGAATGAAGACTGGTAAAGCCACTGGCCCAGATGACATTCCAGCTGAGAAAAGCTCCTCGGACATGATGATGCATAAATGCTCACAAAGCTATTCAAAAAGATCATAAATGAAGAGGTGGCAGCCAAAGCTTGGTTGACCAGTGTTATCGTCCCTGTCTGGAAAGACAAGGTTGATGTCAGAGACTGTATGAACTATCTCCCCAAGTGCCTCGTACACCATTCAATGAAGATATTCAAACGCATTCTATCATGACTGTAAGCCCCAACCAATGCGCTTTCATGAAAGGATGTGGGGCTACTGACACTATACATGCCGCCTGCCTGCTCATGGAACGACATCAAAAAAGAACAGGACCATCGACATTGCATTCCAGAACCTGGAAAAGGTGTTAGACAGGGTGCCTTATGCCTTGATCTGGAAGGCCTTCCATCAACACAGCATGCATAAAGCCTACATGCAATGAGTCACGCTACTCTACACCAATGCAATGAGCAGAATGAGGTGCCCTGTTGGAACATCGTTGTCCTTCACAATTGGTGTCGGCATCCGCCAGGGCTCATTGCTGTCACCACTCCTTTTCATTCTGTGCATTAATACAGTCGCAGCAGACATTTAAATGCTGATCCCACAGGCACTACTGTATGCTGACAATGTTAAGATCATGGAAGAAATGTGATCTACTCCAAGCAGTTCGCACACAAATGGAAAGATCAATTGGAGAAATATGGCCTATGACTAAACATCAAAAAGACTGAGCACCTCGAAAGTGGATCGCAGACAGTTGGGACCATATGTGTGGATGGTGAAGACCTGCACAAAACCACCAAGTTCAAGTACCCGGGCTCCAGTGTAAGTGCCATGCAGTGGCGGCGAGACCTCTCCTGACACCCAAGCACGTACCACCATTGCTTGACTCAAGCAGCGGGAAGTTACGAGAGTCCTGTGTGACCAACGAATGCCTAACTATATCAAAGTGAAAGTGTACAAGACCATTGCCCAACCAGTGGTCCTCTATGGTGTTTAATACTTACCGACAACTGTACAATAAGAACAAGTGCTCCACACGATGGAAATGAAAATGCTTTGATGGTTACTCGGCCTCAGGCAAAGGGACCACATCATGAATCTGGACATTAGGAAGATGATAGAAGTTGTTTCAATTACAAAAAAGATGCGAGAGGACTGCCTTAGATGGTATGGAAATATACTCCACAGTGAAGAAGGGACAGTGGCCCAGAAAGCCCTAAGGCTCAGTCCAGTTGGCAAGTGGCTACAAGGTAGGCCCAAAAAGCACTGGCTCAACAGATTCAAATAGGATATGCAAGAAATTAACTTTGACTTTAAATATGCCCTAGACTGAAAGACGTGGAGAAGGGCATTGAAAGCAGAGGACCCTGCTTTAGCGTGGGAGAAATACTAGGTAAGAGAGACAACAAGCATCTCTGAACACACAACACCTTGAACTTTGAAGCAAATGGACTACAGCAGCAAGAGACCACACCTCCTGTCAGCTAAGGACAGGCAACTGAGGCTACAATTCGCACAGGCTAATCAAAATTGAACCATAGAAGATTGGAAAAACATTACCTGGTCTGATGAGTCACAGTTTCTGTTGCGACATTTAGATGGTAGGGTCAGAATTTGGCGTCAACAACATGAATGCATGGATCCATCCTGCCTTGTATCAACAGTTCAGGCTGGTGGTGGTGGTGTAATGGTGTGGGGGATATTTTCTTTGTACACTTTGGGCCCTTTAGCATCAATTGAGCATTGTTTAAATGCCACGGCCTACCTGAATATTATTGCTCACCATGTTCATCTCTTTATGACTGCAGTGTACCCATTTGATGGCTACTTCCAGCAGGATAAAGCACTATGTCACAAACCTCAAATCATTTCCAACTGGTTTCTTGAACATGAAAATGAGTTCACTGTACTCAGATGAGTATCCACAGTAAGCAGATCTCAATCCAATATAGCACCTTTGGGATATGGTGGAAGAGTAGATTCACATAGTGGATGTGCAGTCGACAAATTTTAAGCAACTGTGTGATGCTATCATGTCAATATGGACCAAAGTCCCAGAGGAATGTTTCCAGCACCTTGTTGAATCTATGCCACGAAGAATTTTGGCAGTTCTAAATGCAAAAGGGGTTCCAAGCTAGTGCTAGTAAGGTATACCTATTAAAGTGGCTGGTGTGAGTGTGCATAGACAGACAGACAGACAGACAGACAGACAGACATGAATGTAACCAATCCTCCAATCTAATGGGGAATTAATTATGAGTTACACAGAGAAAAAGTTTACTGGATAAAACAGTAATCACAGAGTCTTTTGCTGACGGCTACGCTGCCGCCAGTTCTGACACACTTCCTCTATCCCACTGTCATCACAACTACTATAAATATTTTGTTTTTTTTGAGACCAACTTGAGACCAGCTCTAGTCTACTCCATGCTTGTTAGTGTGTTATAGGGAAAGTATTATGAAAGGGTGACTTCATGATTTCAAAGAATTTGTGTTTTAGGCATTCCCGATCAAGGGCTGGCCATTTTTGGAATGAGGTGTGTGTAAGGATGCGAAGCAATGGACATAATAACTCAAAAATGGATTAATTTAAATAAAACATGGTATAGTAATTAATGCTGTAAATTTCTAGAAGGCTGTTGATTCAACCCATTAGATTATGCTGTTCAGAGATAACTACATTTGCTGCAAGTATTTATGCATATTACATATATTATACATACACACACACACGCGCGCACACACATATTGTATTGAAAGTATTGTAACAAGGTGAACATTTTTAAATCACTGCCTTCCATAGGGAATGTTTTGTGTAGAACACATCACATTTTTTATTCATGTATACCTTTTGGTGACACAAAGACAAGTAAAAGCTGGTCCTGGCAACAGAATTAAAAATAAAAGTTATCTTAACCTGGAAATGCACACCTTTTCAGGAAAAGTGAACTTTCATTACCTGAAGTGCTTTAATTTTTGCAGACACATTCTCCTGAGATAACACACGGGCTGGGGCCGACAACTCCTGGGTAGTTTCTGGAATGAAGATGCTGTCATGTGATAAAGCTCTCGATCCCAAAACACCTTTAGGACATCTGCAAACAAAGAAAATGTGAAATTATTAGGTTAGCAATTTAGCTTTTAGCATTGTTCAGTAAATGATTCTAAGAGGAATGCACAATTTGCTGATCAGTAGGCCTGCATAGCCTTCACTACTGAAAATGGTGAAACTTGGCTATGTAGACAGAACCTGTTCACAACACTATTCAGAAAAATTATCACACATTTTAGAATTGACTTATCTGGTTGTCCAAAATATGCTTTTCTAATTTATTTCAAATAAAAGTAAAATCTATTTTTATTCAAAGACACATCAGATCTCAATTGGAAAGAAATCCTGCTGGACATCTATACTGATATGGACTGGGTAATGGGTTAGGAACGAAAGGATGCCACATAGTTTGATGGGTCCTGCCCTCACGCCACCCTCATGAAGTCTGTTTCGAATTGCTTGGTCAGAGACATTCACATCAGTGGCCTGCTGTCTGTGCTCACGGTGAACCTGCTCTTATCTGTAAAAAGTACAGGGCAAAAGTTGTGGACCTGCTAATTCCGGAATTCTATGGCAAATGCCAATCGAGCTCCATGGTTCTGGGCAGTGAGCACAGTGCCCACTAGAGGATGTTGGGCCCTCAGGCCGTCCTCATGAAGTCTGTTTCTGATTGTTTGGTCGGAGACATTCACACCAGTGGCCTGCTGGAGGTCATTTTGTAGGACTCTGGCAGTGCTCATCCTGTTCCTCCTTGCCCAAAGGAGCAGATACTGGTCCTGCTGATGGGTTATGGACCTTCTATGGCCCTCTCCAGCTCTCCTAGAGTAACTGCCTGTCACCTGGAATCTCCTCCATGTCATTGAGACTGTGCTGGGAGACACAGCAAATCTTCTGGCAATGACACGTATTGATGTGCCATCCTGGAGAAGTTGGACTACCTGTGCAACCTCTGTAGGATCCAGGTATCACCTCATGCTACCAGTAGTGATACTGACTGTAGCCAAATGCAAAACTAGTGAAAAAAACAGATGAGGAGGGGAAAATGTCAGTGGCCTCCCCTGTTAAACCATTCCTGTTTTGGGGGTTGTCTCATTGTTGCTCGTCAAGTTCACCTGTTGTTAATTTCATTAACACCAAAGCAGCTGAAACTGATTAACAACCCCTCTGCTACTTAACTGACCAGATCAATAGCCCTGAAGTTTCATTGACTTGATGCTATTCTCTGATTTAGAAATGTTCCTTTAATTTTTTTGAGCAGTATATTTATGAAGCATTCTCCTCTCTAACTCCCAGCTAGGAGTAAATGTTCAAATTTGAAAATGAATGACTTCAAGATTTTATAGCACCCTACACTGCAAAGTGGTACTCATGATAAAGTTTTATACTTTCCTTGGATATCATGATAATGATTTGTAGTTTCTAATTGTAACTCTAAGGACAAACTGCAAAAAAAAAAAAAATTAATGAAAGACGAAGAAGAAAAAAATATAATTTTGTAGGATATTACACTAAACTGCACAAATTTGTTGCGACGTCAGAGCAACATCAAAAATAATACTGTAATGTGCACCGTCATTTAAGGACCGAGACTCATACTGAATGACAGTTAAGCCTAATAATGGGCACGTTTATGTAACAATGAATGGTCCACAGCCACATTTGTAAAAAAGAATCAACTTCCAGCTGTTATGGCCATGAGAAATGCCACTTACAGTAAAGTAGCACTTATATTGAAACTAGGCACAGCTTTAAGTTGTGTTGACTTTTTCACTGTTCCCGATCAGCTTCCACTGTGGCATGGCGTGCCTCTCTTCATGATTCCCCTTATCTTTTGCAAGGTTCTATTTATCCAATGCCCTGGGATTATGTGCTTGCCTTCTTGAAACTTCCCAGGCTTGCAATCTATAAAACAAATGTTCTAGGGGTTTGTGGAATACAGAGTTCAACGCACCAGTGTGATATTTCACTTTCAACTACCCTTCCTGTGGGTGTCATGTCCTAGATGTGAAATGTGGCACAGCACATTTTGACATGGAGATGTATAGTAATTTACAATAACATTTCAGTATTCTATCTTATATGTTTCTACTGTATCTAAATTTGTGTTTCTCATTACAAATCATATGATTTGAAACTCACCACTTTTTATTTATAGAAAATGCCATCTTCTATTAACACAAAACATAATGCTCTTACTCAAGTTCTTCCTCTGAGTCATACAAGCCCTGGATAGGTTCAGGAGCAGTGACATCACTTGCAGATTGACTCTGTTTCAGGCCACTTTTTGAAGATGAATGTCCATCCTCTTTCCTTTTCCTTCTTCCAAACAATCTTATTTTAAAGGAAATGAATTTTGACTTTTTCTTCCCTGAAAAAATATTTATAACAGAAACATTCATTTAAACAAACTTAAGTTTATGAACCACAGATTATTTTTATGCCTTAGTTTAAGATGATGTACAAAATTTCTAGTAATAAATATGGTGGGCACTGTAATAAAACAACCCTCACACCATAATGTCCCAAAAACTAGGTAGGAGCTAAAGAAATTATCAATTAAAATTACTAACCATCTATACCGGAGTGGTGGATCTGAGGCTAGGGATGTGCCCTGGCAATCAGAAGGTTGCCGGTTTGAATCCCATAAATGCCAAAAGTGACTCTACCCTGTTGGGCCATTGAGCAAGGCCCTTAACCTGCAATTGCTTGATCCTGTGTATAACGTTAATTTGCATCCAGCCCTGTAAGCAGGTCCTCCAATTTACAGGGAAAATTCGGGGGTTGGTGGCAGGATTGGCACTCCAGCCACTATAAAAAAAAAAAACTCACACTGTTCCATTCTATTCAAGCTAGTGTGGCACTGAGGTGTCACCCATTACACTTGGGTACCAATCCGCGTGGAGGGTGCGGTAACATGCTGTAATCAGTGCATGCTCCCAACCTCTCTCTATACCAGTGGTTTTCTGTGTTCAGTCCCCAGGGTCCCTCTGGCTGCAGATATTTTTCCAACACATTTCTCAATCAGTTAGTCATTGTTACCTTTATTTGATTTAATAGTTTAATTAGCTGACCTAATTTTTCCTTTTATTTTTCATTTAGAAAAGTGCAGTAGTGTCTGATTTACACTTCTAAGAAATTAAGTCTGTCATCATCCATACCCTAACGCAGGGTCACGGGGGTCTGCTGGAGCCAATCCCAACCAGCACAGGGCGCAAAACAGGAACAAACCCCAGGCAGGACACCAGCCAACCGCAGGGCACACACACTCCCACACACCAAGCACACAGTAGGGACAATTTAGAATCACCAATGCACCTAACCTGCATGTCTTTGGACTGCGGGAGGAAACCGGAGCACCCGGAGGAAACCCATGCAGACACGGGGAGAACATGCAAACTCCTAAGATATTAAGTGATATTTGTTATTTTTCTGTATCTTTTATTAATTACTTGGTTTTGTTGTTGTTTCACTTCACTTTTACTTGAATACAGATATTTAACATTGAGCAGAGGAGACACCAGCACAAATGACTCTGAAGAAAGCAACGACTTCACTGTTACCTACTTGTGTGCTTATTAGTAAATAATTATCTAAATAACCAGAACATTAAAATAATGATAATGTATTAAAAGCCATTAAGCAAATTAAGAGAAAACGTGAGTTGGGACAAAAATCACAGGGTGCCCTGAGGACTGAATATTGAAAACTACTGGTCAATACCAAGTAGCCATAAAGGTTCCAAAAATATCATCACCAAGCACAACTTGAGTTATAAGGTGAAAATATTCAACTATTCTTTTTTTGCTCCAAATTATTTGCTTTTAGACAAACATAGACTGTGCATGCCAATATCTTAAATCCTGTTCTTACCTGTGGCATCATCATGGCTGCCTTCTGTTTCTTCCATTCTAGAGTCCATTTACTCAGTGTGGTGCTGCTTAAATATACAAATATATATTTTTAAAAGCTCATTAACATTAACATTTCAAGATGCTTTTTGAGCAGAATGCTATTATTGCCCCTCACAGAAGTCAGCGGCCAAGCAGGTTAGCTAGCAGCTATAGCTCACAACTTTCTAGCAAGCTAGAGCAGTCCTATTACCATCTGCTAGATTCTTTTGTGTTATTTTGTGAACCAAGCCAGGGATAATCCTGCCACATAAATCACCTGAGTCTGACTAATTTTTACTTTATAAACCAGTTACTTGGGAGTAAGTCACAGTTTCTAAATTTAAAAATACTAACAGCACCAATTATGTCTTTAGTAGAGATTGCACTGTGGCTAAATCCTTAATCCTGGGTTCAAGGATAGGATTTATCTTCCTAATGACTGAATTTTACTAGCTACAATGTGAAAGGGTGATTCTTTTAGTAAAATAAAAAAGTACAGTACTGAATCTTAAATTTCCAAACTTTTATTTTTTTTCATAAGATTCACTTGCACTTGACGGTCCATCTCAGAATGAAGAAAGAATGATTAGGATGGATTGTACAATCTGCTCTTAATCCATACATAGGGAGTTGGGTTGCTAATACTCATTTATATCATAATATCCACCATGATGTCAGATCCTAGAGTGGCTACTATGTAAGTGTAGTTCAAAGACTATGTGAAGTGAATTGCTTTACGGTATAGTACAGTACAATTACCTAATTTCTTTTTTTCCCATTTTCTCCCTACATTGCCTACCCACAAACTTAGATTAACTGGTATTTTTTAATTAGGTTTCAAAACATGTTTTATTACAATAAAAAGAATTGTAACCATGCAGACATACAATGCTATAAAAGGCCCATTACAACATAAAAACTGTCACATCAAAAATACAATCAATACAACATTTCAAAGACAGAATTAAAATAAATAAAATTATAAACCCAAGCCTTATCCAATACAGAAGTCTGCTTAAAAAAGAAGAAATCCATTATAAAACAGTTCTTTATATGGATTAAAATGCCAGAGGTAATACAGAAACAAAACAAGGACCCTGGCAGGCTTATTTCCGAAAAACATTATTATGCCATCCATCCATCCATTATCCAACCCGTTGTATCCTAACTACAGGGTCACAGGGGTCTGCTGGAGCCAATCCCAGCCAACACAGGGCGCAAGGCAGGAAACAAACCCCGGGCAGGGCGCCAGCACACCACAGGACACACACCCACATCCACACACCAAGCACACACTAGGGACAATTTTGGATCACCAATGCTCCCAACCTGCATGTCTTTGGACTGTGGGAGGAAACAGGGAGAACAGGGAAACTCTATGCTGGGAGGACCAGGAAAGTGAACCCGGGTCTCCTAACTGCAAGGCACCAGCGCTACCCACTGTGCCACCGTGCCATCCATCCTCTTCCACTTATCCGAGATCAGGTCGCGGGGGCAGCAGCTTGAGCAGAGATGCCCAGACTTCCCTCTCCCCGGCCACTTCTTCTAGCTCTTCCGGTTGAATCCTGTGGTATTCCCAGGCCAGCCGTGAGACATAGTCCCTCCAGCATGTCCTGGGTCTTCCCCGAGGCCTCCTCCTGGTTGGATGTGCCTGGAACACCTCACCAGGGAGGCGTCCAGGAGGCATCCTGATCAGATGCCCGAGCCACTTCATCTGACTCCTCTCGATGCGGAAGAGCAGCGGCTCTACTCTGAGCCCCTCCCGGATGACTGAGCTTCTCACCCTATCTTTAAGGGAAAACCCAGACACCCTGCGGAGGAAACTCCTTTCAGCCGCTTGTATTCGCAATCTTGTTCTTTCGGTCACTACCCATAGCTCATGATCATAGGTGAGGGTAGGAACGTAGATCGACTGGTAAACTGAGAACTTTGCCTTACAGCTCAGCTCCTTTTTCACCACGACAGACCGATGCAGAGCCCGCATCACTGCGGACTCCACACCGATCCGCCTGTCAATGTCAAACTCCATTCTTCCCTCACTCGTGAACAAGACCCCGAGATACTTGAACTCCTCCACTTGGGGCAGGATGTCGCTCCCAACCCTGAGAGGGCACTCCACCCTTTTTCGGCTGAGGATCATGGTCTAGGATTTGGAGGTGCTGATTCCTAATCCCTGCCACTTCACACTCGGCTGTGAACCGATCCATAGAGAGCTGAAGATCGCGGCCTGATGAAGCAAACAGGACAACATCATCTGCAAAAAGCAGTGACCCAATCCTAAGCCCACCAAACCGGACCCCCTCAACGCCCTGGCTGCGCCTAGAAATTCTGTCCATAAAAGTTAATGACAGAATCGGTGACAAAGGGCAGCCCTGCAAACAGGTTCAACTTACTGCCGGCAATGCAGACCAAGCTCTGACACCGGTTGTACAGGGACCGAACAGCCCTCATCAGAGGGTCTGGTACCCCATACTCTCGGAGCACCCGGCCCACAGGATTCCCCGAGGGACACGGTCGAACACCTTTTCCAAGTCCACAAAAACACATGTAGACTGGTTGGGCAAACTCCCATGCACCCTCCAAGAGCCTGCCAAGGAGATAGAGTTGCGGGACCGTGCCACCCAACATTATGATGTTCTTGTCAAATTTTGAAAAAAAAATCTTCAGGCTATGATCATGATGAGTTTAACTCTACATAATCCAGTCCCAATTGATGTTTGCTCCAAAAAGTGCTGTCCGAAGATTAGGAATAATTTTAAGTCCCACAACAATGGATAGATAAGCACCAATATTCCCTCAAGTGGTCTTCATTTAGGACATTTCTACAACAAATTACCTAGGAAGGCTGGTACTTGATGTGCTTGTTCACAGTTAGGGTCCAGTCCATGATGTACAATATATTGTATGATGAACAATTTTAAAATGAATGGTATATTGATGAAGTAATGTGTATTATAAATTAGTGAGTCCCAAATCATACCTAAGGTATTATACAGAGGTCCCTTTCCCAGAATTGTCGAAGATCATCTAAAGGTGTGCATGGTGATATTAATTGATAGTCTAGAAAATTCCTCATCACTAACTAGAATATATTCAACTAAGGATGTGAATGGAAGATTATACAATACATAATGAAGATTCAAAAACTCCAAGTTAATTCCCAAATGCATCAAACCAATTACTAATAGATTAGATTAGATTCAGCTTTATTATTATTAAACACAAGTACCATGGCAACAAAATGCAGTTTTGCATCTAAACAGAACTGCGAAAAGAAAAAAAATGCAAGTAATAAGAAGAATATAAATAAATACTAGGAGTATATACAGAATAATTAGTGAGAGTAAAAGTACAATATGGACAGTATATATATATATATATATATATATATATATATATATATATTAAGTGCAGTATGGATAGAATAGAATAAGTGCAGTGAAATATGAAAACATTTTAAATAATAGAAACAGTAATGAGAAGACTGTTATACAGGTACAATTACAACAAAGCTCTTAAGTATTATTAGTCTAAAACTAAAATGCAAATATCATAGATCTGCTGTGAGAGCAGAGTCATGGGATGTAAATATATGGTCTTAAGGTGAGGTGGGAAAGGTGGATTTTGACTTTAGCAGGGTGACGGCTACAGTGTAGAAGTTGATCCTGAGCCTGTTGGTGCTGCATGTGAGCTCCTGTACTGCCTCTCAGAAGGCAAAAGGCTAAACAGACCAAATCTGGGGTGAGGGGGTCCCCAATGATCTGAAACAAATTGAAAATCCAGAAAAAGAGATAATATTTATACAAAATTTGTATCAAATTTATTACCAATAATGCTACTCATTTCTGCAGAATTCTTGTGAATCAAAACATTATCAAAAACAAAGCTGAAGGCAACATTTTTTTATTTGTCTTAACAAACAAATGAAAGATTTAATAATTAATTCCATAAACCACAAATGTTACAGACAAAGTCCCTGGCAAAAACACATCCTAACAATTTAGACACAAGCACTGGGGCAGACATTCTTATTAATCTTTGCTATCTCTTTATTGTAATTTATATTTCATAATTTTTGGGCCACTACAGCATCTTTGGATGCACAAAAACTTTTAACAGAATTCAGTGGCACTGCATATTAGCTGCACTCAGGTTTGATCTAAAATTATAGTTTGAAAAACACTGTTGGACTGACAGCACTTAACAAATTATCGAAATTTGCTAAGTCTTGGTGTCACACACTGAGTTCTCTTTCACCTCTCTTTAAACTCGGATTCTGGATTCTGTCTGTTAGAGATGTCCTCAAGAATCAGCTCATTTGGCCACATATCTTAATTTTGCCCACAACTCAGACTGCACCATTACTTTTACTAAGCTACTGGACGTTTTTGGAATTTCAAAAGGCCTTCCTGCATTGACTTCCCTTTTCCAAGTTTGACTCCTCTCTTGTAAACTGATGGTTCTGGAAAAGACTCTGGCCTTCTGCCATCCTCTAATGGAAAAAATGGGTTCAAAAATAAAATATATTTGGCTGACCACTTTATCCAGAGTAATAAGTGACACTGCCACAGACCTTGATTTGAACTCTCCAGAACTTGGTGTGATTCCTACACAGTCACTGAGTTTGTCATCAATCATTATTCTAATGTGCTGGCTTTTATTACATTGCTAACTCAACCATAGATGTATTTCTACTGAAAGAACTCCACACCACCCTCCTTTTCACAATGGCTAAGGGATGTGGTAGGCTATCTGAAATTAGAAAAAATAAAGTCTACTCAAACGAGATCTGACAAGATATTCTACAAATTGTAACTGACTTTCCTCGTTACAGCTTTTCATTTTCAAACCCCACAAGCTCTTAGTCTTTTTCTTTCTACTTATTGTTCCATAATTTGTAATTTACAGGCACTCCCCGGGTTATGTACAAGATAGGGACTGTAGGTTTGTACTTAAGTTGAATTTGTATGTAAGTCGGAACAGGTACATTATTTTAATAAATGCTATTATTGACTGTAACCAAGTGCTCTGCCAATGAATGATGGAGTTTCACCTCTTTCTGACCTTTTTATTATTTCTATTTTATTTTCAATGGTGATGGTTTTTCTCTTCTTTACTGTATCACCAGCACTTGCATCAGATTTGTGTTTCAGAGACATTCTTGAAGGGTGAAGACAAAAGGTTAAGATGAGCTCTTCTGTACAGCACTGTACATGTTATCACAGCAGGAAGGCACCAGATGTCAACATGTCTGATGTATAGGGTGGTCCAGATCTAATCATGCAATTTTCACTACACTATAACTTATTTACTTTATTACATAGAAAATCACCTGAAAAATCCCGGACCATCGAGAAGTGTGCTAACTGACGACATGAAGAACTGTCTTCACGCGAAAATTTCACACGGAATTGTCCCCGCATAAATCAATGTCATCCAGATGATCTGGACCACCCTGTACTGACAAGAGACCATTTCCTGCTATGTACGTAACAGTACAAGCAGGCTTGCTATTGAGAATAAATGGGGGCAGCGAGGGGCAGTTCATCACCAGCCCACCTCACAGTCACCTCCACTACAATATGCTGCCTGAAGTGTCCGCTGCACCTAGGGTTGCCACCCGTCCTTTAAAATACGGAATTGTCCCGTATTTGAGATTGAAATTGCGCTTGGACCCCAAGGGATGTGGCCCCCGCTGCAGTATGCGTCCCTTATTTTTTTGTATTAAAAGTGGTAACCCTAGCTGCACCACCGCCTCCATTCAACACGCAGCCACCCGAGGCACACTACAATGCTATCCCCCGCCACACCGTTTACCCTCAATGGCCTCCGTTCAGCCACAACCTGGTAACTGCTTGCAGCATTACCAGCCACCCGCCGAGAATGAACGGGCAGCAGTGTGTGGTGGTCAGGCAGTGAAACCGCTTGCCACCGGGAGCCGCCCGAGGGACGCTACACTGCGCGAGCAGCAAAATCGTCCCCCTCCAGCCTCCGTCCAGCCACCTTACAGCGTCCCCAGGCTGAAGATGACAGAGCGGCAGTTACTGAGGCGCAGGCATCGCAGCTGCGGCCCCGTTCGTATGGCCGTAACCTGGGGACTGCCTGTATTTGAAAGAAGGTTGAAGAAAAAGACTAGAACTATCAAAAGAATTAAAAATGTATCCAAAGAATACATTTAGATATTTTAATCACCAAGTCTAGCCAAGCTTATCTACTTTATGTGGAGTTTTGCCCAGAGGGGACTGGGCGGTCAATTGGTCTAGAATCCCTGCAGATTTTATTTTTTTTCTCCAGCCATCTGGAGTTTTTTTTTTATTTTTTCTGTCCACCCTGGCCATCGGACCTTACTTATTCTATGTTAATTAATGTTGACTTATTTTTATTTTTTATTGTGTCTTCTATTTTTCTATTCTTCATTTTGTAAAGCACTTTGAGCTACATTTTTTCTTGTATGAAAATGTGCTATATAAATAAATGTTGTTGTTTGTTTCTCCTGGCCTTACTCTTTTGGATTTCTGGATTTCATAATTTCTAAAACATTTCTGAATGACATCCTAAAGTGGTAAAGCAGGAGTGCTAACCCCTGTGCTAGCCAGCTCCTATAAAACAGCAATAATATAACATATTGAAGAGCACACAGAAATAGGACTTACCAAACATCCCTGTTTGGGTCCAGCATTATGAAGAGAGTTTGGGTTGCTGAAGAAACCCAAAGGTTGATACTGATCGCTTATAAGGTGGAATTGGGAAGTGTCTTGCATGTGTGTAAAGTGAATCAACTCTCTCATAAGGACCACAGCTTCTTCTGATGTCTAAGGATTGGGTGTGTTTGGTAAACATGAAAGATTTGGAGAGGAACTGTACATGAGATCACAAAGTATCTTTCCTTATGTTACAAAAAAAGTCCATGCATGTACAATAATCCTCAAAACCAAGCATTCATGTAATTTTAGATAATTACATGTCGACATCATGCCTGAGACACAATGTCCTGCAAGTCTGTCTGCTCCACAATCTAATCAAAGCCTAGCTGGCTGCAACCCAATTTACTGAACTGCATATACAAATTCATTATATACTAAAATATACATGACACAGACAAAAACAAAAACCAAGGATGTGGGATGAAAGCCATATTTACTTTGTGAAAAATGTTCTTGTAAGCACATAATGTAAGCTACTGTCTATTAGTAGTACAGTACACAATCGATTGACATAAATCGTTTGCAACTAGTGCAGAATGCAGCTGCTAGAATCCTAACTAGGAAAAGAAAATCCGAACACATTTCTCCAGTTTTGATGTCACTACACTGGTTACCAGTGTCATTCAGAATTGACTTTAAAATGCTGCTTATGGTTTACAAAGTCTTAAATAATCTCGCACCATCTTATATATCGGAATGTCTGACACCTTATATTCCAAATCGTAACCATAGATCCTCAAATGAGTGTCTCCTTAGAATTCCAAGAACAAAGCTTAAAAGAAGTGGTGAGGCAGCCATCTGCTGTTATGCACCTAAAATCTAGAACAACCTGCCAATAGGAATTTGCCAGGCTAATACAGTAGAGCACTTTAAAACACTGCTAAAAACTCATTACTTTAACATGGCCTTCTCATAACTTCACTTTAATTTAATCCTGATACTCTGTATATTCAATTTATTATCATAACTATTCATGGTGGCTCTAAAATCCATACTAAGCCCTACTCTCTCTTCTGATTCTTTTCCTGGTTTTTTGTGGTGGCGACCTGCACCACCACCACCTAATCAAAACACCGTGATGTTCCTACATTGATGGATTAAAAGCCAGAAGTCTACATGACCAGCCGTCTGGAGTTTTTTTTTTGTTTTTTTCTGTTCTCCCTGGACATCGGACCTTACTCTTATTCTATGTTAATTGGTGTTGTCTTATTGTAATTCTTACTTTGTCTTTTATTTCTCTTTTCTTCATCATGTGAAGCACTTTGAACTAAATTATTTGAAAATGTGCTATATAAATAAACGTTGTTGTTGTACAAGATAAGGAAAGTCATATCTCAAGTACGCCCACCCTTCTACCCATTATCAATCACTTTTTTTTTTCTCCTAACTGCTTTTTGGGATGTTCAGCTTGAAGACAAGCTTTGCTGTAGAAACATATTGTTGTAGGCTAACATACCGATCTTCAGCTGACTTTGGAGTATAACCCAAGGCTAAGCTTTCAAAACCTATTTTTGTGATAATCATCTACTGGTGCATCCTTACATGATGAAGACACTGTGCTGCTATAAAGATCCCTGGCTGCCTTTAGGGCTTTGAGTCTTCACTTATTAGAAGATTTCTTTCTACCTCTTCTATTACAAGGTCACAGGGAAAGTCCTGGATATTAAGAACAAACACACACACACACACACTCAAACTCATAACAGGCCAATCTGAAATCTACAACTTATATTTATGAAGTGGATAAACCCATGCAGACCTAGTGGCAAAATATGCAAGCTCAGTGACTGACTAGGAATCAAACCAAGTTCTGTAGAGTTCAAATCAAGGTATGTGGCAGTGTCACTTATTACTCTGGATAAAGAAGTCAAATAAATTAATTTTTGAACACAGTTTTTCCATTAGAGGATGGCAGAAGACCAGAGTCTTTTCCATAAGTATTAGATATAAGAGAGGAATCAACTTTGGATAGAGTAACAGTCAATCTCAAGGCCACTTGCTACTAAACAAAATATAGCCATCTTATTTGATGCACGAGGAAATTGGAGCACTATGAGAAAAGGCCAAGCTGGCTTTAAACTCAGTGCTCTGGAGGTAACAGTGAACATAATGACACCTTACCTGACTATGTCCACGGAGCACTGTCAAGCCGTGGGCTCGGGCCACAATCCCAAAGCTCCAGTTTTTTCTTCAGCTCTTGCCCCTCAAAAACTGCAAAGAATATTCCAGCCTGGGGTTGGGGTTCTAAGCACAGTCTTCACAGTCTTGCTACGGAAAATCTGTAAACAAAACAAAAAAAAAAAAAACATAACATAATGAAAAATATCTTAAAGACAAAAGTATGCTTTTGGCATGTTTAGCCAAATCCCCGGGCCATGTTGAAAGAGCAACTGGTGCAAATGCGTAAGGCCTTGATGATGATGCACAGAGATGTAGCAAGCATTAAAAACCAGAATGACAGGTTTGGGGATGACTGTCCCTATGCACTTTGTAGATGTAACACACTAAAGAACTGCTTGTTAAAGTTTTTTTAAGAATGTTCACAGGAATACAAAAAGCACCTACTGTCATGGTCATGTCTGTCTGTCTGTCTGTCTGCCTGCCTGTGCATCCGTATGAAGCAAACTGGCTCTTGGTGAACCAATATCATTGACATTTGATACACATACAGTACTCGTCAAGGACATTTGTTGGGTAAGCTCACCTTTATTTTCCAATTTGCTGTACAAATTGTTTCAAAATTGAAAACTAACCATTTTAAAACCATTGTTGAAAATGAAATGTACTCTCTTAAAACAGAGAAGCATTCTGAGTCACCTCAATTGCTGATTAATTTACTGTTTCAAATTTCTCCTAAGTACAGGGGTGTTGTACCGTGTTAGCCATTATGAGTGTAGAGAAAAGCCAAGCAAAATGACACCTTTTATTGGCTAACTAAAAAGATTACATCTTGCCTGAAGAAGGGGCCTGAGTTGCCTCGAAAGCTTGCATATTGTAATCTTTTTAGTTAGCCAATAAAAAGTGTCATTTTGTTTGGCTTTTCTCTAAATTTCTCCTAAGAGATGTTATTTCAGCTAGTATATTTTGCATATTTTCCAGAAACACCAGCAGAGTTGTACACATGTGTGCGCATTGGGACAAACCTTAACATCAGCGGCTAGTGCAAATATAAGCAACACCAGCTCCATTCTCCTGAAGCTTGAAGTGGTATCAGTAAGTTAAATGATCCTTGCTACTAAAAAAGCAAAAATGTAAGCAACGAAAGCAAAATGTCACTTAGTCTGGAAACTAATGGATGAGAAAAGATTATTCCAAAGTGTGGCACTGTAAGCCTTTATGCATATACTGAATAATCATGTATTTGATATTTATATGCACTGTATGTTACAGATTATAAGGACTCAGTATTTCCCTAATGCAATAATTTAATGACCTGGTATTTCAACATAGATTTTAAATCTCCTTCAGGTACTTCCTTACAAAATGTTACTTTGAACTACAATTGACCATAAACACTACACAACCCAGAACTAACAATAGCATGTTGATTAATGCGTTTTTTACACCATTTGACTTGGAATCTACTGTCCATAAAAGCAATTTCAGCCACTACAAGCCTACTTAGGCTCAGTTTTAACTATATTACATTGTAAAATGTTATTAAGAAATATACATTTGATGTACTTTATTAAATAAGTTTGTAACAATGAATCATATTGTAAATAAATTTATTAGTAAACAAAAACACAATAAATGTGTCTTTAATTAAGTCAAAAAAGTACTTTCACATCAGTCAACCAAGTCCCCAAACACAATAAAATGCTGAGGCATGTACATATTTCCTTTTCGACTGCAACTACATGAGAACCCACAGCAGGCACATGAAAGTGACAGAATACAATTATATGGTCAAAAAATTCACAGTTAAAATCAGATCTCTTTCTAGCAGTGTGAAATCGCAAAATAAGGAACAGAATGTCAACTAAAATGAGTACTCCTTTAGAGACACAACCCAATGTTTGATTACGGTTTTAGATGTAATACAATCCTGTACCCCTTATGGGTATCCAGGATGGGATAAGACAGGCTGTGGTGGAATGACCAGAGCACCAGAACAGAATGACAGATGAAAGATATACTATAGATTCAAAGTAAGAGCAACAAAACTGTAAGCAGCATTCTGACCAAAAATAAACTTTAAAAAAAATTGTACTATCATAAGCAATTTGGATAATGGAACAAGAGGTTAAAACAGAGGGCACATAAAAAGGAAACAATGAGTTAGAAATACAAATACAAAGAAAAAAAGAAAAATCAAGAATCATTGTCTGTGTATTTCCTGCCTCCACCTAATCCAGTCTAATCAGCTGTTAGAAGCTGAAGCCTCTTCTGGCAGGACAGAGCACAAAGCAGAAATGGTCCTTGGGTGTGGATGGTAGTCAACCACAGGGAGCACCCATGCATATAATTAATCCAAGCACAGTTGTGCAATGCTCAGCACTGCCACAAGCGTTCTGAGTTTGAATCCCATGTTATAACCATGTACACTATATGGCCAAAAGGATACGGATGCCCCTCATTATTACATAGCTAAGGAATTTCATCTGATCCCGTTGTTAACAGGTACATGAAATCAAGCACACAGCTATGCAATCTCCATGGACAGTAGAACAGATCGTACTGAAGAGCTCAGTGACTTTAGACATGGCACTGTCATAGAAATGCCACCTTTACCATAAGTTAGTACATGAAATGTCTGCTCTGCTAATTCTGCACCAGTCAAGTGTAAGTGCCATCATTTTAAAGTGGAAGTGTCAAGGAGAAACAACAGCTCAGCCACAAAGTGGTGCACCACACAAATTCGCAGAGTGGAGCTGCCGACTACTGAAACATATAGCACTTATAGATCTATCATTTCTTGGATTACTCATAACAGAGGTCCAAACTGCCTCTGGATGCAGCATCAGCATATGAACTGTGTGTCGGGAATATCATAAAATGGCTAAGCAGCTGCACATAAGCATAAACTCATTATGTGCAATGTGTCGGCAGGAGTGGTGTAAAGCACACCCACATTGGCCTGTGGAGAGGACACAGGTACTCTGGAGTGATGAATCACACTTCACTCTATGGCCTTCTGATGGACAAATCTGGGATTGGCAGATACCAGGAGAATGCTACATTCCAGACTTCATAGTGCCTTCTATAATGTTTGATGGAGACAAGATAAAGATCTGGGGCTATTTTTCTAGGCTTGGGCTAAGCCACTGGGTTTAAGTGAAGGGTACTATTAATGCTACAACATAGAAAGACAACTGTGCACTTCCAACTTTGTGATGACAATTTGGAGAAGGCCTTTTTCTCTCAAAATATGACGGTGTCCCTGTGCACTTAGTCAGGTCCATAAAAAAATGGCTTGATAGGTTTGGCATGAGGAACTCGAGTGGCCTGCATGGAGCTCTGACCTAAACCATACTGATCACCTTTGGAATGAATTAGAATGGTGATTGTAAGTCAGAGATTCTCGTCCAACAACAGTAGCTGATCTCACAAGTGCTCTTTTGGCTGAATGAGCACAAAATTGTACAGTCACATTCCAAGCTCTTGTGGAAAGCCTTCCCAGATGGGTGGAGGCTGGTAGAGCTGCAAAGTGGTGGGGCCAGGAGTGGGGGCCTTGGGGGAATGTGGGGTACGGGTCAACTACATGATTTTGGAGTGGGATATCCAATGAACTCATACTGTATAGGTATGATGGCCTGGATTCCACAGACGCTTTGATCATGTAGTGTACTTCTGGCCTGCCCTCATATCCTAAGGACATAAAGACATAAATCACTTGCAATGAGTGCAGAATGCAGCTGCTAGAATCCTAACTAGGAAAAGAAAATCCGAACTCATTTCTCCAGTTTTGATGTCACTACACTGGTTGCCTGTGTCATTCAGGATTGACTTTAAAATACTGCTGATGGTTTATAAAGCCTT
Organism: Polypterus senegalus; assembly: GCF_016835505.1. Classification (NCBI taxonomy): domain Eukaryota; kingdom Metazoa; phylum Chordata; class Cladistia; order Polypteriformes; family Polypteridae; genus Polypterus; species Polypterus senegalus. Next base: position 69,680,839 of record NC_053155.1, read on the forward strand.
AAATAATCTCGCTCCATCTTATATATCGGAATGTCTGACACCTTATATTCCAAATTGTAACCTTAGATCTTCAAATGAGTGTCTCCTTATAATTCCAAAAGCTAAACTTAAAAGAAGTGGTGAGGCGGCCTTCTGCTGTTATGCACCTAAAATCTGGAATAGCCTGCCAATAGGAATTCGCCAGGCTGATACAGTAGAGCACTTTAAAACACTGCTGAAAACACAATACTTTAACATGGCCTTTTTATAACTTCACTTTAACTTAATACTGATACTCTGTATGTTCAATTCATCATAATAACTATTCATAGTGGCTCCAAAATCCGTACTGACCCCAACTCTCTCTTCTGTTTCTTTTTCCGGTTTCTCTGTGGAGCATCATGATGCTCCAACATTGATAGACTGAAAGCCAGAAGTCTACGTGACCATCATCATCAGGTCCTTCCATGAAAACCCTAAATACAAAGAAGACTGTTTGACTTATGTTAGGTAGATTGCCCAGAGGGGACTGGGCGGTCTCTTGGTCTGGAATCCCTGCAGATTTTATTTTTTTTCTCCAGCTTTTGGAGTTTTTTTTTTGTTTTTTCTGTCCACCCTGGCCATCAGACCTTACTTATTCTATGTTAATTAATGTTGACTTATGTTTATTTTTTATTGTGTCTTCTATTTTTCTATTCTTCATTTTGTAAAGCACTTTGAGCTACATTTTTTTGTATGAAAATGTGCTATATAAATAAATGTTGTTATTGTTGTTGTTGTTGTTGTAAGGAGGTACTGCTTAGGTTAATTGTTGGTTCTAAATTCCCTAATGTTAGTGGGTCCTGCTATAAACTGGCTCCTAAAATGCAACCTTGTATACCGTGTTGAATGGAGAGGTTTTTGTTCCTTAGAACCCAAATTTAGTTTATTAAGCAGGTTTGTTATGTTAACTAATAAACCCAATCTGCATATTGCTAAGCTTTGAAAGAAATTCAAGAGGGGACCGCTGGGCCAGGATTTGAAGGAATTTCTCTACCACAAAGGTTTTTACATATTTTTAATTGTGAAACTGAAAACTTAATATTGTGCTGTCACGCAAGAGACTTTTGTCTGTGTAACAAATTTTCTTCTACGTGAATGCTTCTTAAAGTATTCAAGAATTATGTTAAAATATGTGACCCTATAGGAACCCACTGTACAATGACCTACAGCAATAACAGACTTGCCTGGTTTGAATGGCTATGCTACACAATTTATTTTGACCCAAAAATGAATTACCATTTATGTCCATCACAACTTCTTCTGCTGATCTTTCTTTTGTCTGTTGCAGACTTTGCTGTCATTTTAATCACCACTGTACTGTAATAAATCCTCTTGGCAGGCACATTCCTTCTGATAGCTGGCACATCATGGCCTTTGTTGTCTTGGTATGTGAAATGAATGAAGAACTTACTATGACTGACTTTCCTTCTACTTGAAATGTCACAATGCAGTGTAGCTGAGTGGTTAAGGAGTTGGATTGTGAGCTATAAGGTTGCTAGCTCAATCTCTTCACTGATACCCTGACAGTGATCACATCACAGAAATACAGAAACAATAGTAGGTAGCACCTTGTGGTGATATACACTGAAGAAGAGTGTTATAAACTGCAGCCAATGATGCTTTAGTATATACTGCATAATTCCATTTTGTGACTATAATACAAAACACAAGCAAGAACATCCATCTATGCATTTTCTAACAGGCTTAGCTAGTTCATGGTCACAGAGAGCTAGAATCCAGCAGTGAAGTGCCCAAGTGAAAAAGAACCCTGGAGAAGGCACCAGTCCATTACAGGCTACACACTCATGAACTGCCCACATTAACCCTCATCTGGGTCAGCTTAGAACCACCAGTTCGTCTAACCTGTATGCCTTTGGGCAGTAGGCAGAAAACTGGAGTGCCACTCATACTGGAAAACATGTAGACATCACATAGGTAGTGGTAGGGCCAAGATTTGAACTTTGGGATTTCAAACCAGCACTGGGAGGAAGCAGTGCTAACTCAAAGCAAGCTGCTTTACTGTGTAGTTAGTGAGGAGCTCCAATTGAATGTCTGCTCATCCCAAAAAAATGCAGGCGGATGTACATTTGTGGAACAATATCTATATTTGCATCAGAGGAATGACAGGAAAAGCAGTCAAACTTCAGTTTATTTAGCATGCATTAGTCACTTCTCCATATATTTCATTCTCATTTAATAATTCAGTTCTTTTAGTCCCAACGCTACTGTATGAAACCATTGATGGATTAAGCCCAAGAGACATCTTGTGAAAATGCCAAGGAGGCTTTTAACAAGGAGGTAGAAAGAAAAAAATGACTAACTTATGACAGAAGTACAGTCCTGTGCTAAAATGCATTATTTTTTTTCTCAAGAAAAAGGAGATAAGCAATGGAGTTATGGCAGGAATTTTGAAAAGTCAATCTTTAAGAATCTTTGTTCAATTTAACCTCAAAAAACAATAATTAATACGGTAAAACCAGAATATTTTTGACTACAAAAAGATGAATAACTGATATGCCTGGACTTAATTAAACTAATTTATTTAACTAATATACAGTAAAACCTGCTAATGTGACCACCCGTGTAAAGTGACCACTTTTCCTTGGTCCCTTCAGAAACAGGGTGTTTTATATGGCAAAATGTTTGTATAAAGTGACCACCTGCCTATTGTGACCACTGATCACCTCTTCTTGATCCTAAGAAGAAAATCATCTTGGATACAGTGACCAGATTAAAAAAAAAATAATTTGGGAAAACATAAAAATTTGGTCCCTTTATTCTCTGTAGGGGTAATCAATCATGTTAGAGCTTCTGGAAGGAATAGGTTTCCTGGAAACTACTGGAATAGCCCTAACTCCCCATCCCTCTTCTTACTTTCATTTACTCGTGGAATTCTTGTCAACACATGACTCTATGTTGTCTTCTGTGGATTACTCATTTCTTTCGAATTTCTTTGAATCTCCTCTTTGTGCAACTGAATTTTGTAACCATCTCCTCAGTTCTAACTGTGATTTCAGTTTTGTGTTTCACCTAAAATGTCTAAGAAGTGGTATAAAGAGCTTAGTCTGTTCCAGAAGGGCAACTTGTTATGTTTTTGGAGTGCCACAGTGAAAGAAAAACTGTGGAGACGTGTTTGGCATCAGTAAAACTACTGTCAACAATATAAAGAAGTGGAAGTCCGAGTATTTGGATTGTCTTATGAAAGAAAATGATGAAATGAGCCAAAAGAAAAGAGCGAGTCCTTATGATATGATTAATGAACTAACTCTTAATTGGTTCTTGAAAATGAGAGTAATAAACACGAGAGTGTCTGGACCTATGCTGCAGGAAGTAGCCTTAAAATTCACAGCACAATTGAGCTTACCCATTTTTTTTTTTAAAATGTCATCAGGCTGGCTAGAAAGCTTTAAGGTACAAAATAAGAATTCATCCAAAATCTT